>NW_022111359.1:3310094-3319617 GCF_000313985.2 Echinops telfairi | reverse complement strand
AAGGAAAGATGAAGGCGGGCGTCAGCAAAGCCTCTGGACCTTGCCCTTGATTGTAGAGCAGCTAAAGGCAACGGAACAATGATAAAGTAGGAGAGAGGAACCAGAAATGACCACGGGTAGCCTGAGAATAATAATAAAATGTGCAAAGACTTGCCGTTAGAACACAAAAAAGAGGGGCACATTGAGTACATGTGATGCTGAAAGAACTGAAGAGAAAAAAATCAAGCCGCAAACTGTACTGTTAAAAGACGTTATGAAAAAAAGAAAACAATTTTAAAAAGATGTTATGGGCAAAATAGTGAACATTGGAGGAAGCATCGAGTCACCGTTCCCAAAACAACTAGTTGACATTCAACCGTTTCAACGGATTCAAGCACTGCTGGTCCTGAAAGAATATGTCCAAGCTGTACTGAAAGCATCAGAGAAAGAGAGGGCTCCAGGATGGATGGATTAACTACTGACATGTTTTAACACGGAGATGAGACTTTAGAGCAGCAGTTCTCAACCTTCCTCAAGCCACCACCCTTTCATACAGTTCCTCATGTGGTGTTGACCCGCCCCAACCATAACATTATTTTCGTTGCTACTTCATCACTGTCATATTGCTACGGTTATGAATCAGGCGACCCCTGTGAAAGAGTGGTTCGACCCCCAAAGGGTCGTGACCCACAGGTTGAGAACCGCTGCTTTAGAGGCATTCACTCCTCTAGACCAAGGAATTTGGAAGGCAGCTACTGGCCGGTTGACTGAAACAAACAAACAAACAAACAAACAAACCCAACCAAACTTACACCCACAGGGTAGATGCCAACTCATAGTGCTAGTACAGGACAGGGTAGAACTGCCCCTGTGAGTTTCCGAGACTGTAACTCTTTACACGAGTAGAGAGCCTCATTATTCTCTTGAGGAACTGGCTGGCAGTCTGAACTGCAGCCCAACATGTAACCACTAAGCCACCAGGGTTCCTGAAAGAGATCCATCTTTGTACCATTCCAAAGAGAGGTGAGCCCACAGAATTTTGCTGAAGATCATTCAACAACAACTGCAGCAGTACATTGATGGGGAGCTGCCAAAACTTCAAGCCGGATTCAGAAGAGGACACAGAACATGGGGTAGCATTGCTGCCATCCGATGGATCTTAGCAGAAAACACCAGGAAAATGTTCACTTGTGTTTTCTTCACTATGCAAAGGCAGTCAACTGGGTGGACCCTAACCAACTATGGAAAGTATTGAGAAGAACAGGAATTCCAGAACACTTCTTGGGGCTCATGTGAAACCTGCACAGGGATCAAAAGGCAGTAATTCTGACTGAACCGGGAAAGGTGGGCATCAGGGTTGCATCCTTTCACCGTGCTTAGCAAATCCACAGAGATGCTGGACAATGTAAAGAACGAGGCATCAGGGTGGAAGGAAGGCTCAGTAACGACCTTCCATGCGCAGATGACACAAGCTTTCTGACGGAAAGGTGGGCTTGACCGCTTGCTGATGAGGGTCGGTGCAGCCTTCAGTGTGGATGGCACTCAATGTCAGGAACACCAAATCCTCACAGCTGGACCAACAGGGAACAGCATGATAAACGGAGAAAAGGGTAAAGCTGTCCCCCGGATTTTGTCTTATTTGGATTTAAAAATCAATGCTCATGGAAGCATTGATCGGTCCAGAAATAACGGACACATTGCATTGGGTTCATCTGCTGCCCAGGACTTTTTTAGAGTACTGAAGAATAAGGGTACCCACGTACACACATACATTACTTTACATATGTGTGTGTGTGTGTGTGTGTGTGTGTACTGCTATCGAGTCCATTCTGACTCACGGCGATCCAATAGGACAGGGCAGAACTGCCCCTGTGGGTTTCTGAGATGAACTCATTACGGGAGTAGAAGCAGTTGGTGGTTTTGAACTGTTGACCTTGCATTTCACAGCCTAATGAGTAACCACTATACCACCAGGGCTTCTACGGTATATATACATGTGTGTATATACAAACACACATGTTGTTCTTAGGTGCCACCAAGTTGGTTCCAACCCATAATAACCCTATACCGTTGTGTAGGGTCCTGCGCCATCCTCACAGTTGTTCCTGTGCTTGGATCCATCACGCAGCCAGCGTGGCAATCCATCTGGCTGGGTGCCTTCCTCGACACACATGTACATGTATAAGTACCTGGCTATTTTGATTCAAAATTGCATAATGCTATCATTGAAAATACTACAGTAATTTGATAGCTACGTATGGAATCTTTTCATAGATTATGCCAGATACTGGAAAATAACCTGGATATCATTTGCTAGCATTGGGAGAGCTCAGTCCTTGGAAAAGGACATCATGTTTGGAAAAGTAGAAAGGGGCAGTGGAAAAAAAAAAAAAAGAAAGATAGACCTGTGACGAGATGGATTGACGGTGGCTGCAACAATGGTGTCAAACTCAACAGCTCTGAGGATGGCGCAGGATTGAGCAGTTTCGTTCTGTTGTACATAGGGTGGCTACGAATCGGAACCCATTCGATGGCCCCTAGGAACATGTTTTCAAAGAACGAGTGGCAGAGAACGAGGGGGAGTCTCACCGCCATCCGGAAGAACTGTCAGGGGCTGAGCACATTGCTTGGACCTTGTGATTGTGCTGATAACCTCCCACACCCAGGAGGCAGGAGACAGAGCTGAATCCTGTGACTCACAGCCACCTGTGTGCAACAGAAGGTGCAAGAATTCCAGCCATCCGGATATTCACAGGAAGCTAAGCACAATCAAAATTGTCCCAAACACTACACTTTGTACAAGTATGAGAACTTAAGACTCAGGGCCACTGCATGTACAAATAGAGACCCCTGAAAGTGGAGTCTTATCACCATGTTAAAGTGTGGGTGTGCATCTACAATTCATATTTAAAATCTTAACAGTCACCCCTTCTACAAGTAGTTCCTCTAACCTTGGTGCTGACCTAACCACATACCCTGAGGGAGACATTCTTCCTCTCCGAGGTGTGGCAGATACAGGGAATCACACAATCTATTCCCAGAAGATCTCTCCATCATGTACCAGCAGACACACCATGTGATAGTTTGCACCTAAAGGCTCCTGATGCTCAGTGTGATCAGTAAATCTCTAAAATGGATCCCAGAAGCAGGCATGAGTAAAAAAGGCAATTTTTATAGCAGGTGACCCCAATCTGGTCACAATGCTGCTAAAAGCAACAGTAACAGCTCTTTGTGGCAAGTGAGATCTTTCCAAGAAGAGGTGGCTTTTTCCCTATGTTTTAACTACAGGAATTTGACAACGAAAGATGTTTCTGTCTTACCACCACTCGGGCTCGAATCCCCAACAAACCAAAAAAAACAAATCTACTGTCACCATGTCAAGTGACTCAGAGGGACCCGAAAGGGCAGAGTAAAATCTCTCTGAGTTACTGACTATGGGGTTAGACCACCTCTTCTTTTTTCCTCTGGTCTGTTGGATTGTAGCTATTAACCTGTGACTGCGGGTCAATGAACAGCCCGACACAGCACGAGGGTTCCTTATGGCTCCCTGTAAAACCAGTGACAGAGAGATCGCATGTATGGGTGCTCTCTTCAGGTACAAAAACACTCGAGGTCTGATCATCTACTTCCTCCACGGAAATCCCCTCGCCGCTATTAAAACAAAAATCATACTAGGGCAGTCAGAGGAATTGATTGAAATCAACCTGTTGTCATGACTTTCCAACTGTGAGAGTAATGAATCTATTGCTGGGTGTGGAAGAGTACCATCTTACTGTGACCCCATGTGACAGACCTCAAGCCCTAGGGTGCAGTCTTTATAGGAGCAGATTACCAGGATGTTCTCCTTCGGTGCTGCTGCGTGGGTTCCAAGGGAGCCCTGGTGGCACAGTGGCTACGCACTGGGCTTCCATCCACGAGGCCAGCAGCTTCTCTTCAGCAGAGAGATGAGTCCTGGAAACTCAACAGGGACAGTTGCACCCTAGCCTGTAGGGTTGCTATAGGATAGAAACGACTCCGGGGCAGGTAGGTGGGGGTTCGTAGGGATTAACATTGTTAGCAGCCCAGTGCTTTACTGTTGGAGCCACCAGGCTCCTAAATGGTGATGACAAAATAGTCAGATAGCCTAAGACCACAGGTTCTAGCTGACCTTTGGAGCGCCTGGAATCTCAAAAACAAAAGCTGCAATCCAGGCGAGTGACCCTAGAGGTCAGCGTAGAACTGCCCCCATGGATTTCTGAGACTGTCCCTCTTTACGGGAGTCGAAAAAGCCCCATCTTTCTCTTCTGCACATGAATCATTCTTTTTGTACCTGAACCTTTTTTAAAATTGTGAATTGAGTTAAAGTTTACAGAGCACATTGGCTTCTCCCTCATACACATTTTGCTTCAACAGTGATTGCAGTCCTGCAGTGTCCCAGCCCTCTTCCCGCTGTTCCCTGGGTTTTTCCGGGCCATTTGGCCTTCTTTTCCAACCCTTCCAGTCTTCTGAACTTAGTCTCTGGGTTAATGCTGTCCCTTTACTAAGTAAACATATGCTTTCTTTGACTTAGTGATGGTTATAACTCGTTTTAATCTCCCCATACCCAGAAGAGATGATCCCGACGTTCCATATTTGGAGTGACTGTCCTGGGAGACTGCCATCCACTCTTCTTTGGACCCACAACTGAGCTGGTGGTCTGTGATTCCCATTCTCTGGCGACCCCTCTCCCTATCCGGTCTACCTCTCCTCCCCACTCTCCCCTCTCGTCCATCCCCCCCGCCTCACTGCCCACAGTCCCTTCTGACCTTATCCTGCAGGTCTACTTCTGTGCAGCAAACCCGATGACGACCCTGCTCCACCGAGACCCCCGACCCTTCCATCCCTTCGCCCCGCCAGGTCCACCTCCCTACCTCGATCCCGTAATCCTCGCCCCACCGGATACACCTCCCCTTTGGCGACCCTGTGGCCCTCGCCCCACCGGGTCCACCGCCCTGTTCCGTCCTCGGGACCCCAACAGGACCACCGCCCCCTCAATCTCTGTGTTCCCTGGAACCGCCTCCCGCCTCGGCCCCCGGCGACCCTCGCCCCACTGCCTCCACCAACCCTTCGGGCGAGTCAGCTCGCGTACCGCGACCACCTCCCGCTTCAATCCTTTGAGACCCTCGCCCGCCGGGTCCACCCTCCACTGACTCCTGGGCACCGCTTCGCAGCACCTGAGGTCCCAGCGTCCGCACAGTGCTGGCCTGGGGACCGTGCCTCCCCAGCGCACCCAGGGCTGCGATCCCTCGCGGGTGCGCCCTCGTGACGAGCCCCCAGGAAGGGTCCCATCTTCCTGCCATCCGCCCCCTAGGGCGGCGCCTCCAGCCGGGCTGCGCACAGCTGCTTCCAGCCGGTTCGAACTGGGCCCCCCTCGCCCCCGCTCGGGGTACCTGGCCCCGCGCTCACCATCTTGCACGTCGGCAGACGGCCCGGCGTCCTCCTACTGGACAGGGATCAGCGGAGCGCGGCCCGAAGGTAACTTTCCCAACCCGCGATGTGTCCAGCACGGCGGTCCGGGCGAGTTTAAGAAACGGTGTCCCGCCCCCGCCTCCTGATTGGGCGGGCCCATAAGTCCCACCCTCGACCTTCCTGATTGGGCAGCTTTTTTCCGGCCTGCTCAGTGATAGGGCCAGGCGCGCAGATGCTGGAGCCGGGCGGGCTCCGGGCCACGCCCCGAAAGCATCTGCTTCAGACCCGGGCTCGGGCCCCCGCCGATTTCCTGTCTCTTCCTGGATCTGAGGGCGCAGGTGTGCACCCGGGGCTAAGACTTGGCTTCCGGGCGCCAAAGCCCAGCCCGGAGCAGGACCGCCCAGGCTGGGAAGGCTGGGGGTCTTTATGGGTCAAGGTCCATCTACGCCGTGGGGCCCCAAATTCAGGTGGGATAGACTCAAGCTCGTATTTTGGCTCTTAGGGACTTGTTTGCATTTTCTTCCGTTTCAACCGGAACTTTCAAATGAGCAATCACGGTCTGTTCCACGGTCATCCCCGAGCCTGGTGTCCACTTCTGATATTGAGCGTCTCCATTGTTTCTTCCCACACGTGTCGTCAATTTGATTTCTGCGTATCCATGCGGAGCTCATGTGGATAGTGGCTTTTTGCTATGAACAAGTTGTTAGTGTTGCAAAATTCTATCGTGCAGTTTCCAGCTTCGTTTCTCTCACTAAGTTCCTATTTTCCAACTACGGTTCCTCCTCTTTGTTTTTAACTTTTTGCATTCCAATCACCAATACTTATCAGTGCATCTGGATTGTGTGTTTGATCCATTTTCGACGGAAGTGGTTGGTAGAATTCTTCAATTTCATCACTAGCTTTTGTGGTTGGTGCCTAAATTTGAATAATCATTGTATTGATTGGATTTCCTTGGAGGCAGGATGATATAATCCTACCACTGTACTTCATGATCTTGCTGAATGAAAGACCCTTCCTGACCATTCCTCTTGATTGTGTGATTCCGGGCATAATAAATCATGGGGGTTTTTTTTTCTCATTCAAAATGGCTAATACCAGTCTATTTCAGCTCACTCATGCTTAGGATATCAAACGTCATGCATTTCATTTTATTTTGACCACTATTAATTTTACTAAGTTCATACTTCACACATTTCAAGTTCAAATCATTAGAAGGTTTTTGCAGCTGTTTCTTTTTACCGTGAGCTGTCGTCCTCCAGCAACAAATGAAGCTCCTGAAGCCTGCACTCCCAGGACTTTCCCCAACTCACTTCACAACGGCGGACTCCCCTCCAAGAAATTATCTCTTCAATCACATTTCTAGTGACCTCAGTGGCCCATCCCCTGGCAGGATCTCAAAGTTCTGTTCCCTTGTTTAGGCTTTCAGCCTTTGAAAATGCTTCGAAGTTATGCAAAAGACTCTCAGCGGCTTCTGCCTCTGCAATAGGGAGCCGGGTCCTTCACTGTCTGTTTTGAATCTGAAAGTTCCACTGAAACCTGTGCACCCTCAGGTGACCCTGCTGTCATTTGAAATACCCCTGACACAGCTTCCAGCAATACAGCAACACACAAGCCCCAACAATGCAAACTGACAGACAAGGGGCAAAGGAGCCCAATTGCCACCACCCTACCCCAACCCAGTACATTAGACCAGGAAACCTGGGGACTACCGAGTTTTTATTGCCTGAGCAAACGTTAAACCCCAACAAAGCAAAATACCCAACATTGTTGATTATATATATATGATATATATATCATATATATATATATATACACACACACACAGTTTTTACCAAGAAATAAATTTACATAGGAAAGTGGCCCTGTCCAGTCTAATTCAAGTCCATAGGTCAGATGCTAGCTAGAGCCCCCTCCAGACTCACACAGATGCCAGCCAGTGAAGCAGGAAAGGGAAGAAGGAAGCTGGGTGGTCACAGGCTGGTGGGTGCAGAGTCGCATGGATCCAAAGTCAGCAGTAGCATGGCAAGGGACCGACAGCTCCCCGGGTCAGCAGCCTGCACGGGCCTCCAGCCCCAGCCCCAGATTCAGAATCTATGCAAGCAGGAAGGCAGAAAGAGGCAAGAGGAAGAGGAGTGATCAACCTTTCACAAAGTCGTATAAATAGGCCACATGCCCAAGGAGACGTCATTAGTCAGGGTCCTAATTGAGAGGTTGGGCTCCACCCATACCTTCACACAGGTGCATCAAGTTGACATGGAATTTAACCATCACATTCTCTCCCACAGAAACATATGGGCCCAGACCTTCTGTAACTCACCCCTGTAGCCCAGCTTTATTTTCCTTCTGAGATCTTGTCCTCTGCATACCTTTTTTTCATGCATACATTTTCTATTTTATTTATATCCCTTGTTTCATGCCACCTAGGATATAAGAGCCTAGGGCACAAGGATATTCTCTCTCCTCTGTTCTCTGGAATACCTAGAAGGCCTGCTAGATTCAAAAACAAAATCACCGTCATCGAATGAATCTGTGCCGACTCATAGCAACCATACAGGACTGGGCAGAATTGGCCCTGGTGAGTTTCTGAGACTGTAATTCTGTATGGGAGTAGAAAGCACCCATCTTTCTCTGCACAAATGGCTGGTGGCTTTAAACTGCTAACCCTGCGATCACAGCCCAACACAGACCCACCATGTCACTAGGGATCCTGATTAGATAAAAAGAGCATCTGAAGATAATTATTGATTAGGCTCAACAGACCCTGGCAGAATGGGATTTGTGCACAAACCATATCACAGGACCACACCAAGCTGTACTGGAAAGAACTGTGTGCATCTCATGGAAGTAAACAATCTACCTGCACCCAGGCTCCAAAGGAAGGGTCCGTCTGGGAGTGTGGTTTGTGGGAAAGCTTCTGCAGTCAACAGTGACCCTATGAGAACTTCATGACTAGAACCCAGAGACCACAAGACCCAAGGCATAAATCGCAATGCCCCAGAACCTCAGGCTGCCGCTGTAGGATTCTTCCAGAACTGGATACCTCGCCAGGTACATCATCTATGCCATGATTGGTGTCTCAACACCGATGTCTGCCACATCTTCCTCCGCAGTTACCTGCGACACCGTCTCGTCCGTTGTGGTCCCCTTTCTCTGCTTCTCGTGAGGCTCCATGTACCTAGATTATTTCCTCAGCAGTAGCAGCTCACCCCAAACTCAGTAAGTGAGGATGCCTGAAGAATGCATAGAACATATCTCTGAGCCATAGAGATGCAATATCCAGGAACAGAGGCACCGGACGGTGGAGCCAGTCTTCCCCCACGTCTGGTTCTGCCCCTGCTTTCTTAGCCTGAAAGACATTTCAGATCTAATCTCTGCTACAGGAGGCCACTACTCTGTGGAGTTGTCCTTGCACACCTCCGAAATGGCAGACCCCCCAAGGAGTTTCTAATACATAGCTTCTCCGTGTGCCCTGTATCGGACACTTGGAGCAATCTGAAGAGCCCGTGCCGAGTGTCTGAGGATGGTTTCATTAAATTAAACAGGAAAATCATCCAAGGATTTGAAACCGTAAAATCCAAATCCAAAGGAGGGAATGGTAGCAGAACTTAAATTGTGAACGCCCAGTTTGCAGAAGGCTGTGGATGGCAGTGAAAGCCCCAAATCCATTTGCAGGATCCACACACGGATCAAACCTCTGTTGAATCCCCTCTGACCATACACCAGGGATGAGAACAGCCTTGCTATCATGCAGAGCACAGTGGAAAGTGATTATTGCAGATGCAATTACGTAGGTTGAAAACTAACATTTTATCATATGACTCTCTTTTAAGTTTGCTCTAGTTTTTAAGTATTTTTTCTTTAATTTAATTATTTTATTGTGGGCTCCTTAACTCATCACAATCCATACATACATTAATTGTGTGAAGCACATGTGTACATTCATTGCCCTCACCATTCTCAAAACATTTGCTCTCCACTTAAGCCCTTGGCATCAGCTCATTTCCCCCCTCCCCCCTCCCTCTTGAACCCTTGATAATTTATAAATTCTTTTGATCATATCTTACACTGCCCGACGTCTCCCTTCACCCACTTTTCTGTTGTCCATCCCCCAGGGAGG
>NW_022111359.1:3301387-3309169 GCF_000313985.2 Echinops telfairi | reverse complement strand
ACAATTGATGTATGTGTGAATTGTGATAAGAGTTGTATGAGCCCCGATAAAATGATTTAAAAAATAAAATAAAAAGTAAAAAGGCTTCAGAAGAAAAAAAAAACTTAAAATTTTTATCCATGATAGGAAACACGATGCATGAATTGTTGAATGCGCAACTGATTTTCTCTGTAAACCTTCATGCAATTCATAATAAAAGTTACAACGTTCTTCTTTTTGATGAGATATTTATTGAACAAACTTTCAAACTAGAAAGATAAAACTTTATTTATTGAATGAGAAACTAACACCACCTGCCAAAATGTATGTACTTTAGCTATAATCGTACTGAGAGAATTCTCAACTAAATATTGACTCTAAATAGGATTAGGAATTCACTTCTTTTGCATCCACTTTAAGGATGGACTGATAAAGGGGCTGTCATTGTTATTGTTAGGTGCTGTTGAATTGTTTCCAATTCTTCACAATGCCATCTACAGCAGAATGAACCATTGCCAAGAGCGGAGTCATCCTCCTCCTTGTTACGTGTGAAACCGTTGTTGTCGCCACTGTGTCCATCCAAACTATTGGCGGTCTTCCTCTTTTTCACTGACCTTCGACTTTAGCAAGCACAATGTCCTTTTCCCGGACTGATCTCTCCTGATGGCCCGTCCAAAGCACAACAGATGAACACTTGCCATTCTTGCTTTTACGAATATGTCCGTTCTTCCAAAACAGCTCTTTGTTCTTTTAGTAATCCATGGTCATTCCAATATTCTTCACCAGCACCATAATTCAAATGCATTTATTCTTCTGTGGTCATCTTTATTCAACATCCAAATTTGTGGGAAACAGAAGGATTTCTCTCAAG
Source organism: Echinops telfairi (assembly GCF_000313985.2). Lineage (NCBI taxonomy): Eukaryota > Metazoa > Chordata > Mammalia > Afrosoricida > Tenrecidae > Echinops > Echinops telfairi. Next base: position 3,308,319 of record NW_022111359.1, on the reverse strand, counting down.
CTGTCTCCCCCAAATATATGCCAGATGTAGCTGCTTGAGAATGACTGTACACTTGGAGGTCATCAAGAGTGGATTGGGGGCCATTCTCCCTGAGAGTTATCAGCTGTCTAGACCAAGCAGACACCACTGTTTATCCTACAACAAATAGGGCCCACTCCCTTCTGATATTGTTCCCTTTAAGGATTGCCTGAAGGCAAGCCCGGGACCACTCTAGGATGACTAAGTTTAGGCTACCAGTCCAGGGTCCACCCATCTTGCCACACATGCTCCCCTATTCCCTCCCTTTACTATTGCGTGTTCATCCCTAGGTCATCCCCCTCCTATTGCTTGTATTGCCTATGCAACCCCTCCCTATGACGTAGGTTGTTGTCTGCTATCAGGGGGCTTGCATGCCTCCCAGGATAGTAGTTGTCTGTTTCATTGTAGGAGACACCAGAGAGATCACACCCGCCCAAGGATGAATTGTACTGCCCCTTTCTGTGACGTGTGATTCTGTAATCATATCCCCCTAAAGTGATATAATGCGTGGTTAGCAATAAAAGAGGAAGCTCCCTGGTTCTTGGGTCCATAGCTGCTCCTGCTCTGGTGGCTGGCTTCCCCCCACGAGGACCATCAAGCGGGGCTGAGGTGAGCAATGCTACCATGAATTGTGTCTGACTCCATTTATTCCAACCTCTCCTCTAACTCTTATGCTCCCTATGACTTTACTATAATCTCTACTTATTATCGCTGTACAATTGCGCCTACCGGACCTGCAATGATTTGTGGGGTCCCCTCTCCCCCTTAACCCCACTCAAATTTCATCTGCATATAATGTGATTAAAAATATTAAGGCTTGGGTCAGGCCTACCTTAGTCCTCAAAGTGACATCCTTGTTATTCAACACTTTAAAGACTTTAAAGAGGGCTTTGTGGCAGATTCGCCTAATGCACTATGTCTTTAGGGCTCTTGCCTGCTTCTGCCATGAGCACCACTTGTGGACCAAAGAAGATTAAATCCTTGACAACTGCAGTCATTTCTCAGTTTATCGTGATGTGATCTGTTGGTCTAGTTCTGAGGGTGTTTGTTGTCCTTGCATGGAGCCACAGTCCATATTGAAAAAAGGTCGCGTTGTTGTTAGTTGCCGTCTAGTCAACTCAGACCCACAGCGACCCCCCTGCACAAAAAAATAAAATGCTGAGTGGTCTTACGCCATTCTCACCATTTCTCACCCTTTTTCACTGCAATTTCGTGATGAAGGTGTCTCTTTTCCTGACCTTTCCCCACAACTGTCATCAGCAGCCGTGGGTCACCTGTCAAAATACAGCCTTTTTTTCACTTGCAGGTCCTGCAGGTTTGGAGAAACTTGTTAGGAAGAATGTGGTAGTTACATAACCTGGTGTCAATTTGAGGTGTAAGATGTAGCGGTTGAGTCTAGCCTGTCAATCAGGATCTAGCGAATGAGGCCTCTTTGTGGGCATGGCCTTCTCCCCAGGATCCTGGGAACTCCTGTTTTTCCTCCTTGGAGGCAAGAAAGACACTCTCTCTGCTCACTCCCTTGGAGACTCTACTGACAAGGCTCACTACCTGAGAGACATTTCTGAGAAGCCACATGAAGCTAACCTGAGGAGACCCCTGCAAGTGTTAAGATGCTTACAATGCCACTGGATCTACAAGACTTCTAACCCACAGGCCTGTAATCTTCCTGCATTTGCCATCATTGCAAGTGTTTTGTGAGTCTGAAGAGGACTTTATAGATTAGTATCAGACATATGGGGTAATATTGTACTTATGGACTTGATCTGCACTGGGCTGAGATGTTTCTCAATATTCAATTGCTCTTGTACATACAGCTCTTTCTTATATACATATGAGTCTCCCTGGATTTGTTTCGCTAGTCAACCCTGACTAACACAAAGAGGTTTCAACCATTTCTTTGTTATTTTCAGCAATTTCAGTCCTCCTTCAGGTGGAGACCACACTCTTTGGAAAGCATCTATTCATCTAGATGTTTGGGTACTCTTCTTGTCTGCAGAAGCTCTTCCACTATACTTTCAGAACATCTGGAATATCCTCATCTGGAACAAGATGCTGCCTTTGCATCATATTTCTTCTGTGAAGCTTTCTGAGCAGCAAACCATAACTAGCTAGATTCACGATTGCCACTGGAACTCTCCGGTGAAGTTGGGCAGCTGTTACTTATTTAAATCCACCCAGGTAGCCAGTAATCGAGGAATGTCCTTTTGTTCCCCTTTTGCTCCCAGAAAATGCAATGTGGCTTGTGTTCATTGTGACTATAAGATCCCTGCAGTCGCTAAGTTGATGGGATATGGACTTGTACAATCCTTGAAGCTTTATTGGTGCCACAGCAGCAAGTTTGCCAGGGGGCTGCTTTTTCTCATCGAAGAGATATCAAAAGTGGCCCATTACAAGGAACTATATGTGACCTCCTCCCTGGGGGACGGACAACAGAAAAGTGGGTGAATGGAGATGTCAGACAGGGCAAGATATGACAAAATAATAATTTATAAATTATCAAGGGCTCATGAGGGAAGGGGGAGCGGGGAGGGAGGGGAAAAATGAGCACCTAATGCCGGGGGTTTAAGTGGAGAGAAAATGTTTTGAGAATGATGAGGGCAATGAATGTACAAATGCGCTTTACACAATTGATGTGTGTATGGATTGTGATATGAGCCCCTAATAAAATGATTTTTTTAAAGGAAATAAAAGAAAGAAAAAAAAGAAAAGTTATTACCACATTTAAGTGCTCAAAAATGTTAGCTTTCATTGTTTTTAAGTTTTGGTATTGTCTTATCTATAATTGTAATCTGTGTTTCTTCTTTGGCTCAGTATTTACTTAGGAATGAGTTTTAAAATCTTCACCTTTTTAGAATATTCTGTTTAAAGTTTAATGAACATTTATAGAATTTTTATTGTGTTACAGAAGTATTATGAGCGATTTCTTCTTTTAAAAAGTTAGTTTAATTTTCTCTTCTGTGTCCTAAGATATTACCACTACTTCAGTGGGTTCTTGTAATTTGTGTCTGAAAGATGTAAATTTTAATACATATCAAATTTTCAAGGTCCTTATACTTCTTTAATTGAATTGATTATTTATGGATTGGTGGGCATCAAGATGTACTTTTATGATTTTCTTTGAAAATTTATAATATTTACATGAATTTATATCCTTTACCTTATAATGCTTTGTTATTTGGCACATACATTGGATATGAACACACACAAAAAAACAACAACAACCAAAAAAAAGTGGCCCATTGTTGGGGTGCCAGCAACTATTTTATGTTCCCTGGATGCAAGGCTAGTCCAGCAGCACCCCGAAATGCATTTTTAAATCAAAGTTGGACATCAGATATACAATTGGAATAAAGAAGTGAATAATATCGCAACTTGTTGAATGAAAAACCTTATGTTGACAGAAATGTTTATAACAACTTTTTTTTCATAATTTCCAGAACTTGGAAACAGCAAAGATAGGTTAATGGATGAAAAAATGGATAGCCTTTAATTTTTTATACTTATATTTGTGCAAGGAAATTATTACTTGACATTACCACTAAGGAGGCACAAAAAGTAATTTAAATAACAATTCTTTTATTCCTAGAATAAATTCATTGAGTATCAGAAGACAGACTCAAGATGATATTGAAATAAATGAGTCAAGATAACAAATCACTGAGACGTAGGTATTTTGAATCGGATCTTGGAAAAATTCCCTTTGCATTTCACCTTTTTTGACAAATTATCAAAATGTAATTGTCAGTACATAAAAAATGAAAACAGGACTCTCCACACACGTAGGACTGAAATGATAAGCATATTTTAATAACATTGACAGAAATGTTTGTGAGAAAATTGCCTGAAGCCATTGCATCTTCTACCCTAATATTTTCTACTATGACCAATCTGTATTTGATTTAGATAATATTCTCCTGACCTTCTCAATATGCATCTTCACCACCTTTCCTGATAGAGTGGGATGCCTTCATCTAAAATATACCCAAGGTCACTGAATCATACAAGCAGAAATCGTTAAAAGAGCATGTCTTGTCAAGTACACTTTCACCAAATACAGGGAACTAAAGAATGCCTATCTTTAAGAGCAGCCAATTTCCCTTTGTCTCTATCACCCAAGGAGTCAACTACTCCTTTTGTCTCTTAAATGTCTGATGCTTATCATGAAGTGTTCTTCTAAAGCGCTCAGGATATCAGGCTTGCATGCCTTGGTACGATATAAATTCATTGCTGATAAACTCTCACTCTTCTTCCCACATTGAAGATGAGACCCCTGGGCTCCAGCTTGTTTTATCTCATTTCTATAATTGCACACATCACTTCTAAGGACCTGTTTGACCGTGGGGCTGGATCCCACAATGTGTTTACCCCAACTACTGTCATGGAATACATCTAACACTGATTACAAATATAATCACTGTGCAGTTTGTTTAGAACTCATGAACCAAACCATTATTTAAATGTTGTTAATAATGGATAAAAAGTTATTTGAATAACAAATATTTTTAGCGTATAATAAAAGTTTACGTAAAATAAAAATGTCTGTGTGTGTGTGTACATGCACAAACACACACAACACATAGACATGTATAAATACTTGGTAATGTTGCTTAAAATTTTATGATGCTATAATTGAAAATATTGCTTTAATCTGAAATCTATAAATAGAATTTTTGCATGTATCATGTCAGCTCTGAAAAATGAAGACAATAACATTTGCTAGCATAGGCCATCAGGAGACAAGTCCCTGGGAAAGGACATCATTCTTGGTAAAGTACAAGGGCGATGAAAATGAGAAAAACCCTTTAGGAGACAGATTAGCACAGAAGCTGCAACAATGGGCTCAAACATATAGTAAGAATTGTGAGGCTGTGGCAGGACCAGGTACAGTTTTGTTCTGTTGTGCACAGGGCTTGCTATGCACCAGAACTTGATGGCACAGAACAATTACTTTGAAAGAAACAAAAGGGCTATTTCTAAGAAATATGTATATACAGCTGCTGGGGTGTGTGTGCGTGCACACTTTTCTTGAGACAGAATCTATAATAATAACTGATTTTATACAGAGGTTGTATTCAGCAGGGGGTATCAAAAAACTCCCCAAAGCTGTGCTATATGACAAAAGATGCTTGTTTGGAAGTGAAAGAGCAGAGTAAAAAATGTGGCAGGTAAACAAAGTATCATGAGATTTCTTACCCACTTTCCCAAGTATTGTAAATAGATACCCTATAAACTCGTGTACAAGTTGAGTTTTTCAGCACATTTTTTTATGCAGTTTTTGTGGTGAAACTAGGTGCCTCAGCTGATAGTTGGATAGGCTTATACTCGAGAACATAAGGTATGCAATAAAACCCGTTTTTGTTGATTCCTTTTGTGTTGGAGGCCATCTGCACCCTAGTCTTGAAATGATTAAGATTTCTCATAAACTACGTGCTGTTCTCCTCTGCGGTTTGGCATTTGGACAGGCCATTTAGAACAAGTACAAGGAAGTACGCAAGTCCGGGAGCAAGATGTGAAATTTTCTTAAGAATGCTTGACTTAGCCGAACACGAAGTTGATGATGTGTATCAAGTATGCTTGTTTAACAATGAGGTAATTATAGCTCCGGGTTGTTTCTACATGTATAAAAAAAGGATATGGAATAAACTTGGGGCCCCAATACTTTCTGTCTCTCTTTTTTCCTTAATCCTCACTCCCCCTTTCAGGACTGTTCAACTCACCGGCAGGATCCGGCACTTTTACCTCACCATTGTTAACTGCCAATGTTCCATCAGGAACACAGAACAACTAGAAATGTTGAGAACAAAATGCTCTGACTACAAATAAAATCTTATAGAAATATACTAAGATATACAGATGGCAGGAGTCAGAACAGCAGAAAAGATGACCACCCACGACAATCTCATCAGGGGAGCACATCTTGAGGTATCTAGGGAATTAAATTGGGTGTCAAGTACTACATGCGTCCGCTGAGGTAAGCTCAAAAAAAATCAAAAGGAGCATAGGGAAGAAGATGCTGTATACATAAGTCCCTGGGGTGAGGTCCAGGTAATATGGCAGGGGCCAGACTAAACAGAGAGCAACATATAGGATACATATGGTAGCCCATTAAAAGTGGGGGGGAGGTATGGGTAGCTGGGGGAACAGGGCACTAACCCACACAGGAGGAGGGTGTTGATTGTGTCTCCATAGGGAAAGAGGGACGAGACTTCAACCCCGAGATCCAAGACAAGAATGCAACACACTGACATGAAGCAGGGAACCCATAGAGAGGCTTGAGGGGTCGGCCCCATTACCAACTAAGTGTACAGCATCACCTTCCCCACTAGAAGAATTCCCTTCAGAGGACAGCAGTGAAGCTACAGCTCAGGAAGAGGGACTGGTCTGGTCAGAGCACACAGGAGCCAACGAGGGGGGAAGGGAAAACAAAAGAGGGAAGCACATCCTGGCTCACCATGCCCTGAAGACAATGTTCCTGCTCAGAACAGGAATGCACAGAGATGACCACAGGGCGGGCCCCACCAAGGACACAGCGTTCCTCATTGACTCATAGCACCATTGAGGGCAACACTAGAGACACACAGCAGGAATTGTACCCGCCCTAAGCTCACCACGCCAAAGCCAGCCTCTGGAGGCATGCAGCAGAGCAGCAGAGGGAACAGAGCAATGAAATCGCCAGGGATAGAGGCGGTGCCAGGGCATGGCACCCCATCAGACTTGACTGGAAAGCATTCGTGAAGGGAAACAAACAGACCCTGAACTATTCAGACGTTTTTATAAGTATGTGTGTGTGTGTTGTTGTAGCTATTGTTTTACTTTCTGTTGTTGCTTAGTTGTACTCAGTCTTGTGATGGTACATAGCATGTCTACCTGGAAGGGATAGGCAGAATAAACAAGCCAGAGGAGAGAACAACGGG
>NW_022111359.1:3291786-3299493 GCF_000313985.2 Echinops telfairi | reverse complement strand
TTGTCTCATCACAGAAGTAGACTAGTTGATACCAAGTTCATGCAGCTGGCTTTGGAAGCCTACACCTGAGAAAAAACAAGGCCACAAACTTGCTTGTTTTGAGGATAGTCTTGAAAAGCAGGGCTGTGAAGCAAATTAGTAGGAAATTAGAATCCAGAGAAGCATCTGTTTCCTTGCAGTATGGCTAAAAATAATCAGCAATGCACTCATCACTTCTCTTTTCCAAATCTCATGCAACTATGCTATTGGTGGATCTAAACATGGTAAAATAAAAGGAAGCAATTCAGCAAAATGATCCAGGTTGAACTGACAAAGTTTGAAAATAATTAATTCTAGAGTATCCTTTAGAAAAAGTTTGCATAGTGCTAATTTCTATCAAATACTAGAAAGGAAAATGGAATAAGGAATCTGGCAATTAAAACATTCTGTCAATAAGAAAGTATATATAAGACATCCATCACCTACCACAATCGGTAAATTAGGATAAATTTGAATATGTATGTCAATATACTAATAACCATTTACTTGTGGAACACAAAATATAACATTTAAAATTACAATATATTTCATATTAAAAAAACAGTTTAAAGCAAATAAACAAAATAAATCGGCCCAGGTGACTTTAAACTTAAAAGGTATTAGATTAATATGAGAAAGGGAAAACAAAACAAAACACAACCTGGGCAAATTTTCATATCATTACTAAAAGGTATATACAGAAGTCTTTGCTACCTTAATTCTTATTTAAGAATTAACTAAAAATACAGGCCCAAGAGCTGTCCATAATAGATGAGGTACTGACAAAGGCAATACTATAGAGAGAGCTTTTCTAAGAGTTTCTAGTGTGAGTATCTGACAATATTTTTTATAAATATCTAGGAAGCATTCATACATTACACTGATAAGTGTTTCACTCTACTGTGTGTTCTCACATGATAGCGTAAAGCTGAAGAAGACACAAAAGCCTTCCCACATTCTTTACATTCATAAGGTTTCTCTCCAGTGTGAGTTCTCATATGTTTTGGTAAAGATGAGGGACACTTGAAAGCTTTCCCACATTGCTTACATTCATATGGTTTCTCCCCAGAATGCATTCTTACATGGCGTCGGAGATATGAAAGTTGATTGAAGCCTTTCCCACACTGTTTACACACAAAGGGTTTCTCTCCGGTGTGTGTAATCATATGTGCTCGTAAAGAAATGGACCAGTAGAAGGCTTTCCCACACTGCTTGCATTCATAAGGTTTCTCACCAGAGTGCATTCTCATATGTGCTCGTAAGGAGATGGACCAATTAAAAGCTTTCCCACATTGCTTACATTCATACGGCTTCTTTCCTGTGTGCATTCTCATATGCACTGTTAAAGATGAGGCCCACTTGAGGATTTTCCCACATTCCTTACATTCATAAGGTTTCTCTGCACTGTGCATTCTCACATGTCTCCGAAGGTAGAAGAGCTGATTGAAGCCTTTCCCGCATTGCCTGCATTCGTAGACTTTCTCTTTGCTGTGAGTCCTTTCATGCCTTCGGAGGGATTGGAGATAATAGAATGCTTTTCCACATTCCTTGCATTCATAGAATATCTTGCCAGAGTGCTTTGTCATATGTTCCCGTAAGGATATGGGCCAACTAAAGGTTTTCCCACAATCTTTACATTCATAGGGTTTGGCTCCAGAGTGTGTTATCAAATGTCTACGTAAGGAAAAGTGCCAATGAAATGTTTTTCCACATTGATTGCATTCATAAACTTTCTCTACAGTGTGCACTCTCATATGCCTTTGTAAGCATATGGGCCAACTGAAAGCTTTTCCACATTGCTTACATTTATAAGATTTTTCTCCACAATGTGATCTCCTATGTGTGCGTAATGATATAGGCCATGTGAAAGCTTTCCCACATCGCTTACACTTATAAGATTTTTCTTCAGTGTGTGATCTCATGTGTGTTTCTAAAGATATGGGCCATTTGAAGGCTTTCCCACATTGCTTGCATTCATAAGGTTTCTCTCGACTGTGTGTCCTCATGTGTCTTGTTAAAGATGAGGGCCACTTGAAGGCTTTACCACATTCTTTACATTCATTCAATCTCTCTTTATTGTGAGACTTTTCATGTCTTTGAAAGGAGTCAAGAAAACTGAAGGTAATTCCACATTGTTTACATTCATAGAGTTTCTCTTTACTATGAACTTTTTCATGCCTTCGATAGGATCGTAGATGGATGAATGTTTTCCAACATAATTCACACGTGTAAGGTCTTTCTCCACTGTGAATTCTCACATGCCTTCTTAGTTCTGATGGGAAAGCAAAGCCTTTCCCACATTCTGGGCATTGATAGGGTTTATGTCCAGAATGATTTGCAATGTGCCTCTTAAGTGAGGAAGGATACATGAAGATTTTTCCACACTCGGTGCATTCATATGAATGGACTCTAGTAGTTGTTTTCTTGCACAGATTAAGATTTGGAGTCTGGCTGAAGGCTTCTCCCCACTGATTACCTTCATTACTTTCACAGAGTTTCTCGACTATATAATCTCTGTCAAAATATAAAACATGTTATCAGTAATATAGTAAAGATTAATATGTGTTAACGATTTCATTTTATTCATTCTTGTAATAATTATAAATCCAACCTTCCTTATTTTCTATTCTATCTGAATTGTTTGAAAATAAAATACATTCAAACAGGAATTTACTATAGCCATTATTAAAACTTTTTTTTTAAATCGTTTTATTAGGGGCTCATACAACTCTTATCACAATCCATACATACATCAATTGTGCAAAGCACATTTGTACATTCATTGCCCTCATCATTCTCAGAATACTTGCTGTCCACTTAAGCCCCTGGCATCAGCTCCTCAAAACATTAGTTCTTATATAGATCACTTTTTCCAACAAAATTTTGTTTCAAACAATCAATTCCTAGTCACAATAAAGAGGAATGTTTCTGTAAAAATCTCTTCTGAATAAATAAAGAGGGAGCTAGGTGTATAAGGGTTTCTTGTTCATTCATTTATATGTGCTACTCACCTCAGAGGTATACCCTGGTTTTCATTATGATCTTCAGTGTAACGACCTTCCCAAATTTTTCCTAAAATGGAGGTCCAAGAATCATTTCCTGTAAATTTTCGTATTTTATCTTCCTTGGATAGTTTTTCGACATGAGTTTCCCGTTCAGAAATGGACACATTGGCCTTACATGGGGTCTCACCATCTGAAAACAAAAAGTGAACAATCACACAAGGAAGTAGGCTCCGGTTTGTCTAACGGATACGTTGAAGAGTTTAGGTGTTAAAGACTTCACCCATAAATGGCACAAGGGGTCAAAATGGAAAGCAACTTAATAGAAACAGTAAAATTTCTCCAAGTTTGCCCAAAACAAACTTCTCTAGGTCTTCATATGATCCATAAAACATACCCACATGGATGACGTTAAGTGAAATTCAAATCTTTCATCCAAGGCAAAAAGGAAAACTCACTGTAATATATAGTTTGTCACTGTCATAGAGTGGAACATTACATTCTATCTCCTGGACAGTGGTAACCATGTTTGTCTTACTGACCAATGTATGCCTCTTCCTACCTCACTAGCTTTAAAATAGGCCTAGGAAGCAAAAAAAGCTACTTCTCTAAATAACTAAATGAAGAAGTAATGTCATGCTTACCTACAGATGTCAAGTTCCTGAAGGTTTCCAGCATCACATCTCTGTAGAGCTTCCTCTGCACAGGATCCAGCAATGCCCACTCCTCCAGAGTGAAGTCCACAGCCACATCCTCCAAGATGACTGAATCCTAAAACACACAGCTTATTTATGAAGGAGGATAGGTAAGTTAGACAGCACTGGGAATTAAATTGGATTCCATAGTAAGTTGAAACAGGAATCTAGAACCTCCTAACTACCCTATGACTTAGTTATCAGATCTCACTCTGTGTTTACATGAACTACCTCATAGATTAAAGAGTTCTGCTGACACATGGACATTGTCTCCACAATTTCACTGTGGGCACTTCAAGACCTAGTCATCTCTATCGGAAGGGGTCAGGTTCCAATGGAAATACTAATTCAAACAAAATACTTTCCATTTTAAGACAACCAATGCTACATCCTAAAATCATTTCATCTGTTTCTATCCTGTGCACCACACTAATTAGCATGACAGGAAGCAGATGATAAGTCCTAAACACTTTTAATCAAAATACATATGAAGAAATGAATGCAATTATTAGCCATTGACAGATGCAAATCGAGACAGCAATTTCACCCCAATAATTAACAGTAAACTTTTTTTAAGCCAAAACAACAAATACTGTAGCCCTCATATACTGTTGGAGGGTTTATAAAATGGTACAACTGTGGGATGCAAAAGGTTTTTCCCCAGGTTGTCTCCCCAAAATATATGCCAAACCTAGAATGCTGCTTGTATCACATGGTAGAGGACTGTATACTTGGAGGTCAATACAAGCTGCTTAGAGGTTAATCTCCCTGGGATTTATCAGCCTCTAGAGCAATCAGATGTATAGTCTGTCCCACCCTAAGTAGGGATCACTCCCTTCTGATAAGGACAGTGGATTGTTTCCCTGAAGGAAAGCTCAGAGACAAGGTAGAGCCCACTCAAGGGTGACCAAGTTTAGGCTGCCATCTTGAATCTAGAGTCCAACCATCTTGTCATGTGTGTACCCCTAATCCCTCCCCTTCTTATTACGTGTACACCCCTAGCTCATCCCCTTCCCATGATGTGTATGCCTATTGTACAGCCCCTTCCTGTGACGTATGTATTTACCTATAATCAGGGGGGTTTGCACACCCCTAAGTATCTATAGACCTTGGTCAGAAATAAAGAGGCTCTCTCCCCTCTCCTCCTCCTGCTCTCTGTGGGGACCTGGCTGCTGAGATCATGGCCATCCAGGAGGTGAGCATGCGACCATAAAATGTGTCTGATTCCTCTATCTTCTCCCTACCTCTCCTTTATAAGTTATCGCTGTACAATTGCATCTACGGACTACCCCTCCCCCCCCATGATTGTAGAGAATGGTTACTCTGACAGTAAAACTACAGTGGAAAGCAATATGGTGCTCCCTCAAAAAGTTGGAATTAGAAATACCGTATGTCCCCCAATCCCTCTGCTTGGTATACATCCTAGAGAAATAAGAGCTGTAATACGAATACCTACATGAATACCAATGTCCATCACAGCATTGTTGACGATAGAACGGCGATGGAAACAATCTAAGTGACCATTAATGGAACTATGGATAAACAAACATTGGTACAGATATACAATGGAATACTATCCACTGCTGAAAATCATGAATCTGGGGGGGAAAAACATAACGACATTATCTTGAGTGAATATAGTCAATCAAAAAAGATAAATATTCTGGAGACACAGTGTGGGAACTGCACCTGATCTGACCCTACCACATTGAGGCGAAACACTAAGGTGTATGCAACAGAACAGCAAGGGGAACAGAACAACAAAGTCCCTAGGGAATACCTAAAATAGACTTTGGGGCCAGGGCATGGCACCCCATCAGACTCAATCAGAAAACATTCCTAAAGGTCAACAAACAGACCTTGAACTATTTACAGGCTTTTCACTTTTTTGTTATTGGTTTTTGTTGTTGTTTTGTTTACTTTTGTTGCTTTGTTTTGCTCTGTTTTGGTTTTTTGTGCATATTATTATCTCTGCGGGTCTATCTAGATAAGATAGGCTGCATAAACAATCTGGAGGAGAAGACAACAAGATTTGTGGTTCTTGGAGGACATGGCAGAGGGGGAGGCAGGGGAAATGAAGTGGGTGTTAACACACCCAGGGACAAGGGAACAAGTGATCCAAAATTGATGGTGAGGAGGGGGTAGGAGGCCTAGTAGGGCTTGATCAAGGGCAACGTAACTGAGAGGAACTAATGAAACCCAAATGAAGGATGAACATGATAGTGGGACAAGAGGAAAGTAAAAGGAAATAGAGGAAAGAACTAGGAGGCAAAGAGCATTTATAGAGGTCTAAATACAGGCAGGTACATATGTAAATATATTTATATATGATGATAGGTAAATAGCTCTATGTGCATATATTTATAGGTTTAGTATTAAGGTAGCAGATGGACATTGGACCTCTACTCAAGTACTCCCTCAATGCAAGAACACTTTGTTCTATTAATATGGTATTCCATGTTGCTCACCTTCCTGACAACATCGCCAAAGAAAAAGCAGATGCACAAACAAATGTGGTGAAGAAAGCTGATGGTGCCCGGTGCGTCTGGAGTCTTAAATGCTTGAGGGTAAACAAGCAGCCATCTAGCTGAGAAGCAACAAAGCCCACATGGAAGAAGCACACCAGCCTGTGTGATCACGAGGTATTGATAGGTTCAGGCATCAAAGAAAAATCCTATCATTGTGAATGAGGGAGAGTGCAGAGTGGAGACCCAAAGCCCATCTGTAGGCCACTGGAGATCCCCTTGCAGAGGGATGGACAACAGAAACGTGGGTGAAGGGAAACATTGGTCAGTGTAAGATATGAAAAAATAATAATAATTTATAAATTATCAGTGGTTCATGAGGGAGGGAGGGTGGGGAAGGGAGGAGAAAAAATGAGCTGATACCAAGGGCTCACGTAGAAAGAAAATGTTTTGAAAATGATTATGGCAACCAATGTACAAATGTGCTTGACACAATGGATGAATGGATGGATTGTGATGAGTAGTACGAGCCCCCAATAACATGATTTTTTAAAAAGAAAGAAGAAATAAACATTCTTTAATGTTTCAGGGGTAGAACTGGAAGGGAAGGAAGGGAAGTCACGTATGGGCTAGAGGGTAGACAAGTGTTAATTTGGGTCAAAGGAGAAGGCAACATATAATAAATAAGCTGGTTGGTAAAAAATGATGGTGTCATGACAAGACATTGAGAGGTTTGCAAGAGTTAAAGGGTACAGAGGCAAAGACTATTATAAACATAATCCTGCAGTAGTAGTGATCTATGAATAGAAGCTAGAATAGACACACAGGCTGAACAGGTGTGGAAGGGAAACTCGGTGCACTCCCTCAAATATATAGATTTGACAGGGGATATTTGTATATGTGTACCTTTGTTAAGAATATATCCATAAACGTAGTTGAGCATAATCAAACACCTAGAGGGAATGAGTTGCTGGGATGGGGGCTCAGGACCATTGTCCTGAGGGACACAAAGGTCTTTACCTAGTTTACAAAGCCATCGTTCTACATTCTACTTTGGTGAATAGATACCAAGGTCTTAAATGCTTGTGAGCAGCCATTTAATGTGCAACTATTGATCTCTCCCAGTCCAAAAGAAAGAAGATTGATAAAACTCAAAAGGCCACAAAAACAATTAGTCTTGTGTTAGTCCAAATTGACTAGAGAAACAATTCCAGAGAGACTCATATATGTATAATAAAAAACATTACATGAAAGAGCAATTGAATATTAAGGAAACATCCCAGCCCAGTCCAGATCAAGTCCATAAGTCTGATATTAGCCCATATGTCTGACATCAGTCTATAAATTCCTCTTCAGACTCACACAACACATGTAATGATGCTGAATGTAGGAAGATCACAGGCCTGTGGGTGGAAAGTCTTGTGGATCCAGTGGCAGTGGAAGCATCTGCCATCAGAGTGGCTCCATGTGGCTTGTCAATAGGAGGTGTAACAGAGAGAGTACGTGTCCCTCCTCCAGGGAGGAAGA
>NW_022111359.1:3283184-3291042 GCF_000313985.2 Echinops telfairi | reverse complement strand
AAACACAGGGAATCCAGGGCGGATGATCCCTTCAGGACCAGTGGGTTGGAAAGGGGGAACCGATTACAAGGATCTGCATGTGACCTCCTCTCTATGGGATGGACAACAGAAAAGTGGGTGAAGGGAGACGTCGGACAAGGCAAAATATGGCAAAATAATTATCTATAAATTATCAGGGGTTCATGAGGGAGAGGGGAGCGGGGAGGGAGGGGAAAAATATGAGGACCTGATACCAGGGGCTTAAGAGGAGAGCAAATGTCTTGAGAATGATGAGAGCGATGAATGTACAAATGTCCTTTACACAACTGATGTATGCATGGATTGTGATAAGAGTTGTATGAGCCCCTAAAAAAAGATTTTTAAAAATTGATGGCAAAAAAAAAAAGGCTTAACATGTTTTCTTCTCTAAGAACAAAACTGCCTCAATTTCCAGGACAAAGGGATTCCCCAGAGCCAATCTAGAAGCTGCATTCCCTGCTTCACTTAATTCCACACATTAATGAACACACAACATGATAGCCTACCACCCCTGAAGACAGGAATCATTATGCTACATGGTTTCCCTAAATTCTAGTCTCTGACAAAGATCATCAGCCTACTAGCATCCATGAGCAGGGAAGAGAGAAAATACTACCATGTAGAAATTCTGATGTTAGACTGTTGCTATTCAGAAACGCAGCAGCATTATAGGAGCACCCCCTCACCGATGCTCTGTGAAATGAGCTCCCTAATGCAGCCTTCATTGCGGATGGCAAAGTGCTGCAAACATTCAAGTAACAAAGTTCCATTATCTAGTATGTGGAAAAGAGCGGAGATGTGGGAATGCTTGTTCTTATAAAGGCCTGCTGGCAAAGTTAGCCCTGGGTTATTTCCAGTTGGTTCCAACCACCCTGCATGTTAATAGTGCCTTATTGTCGACCAGGATGACTGCTGTGAAAGAGACTGGGGCAAACCCGGAGACTATGGCCCTGAATCAATGCTCATGAAAGCAGCAGTCAAGAGATCAAAAGGTGTGTTGCATTAGGTAAATCTGCTGCACAACTTTTATAAAGTATTGAAAAGCAAGGATGTTATTTTGAGGACTAAGGTGTGACTGACCCAAGCCACGGTACTTTCCACTGCCTCATATGCATGTGAAGATGGGACAATGAATACGGAAGACGGAAGGAGAATCGATGCCTTTGAATTGTGGTGCTGGAGAAGAATGCTGATAGGCTCAGGGAATGCTAAAGACAAGCCTGTTCTGGAAGTACAGCCAGAGTGCTCCTTAGCGACAAGGATGGCAAGACTGCTTACACACTTCGAACATGTCAGGAGACCCCAGCCCCTGCAGAAGGCCGTCATGCTCGGTAAGGCAGAGGGACAGCAAGCAAAGAAGGCCCTCAATGAGATGGGTTGACGTTGCTCGCAGCTGTAATGACAGGCGTGGGCACAGGAACCGTTGTTCTCGGTTCATATGGTCTCTGAGTCGGAATGACTCGACAGCACCCAACGACAAGGCCCCGAAACGCCCCTCAAGCCTAGAACTGAACCTCACTCCTATGGCTCAGAGCATAGTCAGGGAAACCACCCAGGAAAAAGATTTTTAAAAGGTAGCATTTCCATAGAAACAAAGCTGAAAGAGGAGCAAGGAATAGGAAAGAAAAAGGAAAGTGGTACACAGAGGGAGGAAGTGGAAATAATGCTACTATATTTGGGGATTGCAATCAATGTTACAAAATGTGCAGGAGTTGTGGAATGGAAAACCAAGTGGCTCTGTAAACCCAAGTCTGATTCGCCCAAATCATAGACAAACAAAAGAGTGGCTCGGTGTGCAAAGAATATAATTTATGTAGAATCCTTGCTTCCCTAAAGTCAGTCTGGAATTTTGGTACATGCAAGGCAAAGTGTGCTTATGATCCTCTGCTAATTAGAATCCTGGGAACTCTCTCGTAAGTGCTCCTGCTGGATAGCACTCCATATCTTACGGCACATCACTGCTGGAAGAATAACGTACACATGAGTCATTCTAGTGACTGGCCCCTGAAAGACTTACACCTGCTGGATTGCATACTTCAGTATGGTGCTAAATATTTTAAAAATTAAGTCATATTTAAAAGTATGTGTATATATTACACTGGCTTTGCTATGGGTATTTCCTCACGGGTACTCTGACGTCTGACAACTGGTGTAAAAGTGGGTGGGAAAGTGGGTTCAAAATGGTGGTAGACCAGGATTACTAACCCCAGGAGGGAGAATGGGCAATGTGATAGGCTCAACGCTGAGCTTTGTGACACAGAGCTTTCTGTCAACTCAGATACCAGCTATCCTCCCCAGGACACGTCACCGCGGTTAGACATTCTATTGCAACGGCCACACGGACCATATTTACAGTTAAGAGATTTATTAAGGAAGTCAAAGGCACAACAGGAAAGGCTCTCAGGACCAGGACCAGGCTCAGGAAGCATGTATCCAAAATCCCCCTTCTTTAGTCTCTCTCAGCTTCTCCCGGCTGTGCAGGCCTTCTCTCAGCCCTGGAAGGCCAAGCTCTTCTTAGCAACTTTAGGGCATGCCTGTCCCTTATCATCAACACCACCACAGGGTCCCTCCCTCCGTCCTGTCACCATCTTCAGTGTTACAGTGCTTTTAAGAGATTCTTCGCCTCCTTTCTCTTTGTTTTTCCCCCTCTTCTTTCTGCTTCTCTTTACCAACCTCTGTGGGGCTGGCTGCATATATAAGCAAACATTTCATCCGTTTCACAGCATGGCCTATTTGTGGTGCAATGAATTATTTAACATGGCTCTTCTAGCCGCAGTGTTTATATAACTCCCACCAAATGATCTTCTCCTGATGGGTCTGGATGAGAAGGCGGGGGGCGGGGGAATGCTGATGGAATTATAGGATTCCGTTGTGTGTGACAGTTAACAGCGGTCTGATTGTAAAAACCTGGAACTGTAACAAGAGGAGGTCGCAAGTTTGCCATCCTGCTGGATATGAAAGGAGCCATCTCAGAAGCTGGCGGGGGAATCTCATCACCATCAGCAGAGAAAGGCAAGAGCGGAGTATGTCATGTGGGACCCAGAGATTCCTACACTTTGCGCCTTCTTTGTCAGGGACAGCAAGCTATTCCACCAGAACAAAGAGCCAGAGAATGAGATAGAATGATGGTAAGCGGCTTCCTGGTCCACAGAGTAAAGTTGGTGCCTTCAGTAAAATGGGGCGCCTCCAGGCACTTACTTGGGACCCCAGGTCTCCTGACCCATGTGGCTGGAGCTGAACACTTTCAGGCTGAGGTTTACGATGGAGTGGCCGGCCCTTTTGGCGTTTGTAGACAGCCCTAAAAGAAATCTGGAACACGGTCTGAGCAAGCCCAGAGGCCGAGGGGCTGTGTAGCTGAGCCACCAAGGACCGGAAAGAAGGGTGCCTATAGGCATGGCTAAAAAGCAGCTGTCCTAACCAAAGGACTGGATTCCATGTCTCTGAATCCTGACTGTAATCTGTTAACTTCCCTAATCAAACTTACAATCATATGTTCTCTAAGTCCTGGGTGCCTTGTACAATGAGTTCTTGAACCCAGCTGAAAGATGGAGTGGGCGGGGAAGGATGGCAGGTGCCAAGTGTTAGTGATAAGGCCTGAGGGTGGAGCCATGTCTGATCTCAGCCTCACAGAGTTATTTATACCTTCGAGAGCAGCTGATTCTGATGAGAGTGATCCTTCTCCTTTCCTTTTGTGAAATTAGGGGAAGTCAGACTCCGCTGCCACCTTGCCCACCTTTTCTCAGTCTCCTACCAGGTCCATTAATGGACTAATCTATGCCCGGTAGACCAGATGTTTCGTTTGCAAAGCAGGCTGTTACCACGACATGTTCCTAGCCTGGAGTCACTTCGGAAGGTGCCCTGGTGGCATGGTGGCTAATCCAACAGCAGATGGCTCAAATTCTCAGAGAGAAAAACATGTGATCATCTGCTGCCTTAATGATTAGTCTGGAAAACCCTGGTCTGCTGTATCCTCCAGGGTGGCTAGGAATGAGGATCAACAAAATAGTCGTTTTCGAAAATTTTATTTAGAGTCACTTTATTTGCATACTACACTGACCAATCCCTGTGAGGGCAGAGCAGCCACAGGGCAAGCTTAAGACCAGGACCAGACAAAAAGCCCCGTTGTTTATAGCTTACCCCTCCGTGGCAGAAAACGAGGGCAAAGATAACTTCCCAGGGCTCAGGGGGAAGCTCCCAAGCTGTTTTCTCCAGGACCCGAGGTAAAAGGGACATAACGGAATGTATTTCACCCCAAGTGAGAGGGGCTGGAACGAAACTGGACCTGGGGAACCACCAGGGTCCTGGAGAGCTCGTGACATTGCCAGCCCACCCAGCCCTGGTCCATGGAGGGGCACGTGAACCATACAAAGGAGGGGTCTTCAAAACTGAAGTCATACAGCTGGAACTAAATGCATGAAGATCAATCCGTGAGGGGAAATGGACTGGTATTAACAGTTCTGAATCAGATAATCATATAGCTTTACCAGGCTGGGAATGGCCGCTTTTTCAACTATCTCATTTATCATCAAAGAGCATGTCTATATTCTTTGATGAAGAATGATAGCTTCTACAAGGAAGTACAATGGCGGAAGTGACAATATGTACACACCTCCAAGAAAGGCAAGTTGATACAACTGTCCTTCAAATGTAGACACCAACCAGGAAAGTGCATGTTGAAAAAACTTGAAGAACTCTACCGACTTCTGCGCTCTGAAATGGATTAAACATGCGATCAAGATGCATTGGTGATTACTGGTGATAGGAATACAACAGTGGAAACAACGAGGGAGGAAGAATAGTCCGAATATAGCCTTGGTGGTGGAAATGAAACTGAAGGCCACATGACGGAATTTCGCAGGACCAATGACGTCTTCACTGCACATACCTTTTCTCAATAACAAACCGCGCCTATGAGGGAGGACCTCACAGTTGAAACACACAGGAATCAATGGCCTACATCTGTGAAAAAGGACGGTGGAGAAGTCCAATATTATCAACCAAAACAAGGCCAGGAGCCAACTGTGAATCAGACAATCAACTGCTCAAGTTCAAGTTCAGGTGGAAGCTAAAGAAAATTAAATAGTTCACTAAAGTAAAACTAGGACCCTGAGTATATCCCACCTGAATATAAAGGCAAGCTGAAGAACAGATTTGATGCATTGGACATTGATGATTAAAACGCTGATGAAAAAGAACCGATTGGATATCAGAAAAGACGAAAAGTTGCTCTGGAACCTACAGTAGCTGTAAGAAATGGAAGAAAAGGAAAGACACTCAGCTTATCTCAAGCTAAAAGAATTAAGGGGGGAAATGAAGCCCCAAGTTGCAATATTCAAGGTTTCTATGGACAAAATACTGAATGATGCAGGAAACATTAAAAGATGGAGAGAATACGCAATCACTGTACTAAAAAGAGATGGTGATTCTCAACCATTTCGAGATAGCATCTGATCAAGAGTCAAGGGTATTGAAAGAATTAGTCCAAGCTACTCTGAAAACATTAGCAAAACCACAAAGCTACAGACAGGAATGGACTGGATACCAGTGAAACATCTCAACAAACTGCGGTAGCACTTGGAAGCCCCTTTCAGTCTAGGTCACGAAATCTGGAGGCCAGCTAACTGGCCACCTGACTGGAAGAGATCCATATTGGTGTCCTTTCCAAAGAACGAGACCCAACATCATGCGGAAGTTGTCAGACAATCCCGTGTCGCGCATGAGCAGAGTGTTACTGACCATCGTGCACTAGCAGCTGCAGCAGGGACGTTCACCGTGTTGCTGCTGCTGCAGTTAGTTTTCATCGAGTCCGCTCCGACCCAGAGAGGTCCAGTGCACAGCGAATGAAACAGTGCCCGGTCCTCTGCCATCTTCACAACTGTTCCTGCGCCTGAGCCCACTGGTGCAGCCACTGGCTCCATCCATCTCCCCAAGGACCTTTCTCTTCTTCTCCGTCTCTCCACTTTACCAGATACGCGGTCCTTCTCCAGGACTGGTCTCTCCTGACAACATGTCCAAAGTATAAAGACGATGTCTTGCCGTCTTTGCCTCTAGAGCAGTGGTTCTCAACCTGTGGGTCGAGACCCCTGAGGGGGTCGAACAACCCTTTCACATGAGGAACTGTATTAAAGGGCAGCAGCATTAGGAAGGTTGAGAACCCCTCTCTAAAGGAACACTGTGGCTTTATTTCTTCCAATACAGATCAGTTTGTCCTTGGTACTTTCAATATGCTTCTCCAGCACCACAGTTCAAATGCAACATCAACAGTGAGTTGCCAGAAATTCAAGCTGGATTCAAAAAGACATGAAGTAAGAGACATCAGTTGCTATCAAATGGATCTTGGTTGTAAGAATACCAGAAAGATTTTGTCTGTGCTTTGCTGACTATGCAAAGGCATTAGACTGTGCAGCTCTTAACAAACTATGGGTAACACGACAAAACATGGGAATACAGAACACCTGTTTTCACAAAAAACTTGTACAAAGACCAAGAGGCAGTTGTTTGAAAAGGATGCGATATTAGCTGGTTGAAAATTAGGAACGGTGTGTCAGGCTTGTACTCTTGCACCGTACTTATTCAGTCTGTATGCTGAGCAGATAATACAAGCAGTTGACCTATATGAAGACAAAGGGCCAACAGGATCGGAGGAGGAAGGCTCGTGAACAACCTGTGCTATGCAGATGACAGCACCTTGACTGTGAGAACCAGAAGGACTTGAAGCACCAACTGATGAAGCTCAGCGACTGCAGCCTCAGTGAGGATTGCAACTCAATGCGAAGACAACTCACAACTGGACCGTCATCATCATCATCAATGGAGAAAAGACCGAAGTCGGCAAGGATTTCATCCTACTCTGCTCCACAATCAATGATCACGGAAGCAGCTGTCTAGAAATCCAATCCCTTACTGCACCAGGCGACTCTGTCGCCAAGCCCTCTTTCAAAGGCTAAAGAGCAGAGACACCTCTTTGAGGACTAATATGTGCCTTTACCAAGTCCAGGTATTCTTAATTGCTTCGTGTGTATATGAAAGTTGGACAATGGATAAGGAAGGCTGGAGAGGAATTGAGGCATTTTAAATATGTTCTTGGGGGAAGAACACTGAAAGTGTTTGTCTTAGGCTGTGTTTTCTAGAGAAGTAAGAGCTGTCAAGTGTTGATACCAAGGACATGGCACACACAGTTGTAGAGGTGGACGAGTTCCAAATCTATGGGTTTGATGTCAAGTTGAAGGCTTTTCCCGACTCAAGCAGCCGGAAGGGCTGATGAACAACATTAGTAGGTTAGAAGGCAGGCTTCTGGCTGCAGAAGCAAAGGAATCCAAGGTCGACAGACAGAATGGCAAGCTGCTGACAGTCCTCCAGATCGGCATGTCCGACATCAGGCCCTGCCTGCAGAGGATGAAGCCAAGGTCAGCAGCTGGGACTGCCCAGCTCCTGATGACAGTGGAGCAGGCTCAGAGTTGAAGAGCTGAAGTCAAATGATGAGCCAGAAGGGAGATCCAGATACAGTGAGAAGCAAGCAAGCTTTTCCACCGTGTCCATTATATTGGAGGCATGCCATACCCCCGAGGGTTACATTTCGGTAGCTCACATAATAGATCGGTTCATCTTAAATTACTAAATCACTGAAAATCCTGACCCAATCAGGTGACCAAAACCCTAAACTATCACAACCATGGTCTCCCGGAAGAACAAACATACCTGTCGTGAAGGAAGTCCTGCCAGAGGCTCCGTGGATGCAATGATGGCAAAGCCTCGTCCCACGGACTTTCTACATCAGTGGTTCTCACCCTTCCTAATGCTGCGACCCTTCCATACAGTTCCTCATGTGGTGGTGACCACC
>NW_022111359.1:3278513-3282780 GCF_000313985.2 Echinops telfairi | reverse complement strand
CACATTTGTACATTTGTTGCCATCATCATTCTCAAAACATTTTCTTTCTACTTGAGCCCTTGGTATCAGCTCCTAATTTTTCCCCTCCCTCCCTCCCTCATGAACCCTTGATAATTTATAAATTATTATTTTTTCATGTCTTACACTGTCCCATGTCTCCCTTCACCCACTTTTCTGTTGTCCGTCCCCCAGGGAGGGGTTATATGTACATCCTTGTGATTGGTTCCCCTTTCTCCCACACCTTTTCCTCACCCTCCTGGTATCGCTACTCTCATTATTGGTCCTGAGGGTTTTATCTGTCCTGGATTCCCTGTTTCCAGCTCTTATCTGTACCAATATACATCCTCTGGTCTAGCTGAATTTGTAAGGTAGAATTGGGATCATGATAGTGGGGGGTAGGGGGTGGGAAACAAAGATTTCTCCTAAGTTGTCTCCCCTAAATGTATCCCAAACTTAGCTGCTTGCTACACCTGGCAAATGACTACACTTGGAGGTCAACAGAAGTAGGTCAGGGGTTATTCTCCCTACGGGTTATCAGCCATCTAGAGCAAGCAGTCACCACTGTTTATCCCACAAGTAGGACCCACTCACTTCTGATAAGGATAGTAGTTGACTGTTTCCTTGTAGGAGACCTCAGAGAGGTCAAGCCCATACAAGGGTGACCAAGGTTAGGAGCCATCATGAACCTAAGGTCTGCCCATCTTGTCACATGTATACCTTTAGGCCCTCCCATTCCTATGTGCTCACCCCGAGGTCATCCCCTTCCTGTTACACTTATGCCTACTGTACTGCCCCTTCCTGTGACTTGTGGTTACCTGTAATCACGTGCCCCTAAGGAGTTATAACCCTTGGTTAGCAATAAAGTGGGGACTCTCCTGCTCTTGCTCTCAGAGTCTCCCCACGAGGACCACCAAGCAGGGCTGAGGTGGGCACGCTACCATGACTTGTGTCTGACTCCATTACTTCAATCTCTCTTCTATCTCTCATGCTCTCTACGACTTCACTATAATCTTTACTTATTATTGCGGTACAATTGCGCCTACAGGACCAGTGATGATTTGTTGGGGAACCCCCTTTACCCCACAGGGGAAGAAGCATTTAAGAACTAGAGGAAATTTGTATATTTCATCAGTGCTTTACTGTACCCTGATTGGCTTGTCTCCTCCCCATGACCCTTCTGTAAGGGGATGTCCAGTTGCCTACAGATGGGCTTTGGGTCTCCACTCCGCATTTCCCCTCATTCACAATGATATGATTTTTTGTTCTTTGATAGCTGATACCTCATCCCTTCGACACCTCGTGGTCACACAGGCTGGTGTGCTTCTTCCATGTGGGCTTTGTTGCTTCTCAGCTAGATGGCCACTTGTTTATCTTCAAGGCTTTCAGACCCCAGACGCTATATCTTTTGATAGCCGGGCACCATCAGCTTTCTTCACCACTTTTGCTCATGCACCCGCTTTGTATAACTCATTTTAAAAGCCATTTAATCACGGAAGTATATGATCTGTGAATACGACATCAAGGAAACTACTGAAAAAAAGAAAACAAACTTGACCAATGGTGACCATGGGTCACTTAGGGGGCACTGAGTGTATGTCAATGGCGGTGGAATGATTTGGAAAAGGATCTCAAGAATGGTTGTACAACACAAAGAGTATAATCAATGGAACTGAATTACACCTGTAGTAGAAGTTGTGGAACTGGAGACTGTTTTGTTGTGTATATTTTTGCCACAATTAGAAAAAGAGATAATTACATGAATAACAATGAGCACAAGGAAGAAGAAAATGTTCTGGACTTGAATACAGGGATAATTGTATAACTTTTCTTGATATGACTGAATTGCTATATTGTATGACACGTGGATGAAGTGCTAATAAAACTGTTAAAAAAACATAACAACCGTGAGCATGATGTAAGACTGGGCAGTGTTTTGCCCTCTTGTATATAGCACTACTTTAATTGTAACCGACTCAATAACACTTAACTACAATATCATACTTAATTGTGAGGAATCAGATGCTTTCTCCCTCATATCAGCAATAAGAGTGATGCATCCTCTAACCACACATAGTCAAAGCTCAAACTCACTGACATGGAGTGGATTCCGACTCATAGCCAGTTTATAAAACCCACCCCACGGCCACTGAGTCGATGCCAACTCATAGTGACCCTATCAGACGGGGCAGAACTGCCAGCGTGAGTATCCGAGACTGTAATTATTTGTAGGCACAGAAAGCCCTGTCTTTTCAAACTGCTAACGCCACCAGGGCTCCCTAGACACTCTACGGGATCGAGTAGAACTGCCTCTTTGCTATACATCTTTAGGGGAGCAGAAAGCCTCACCTCTCTCCAGAGGAGGGGCTGGTGGGTTCAAAATGCTGACCTTGTGGTTCACAACCCAACATGTGACCACGAGACTCACAGTGGCCACAGAGGATAGGGGAGTGCCCCATAGGCTGTAAATCTCTGTGGATGCAATCACCGCATTTTTCTCCAGTAAGTGGGTTCAAAAGGCAGACCTTTCGGTTAGTAGCCTCGTACCTTAACCACCTATCGCTGCACCACTGGGGCTCTTCTCGTACCAGAAGTTCTAGCTCACCCAATTAGACAGGAAAGCGAAAGGTCAGCTGACAAGGCAGGCAGAAGTAGAACTGTCCTTATCTGCAGATGATACAACCATCTATGTAGAAACTCCTCAATCAATTGCCTTCCCACCCTAACCCAAAAAACAAAACACAGCACTCTGGGAACGAGTGAGTCAATATGGCAGGGTTGTAGGATACCATATGTGACAGTCAATTGCTTTCCTCCATACCAGCCATGAGCAATTTGGATCTGAAATTAAGACAGACTATTTACATAAGCACAAAAACAAAATAAGACATTAAATCTTAAAAGAGAGTATAAGATCAATATAAGGAAAAATGCCAATCCCTGATGAGAGATATAAGTGAATGTGCTAAGGGAAAGCGTGGGGCTGCAATCCACAAGACCAGCGTTCGAAACCACCAGCCACTCCTTGGGAGAAAGAGTGGGCTTTCTGTTCCCACAGAATTAGTCTATCCTGAGACATAGGATCACTATGGGTCAACATCGATTTGATGGCAGTTGAGTTGCATAGGGTTGTTATTGTTATTTGTTGTTGTTGTTTTTAATTGACCCACACAAGTAAGTTCTTGCTAACTTAGTTTGGTTTGTTTCGTTGTTCTGAATCCTGGTGTCCTCTTAACAAGTTCCTGTTCTATAGGTATGTGCCTGCGAGAGCCATGACACCAGTCATTTCCCTCTTTGGTTCACTCCAGTTGTATAGAAAATACAGAACCCCACACTCACTGCTGCTAAGTCCATTCTGACTCACGGCCACCCAAAAGGACCAGCAGAACTGTCCCTATGGGTTTCCCAGAGAGAACATCTTGAGGCGTAAACTGCCTTGGGTTTAGATTTTCCCCTGTGGGCGGTAATGGTTGTTACCCCTCTCCTAACGTCACAGGATTCCTGTCAGCTGAAGACCAGTAACTCCACAAGCGCTTTAAACTGGGGTTTGAGGAAGAAAAGGCCTTATCGGGAGACTTCCCACCCCAAGCTTGGGGCAGGTGAGTAAACTGATAACAACTCGTTCCCCAAGACAATGGCGCTGTGGGGGTCTGGATTATTCCTCAAGACTGAGATTAATGACCGTCCCCCACTATGCCGAGAAAAAAAAACAACTGTACACACAGTTAACACAAAGTTGATGATAATGGCATGCATTGGAAGGAAGTTGACATCTGGGAGTTGGGGTGCGGGCTAGGAATCCGATAACCCCCTAAAAAAAAACAGGAAAGGGAATGATGGCTTCATTGGGCATAAGCTTCCCACAGGCATGGAAGCCTCGTGGAAAACTGGGTCCCCTGTAGGGCCCAGCACCCATGCTTCGTACTCACCCTACCTGGCTCTGTAGCCCGAGGGTCCTAAGATCACCTCCCACCCTGGAACCCACAGACCCTGCCTGAGTCCACACCCAAGAGTTGTGTGGAACAAGGGCAGCGGTTCACTGTGTGTATGGTTGGGGGGTGGGGGTTGCCTAAGACCATCAGAAAACACAAAAATATTTCACAATATATAATTACATATTGTTTTGTGATTAATCACTATGCTTTCATTATGTTTCATGATGTTCAATTTGTAGCAATGAAAATACACCCTGCATGTCAGATAGACACATGACGATTCATCACAGTAGCAAACTGACAGTGACGAAGTAGCAACGAAAGTAATGTTATGG
>NW_022111359.1:3276628-3277696 GCF_000313985.2 Echinops telfairi | reverse complement strand
GCTCCGAGCCGGAGCCCAGGGCCGCGCTCCCGTCCCAGGACCGGAGGGCCTGAGGCCGCGCGCCTGGCCGGTTCCAGCCGGTCCCGCCCACCCCTCTCCTTGCCCTCGCCCCGGCTCACCATCTCCCAGCTTCCGGAGACCGTCGGCTCCTCTCCGCCGAAACCCCGACGCCCGGGACCAGGCAGGGTACCCACGAAACCTGGGCACGGCGACGGCGCGCAGCTTGGACTCTCGGAGGGTGGGCGGTGCGCCGTCCCGCCCTCGAGGCTTCTGATTGGGTGGTTTCCCAGGTCCCGCCCCCGCGTTAGTGAGTGACGTGAGCGCGCGCAAATCATGGGCAAAGGTGTCTGGGCTTCCTCCCGCCCCCGGGACGCCCGCTTTTGACGCAAGCGGTCCAGCCCCAGACGGACACCGGTCTCTCGCAGCTCGGTGGTTTTCTGCGGCTCTTTCTGGCCGTGGGGACTTCGGCGTGCTCCAGTCTCGGGACGGGGACAGGGGTCTGACGGGGCTACCTTGGAAATTGCGCCCATTTGTGACAGACACGAGGGCACCAAGGTCATATTAAACCGAGACTCATGGCCCTCCAGTCTTTCCCAGCTCACCCCATTGCCATATAGCGGCCCTATAGGCCCTATACTGCCTCTGTGGGTTTCCAAGCCTTTCCTTTCCTGGTGCTTTGAGACGGCTGACCTTGCAGTAAACACACCGCAGAACCACTATGCACCGGCCGCTGTAAGGGCAGAGTAGAACTTCCCATAGGATGGTCTTGGCTGCGATCCGTAGGGAAGCAACTTCAGTTTGGCCACTGAACTTTGCAATTAGCAATTTAGCACCTAATTGTTGCACACTGCATGGCGCCCACTGTCAACTCCAAGATGGTCGAGTCCTGCCCTGGGGAGGGTTGGGCCCCAACAATAACCACTCCAAGTTGCGCCAAGAACTGAGAGAAAATTTATTAGAAGACCGATCCCCAGAAAACATTCTCACAGTCACCAGGACTGTGGCTGAATGCTTCCCAGCTAGCAAAGATGACGAAATCTTTTTATACCTGGCTCTTCTCTGACAAGG
>NW_022111359.1:3254161-3261839 GCF_000313985.2 Echinops telfairi | reverse complement strand
GGCGGGTGACTAGAGTGAGGGGAGTTAAGCTGAGGTGCTGATCAGCAAGAGGCACGTTCATCTTTGCAGCGCTATGAAAACAATATCTTTAAAGGGGAACAGTGGACATCATTTCCATTTTAACGACACACGGAAGCGTCCCTTTTTCTGGTCATTCCTAATTTCAAAAGGCTACGTGCAAGCATGAAATACTCATGAGAAAGAACAACGGCTTTGAGGTTTTGTGAGTTATTTAAACCAAGAGCCGCCAACTTCTCATATAAAACTCATTACCCCCACCAAAAATAAATAAATTATGAAGGGTCTCATGAGGAAGGGAGGGTGGGGCAAGGGGGAAATGAGCTGATACCAAGGGCTCAAGCAGGGGGAAGGTGTTCTGGGGGGATGATGGCAACACGTGTGCGATGTGCTTGGAACAGTGGATGTGTGGATGGATTGTGATAGGAGCTGCCCGCGCCCCCAATAAAATGATTTTTTAATTGAGTCAAATAAAATTAATAGTAGTGCTAAAACAGCAATTTAAAAATTCAGATCATCCACGGTAATTTCTAAACTGCACCCTCTGTCAGTATGATCATAGGAAGATATTTAAAATATCAGCATTATTTATGTCTCAATAAAATTAAATGCTCTGAGAAAAAAAATCAAACCTCATTACATTTTTTTCTGACTCTCTGAGAATATATCTTCTTCACTAAGGACTGATCAGAATAATACTCTCTATCTGGAGCTTGCCTTCAAACTCATGCAAACAAAAATCCCACTGACAAAATCCATCTTGCTAACCTGACTGTTGGCTGCTGCTTCAGCAGTGGCTTTTACCTCCACCTAGTGGTGCTAAGGGGAAGTGCTGACCATTCAAGGCCACCTGCCACTCCACAGGAAAACCAGGAGGCTGTGTGCTCCAGTCAAGACTTAGCGTTTTGGAAACCCTGTACAGCGTCAAAGAGTCGGGATTGCCTCCCTAGCAGTGAGTTTTAACTCTCCTCGATTCTTTCTGCCTGAGCGTTTTTTAAAGTCTTTCAATCAGAGTTAAGCTCATTATCTGAGACAACGTACGGTGAAATGAGTTCCTTTAGAGGCCTTTTGCTTTGCTTCTTTAGAAAATTAGCTTGAGACCTTTCCCATTAAGCCCAAGAAGTTACTGGCGGCCTAGTGCACAGTCTCGGAAACCACGGGGGCAGCTCTACCCTGTCCTATGGGGTCACTAGTGGTCAGACCGGCTTGATAACAGTGAGAGTGAGTGAAATTCTCCAAAGAATTACTTTTATTCAGGTTGAATGAAATTCACTGGGTAGCGGCTATTAAAAGATATAGCATCTGGGGTCTTAAAGGCTTGAAGTTAAACAAGTGGCCATCCAGCAGGGAAGCAACAAAGCCCACATGGAAGAAGCACACCAGCCTGTGTGATCATAAGGTGTCGACGGGATAAGGTATCAGGCATCAGAAAACCCCAAACAAACAAATATACTGGTTCAAATGATGAGGGGTGGAGTGCAGACCCAAAGCCCATCTGTAAACAATTGGACATTCGCTCACAGAAGAGTCACAAGGAGGAACGAGTCAGCATAGCACATACGAAACACACAACGTTCCTCCAGTTCTTTAATGCTTCCTCTCCACCACTATCATGACCCCAACTCTGCCTTACAAATCCGGCTAGACCGAAGCATGGACACTACTGGTACAGATAAGAGCGCTCAACACACGGAATACAGGACAGATAAACCCCTCAGGAACAGTAATGGGATTAGCAATACCATGAGGGTAGAGGGAAGGTGGGGGGAGGGGGAGAAACGGGAAACTAACTAAAATGATCGATGTATAAACCCCCACACACAGATCACTTCGGAGTGGTCTCTGGTCGCGGCTGCCCTCCCCCGCCCTCCAGCCCGTGCTGGGACTCTGCGCCCCTGGGACTGCCCTGCGCTGCGGGGTGACAGGGCCTTGCTCCTGCAGGGCAGGCTGCTCCCCAGTGTGCAAGAAAAATGTAGGAACTACAGGTAGTCCATGTCCTGGCGCAGCGGGAGCTGCGGTGAGCAAGGCCCAGCAGCCCAGTGAGGTGAAGATCAAGATGTTCCAGCAGATGACAGAGGCCCTGGGGCCCAGCATCATCAGGGACCTTGCTGTGGCCGGGCCAGACATGCAGGTTAAACTGCTCCAGAGCCGGGGCCTGCAATCACCGATGGCTCCACTCCCATCAACCTCTTCAATACCACCTTGGGTCTGCTGGGGGTGGGTGCTGAGGCCCAGCCTCAAGGCAAGAAGATGGCTGGTGGACCCAGACCTCAAAAAGGCCTGCTTCTCCAGGGCCCTCCTTCTGCTCCAGCTGTTGAAAGGGACCACCTTGTGCCTTAGCTCTGTACTGCACTGACAAACAAAGAAGACATTTCTGAGCAGCCCCCCCACCCACACACACACACCAGGGGAACAAAGCACAGTAAAATGGGCCCAGGGAGACAGCAGACGGTGTAGTATATGAAAATAATAATAATAATTTATAATTTATCAGGTCCACAAGGGTGGGGGAAGGAAGGGAAAAAAGAGGAGCTGATACCAAAGGCTCAACCAGAAAGACAATGTTTTGAAAATGATGATTGCAATATATGTATAAATGTGCTTGATACAGTTGATGTAAGCATTGTTTGGAGTTGTAAGAGCCCCCAGTCAAATGATTTAGTAATTAAGAAAAAATAAAGAAACTCACTGTAAAGATGTAAACGTAAACCATTTGATGTTTTGATTGCTTCTGTCAGGCCCCGAACTCCGGCCGGCCCTGTGATTAGCACACACCTCATGTCATGATTCTGCACATGGTCTTTACACTATCAAAAGTTACTGTATATGTTACGGAAGTGAAGGAGCCACATAAGGAGGGCCGTGTCTCCTGTCATGTATCTGTCTAGGACAGTGCGCAAACGTCTGTCCTAGCTGGTGCTCAGAAACTGCTTCCTTAACTGCAAACAGTAAGGAATTTGGGAACAGCTGCATACAGTGTTCCCTGGGAGCAGTAAACAAGAGCAGTACGTGCTGAGATAAAGAACTCTGTCAAGGCTATGAGAAAGTCAAGCGTGGGAATAGCGAACTTATCTGGGAACACTGCCAGTATTTAGTAGATAATAAAAATTGTTGTGGTCCGTCAGGGCTACAGTTTTGTACCATCTCTGTCTGTGTCTATTTTGTGCTACAGTCCTGTATTGTGTGTGTGTGTGTGTGTGTGTGTGTGTGTGGTCCTTTGTTCATTTTCCCTACTCAGAAACCGCGGCATGGGAGGCCTTGAGTAGAGGCCCAAAGTCCATCTGCTCTCTTAATACTTAACATATAAGTATATGTACATTGACCTCTGTCCCTTTCATTATAAATGAATATATTTACATATATACATGCCTATAGCAACGATACCTCTATACATAGCTTTTGCCTTCTATTTCCTTTCCGCTTCCTCCCATCCCACTATCATGCTCATCCTCCATTCGGCTCTCAGTAATTCCTCTTGAATACAATGCACTTGATTAAACACCCCAGGCATGAAGGGGATTGGAGTGGTGACCCAAAGCCCATCTGTAGACAACTGGATATCGCCCCCACAGAAATGTTATAAGGAAGGGATGATTCAACCAGGGTGCAGTATAGCACGAAAACACACATCATTCCTTCAGGTCCTGAATGCCACCTCCCCAACCCCTGACCCCACTACCATGACCCAGTTCTACCTCACAAATCTGGTTAGACTGGAGAACACACATTGCTACAGATAAGAGCTCTCAACACATGGAATTCAGGACAGATACCCCCCTCAGGAACAGTAGTGGGAGTCGTGATATCATGAGGGTGGGGGGATGGTCAGGGAGGGAAGGGGGAGAAAGGGGGACCCCATCACAAGGTTGGATATATAGTGCCCCCCAAGGGGATGAATAGAAATGTGGGTGAAGGGAGGCAACGGACAGTGTAAGATACAAAATAATAATACAATATATAATTGACCATGGATTCACAAGGGTGGGGAAAAAAGAGGAGCTTATACCAAAGGCTCAAGTAGAAAGAAAATGTTTTAGAAATGATGGCAACATATATACAAATACGCTAGATACAACTGATGTATGGAATGTTATGAGCTCCCAATAAAATTATTTTTAAAGAAGTTACTATGAAACATCTCACGGCCGTCAAGTCAATGCTGCCTCATAGTGACCCCTGTGGTTTCCTAGACTGTAACTGTCAACAAGAGTAGAAAGCCCAGTCTTTCTCCCGAGGAGCCGCTGGTGGCTTTGAACTGCCGACCATGCTGGTCACAGCCAACCACTACACCACCAGGGATCCTACTACACACCATAGTTCCCAGGTTTATTTGGCCTACTATCCTCTTTCCAGGGAGGAGGGGAGGAAGGGGATTACTCATTGCCAGTAGCAGTCAAGAGACAATTTGAAACTTTTGTATAATAACTCATAATCCAGGATAAAGCATAGGCACATGCAGACCGCTTGGATCTATCAGGATCATTCACTTTAGAAGACCGTGCTATAGACTGTGCACATGCAGTGACTATGGATCACAGAGGGGATTGGTCAGTTTGTGACCCTGCAGGGAGGGCCTCCCCTATTTTGAAATTGACAAGGGATTTGCTTAAATAAGCAGCCGACGCCCTCAAACGTAGAGAGATGACAAAGCAAGAAGAGAGTCACCACAGAGGAAAGAGGACAGCCCAAACTCAAAGCTTGCCAGAAGAAGCCAGCTCCTAGCACAATCACTACGGGTTTGGTAGGCGCAATTGTACAGCGATAATAAGTAAACATTATAGTAAAGTTATAGAGAGCATGAGAGATAAAAGAGATATATAGAAATAAATGGAGTCAGACACATTTCATGGTAGCATGCTCACCTTAGCCCCGCTTGGTAATCCACGTGGAGGGAGGGGGAAGGGAAGGAGGGAAAGGAACAAGGGAGAGGGGAGTGACCAGGGAGTGAGCAGCAAGGAGGTCAGAGTCCGAGAGGTCCAAGTCCGAGAAGTCTCCCCCTATATTGCTGACCCATGCCTATATACCTTTTGGGGGCATGCCAACCTACTAATTACAGGTAGAGACATACATCACAGGGAGGAGCTGCACTATAGGTTACACAGCAATGAGAGGGTGGTCTAGGGGGTGGTCTCTGGGTCCCCATAGGAACCATTATCAGTAGGGTGCAAACCCCTCCTACAGGAACCAAGCTAATGGTCCCAAGCTTCAGAGAGTAGTCCATTGTCTCCAGCAGCAGGGAGCAGGCCCACCCCTGTGGTGGGATGAGACAGCAGTCTGGCAGCAAGTATCTGACTTCCCCCCACAGAAGCTCACTGCCCTCAAGACAAGTCTGACTCGCAGTAGCTTTCTGGGAGCAAGCAGAACTGCCCCTCTTGGTTCCTGACACTCAGTCTGTCTAGGAGGGAACAGCTGCCTCTGTCTGCAGAGTAGCTGGTGGAGCACTATGCCACCAGTGCTCCTGAGGAGGGGGGGGGGGCTCTTAAAAGAGTTGTCACAAGGGTCAAGAGCTGTAATGCTGGAGCTAGCAGAGGACGTGGGAAGGACCCTGCGGGATACTCAGTAACGATGGCAAGAACGTGTGTGGTTAATAGAGCGCTGAGCAAACCAGCTATAAACGGAACCCGTGAACTCTGGAGAGGATGGCAGGGAGGCTGAAGGCCAAGGCGGGTGGGTGTGCAACACCCAGAGGAGGTCTATCCTCAGGGGCCTGAGAAGAGCTGGGTATGACAGAGAGAAGAAATCATTTGCCTGTACAAGCAAGAGTTAGCTGAGAGAATTTCCCTGTAATGGATGGGCAAGGGATGTAGTCCTCACTGTGGGGGAGCCTGCCAAATCTTGTCTACAAACTTCTTAATCTCAATCCCAATTGTAGCCATTTGATCCCATCACCAACTATACCATTAATTCCTTTCTAAACCTCTTACTTCCAAGGACAAAGGGGTTTATGTACTTGCAAGTACAAAGACTTTTTTTCTTTCTTTCTTAATTCCATTCTTCCACAAACATTTTGAAAGCCCTTCACATGGTCTGTGAGTTCCCTGTGGCCGGTGAAATAAATATTTGAACCTAAAAGAAGTAGAGAGCCGAGGGGAAGGGGGAACGATTGGTCTCAGAACCAGTAAAAGGTTGGAAAGTGGAGGTGCCTTGACCTCTGCCTCAGAGGATTCACCTTTGGGTGGATCTTCGTTGTTATCCCGGAGGAAGCTGAACAAGTTGACAGTACTACTGCAACACAGCCTGCCTGCCTTAAACACTCACCCAAACACCTGACCATTGTGAAAGTCAGCCACTTACTCTTTCTTAAGAACACCCCTAGATAAAGGTATACTTTATTATGCCTCCATTCAACCTGCTACCAATCAATATACCCACATTTCTTTGAACTACAAATTAAATCTGAATGGCTTTTGTCTAGAGAGCATTGATAAAACCATTATTTAACTTTTTATTTTTACAATGGATTAGAATTTTTTTAAAAAGAGCAAAAAAAGTATTACAAGAAGACCTACATAGTGTGTGTATGTGTGTGTAGCCTGAATTTGTAATGTGCCTAGTAAGATTGACTCAGAATATATAGCTTCTAAATTGAAAAGATTATAGATGATTTGAAATCCATCACTGCAATGGTCTTCTCAGTAAGGGAAAATAAAGCAAAGAAGTGCACAATTGAATACTTTAAAAAAGTGCATTTCTTTTTTTAAATTTCATTGGGAGCTCGTACAAGTCTTATCACAATCCATCTATACATCCATTGTGTCAAGCACATTTGTACATTTTAAAAATTATTTTATTAGGTGCTCATACAACTCTTATCACAATGCATACATACAGCAATTGTGTAAAGAACATTTGTACATTCATTGCCCTGTAGCGTCCCGGCCAGCGGGACGCACGAGCAGGACCCTGGAGGGAAAGACGAACCTGGATGGAAGAAAAGACACGGAGACGTGGAGCAAGACAAAACGCTGATCAAGCTCGATTTATTTGGGCAAAGTTCGGGGTATAAAAAGGGGAACTGGGAGGTGCATATTTTAATAAGGTGTGCTGCACAACATCCAATCCAACATGTACATTATAATGAAGCATAAGAATGTTAACCAATCAGCTGCAGGTGAAAAGGCGCGCTAGTTCTCAAAGACGTCCTGCATGCAAATTAAGGTTCATCAGGCGTATTGCGTATTCCCAACATGGTATGTCTGTAGTCGAATGAGCTCTCGGCACTTTTAACCAATGGGTGAAAAGGTCAGCTTTTACAACCGCCCGTGCTACAGAGCACGTAGCTAGGAACGCAGAGGTTGGGTTGGGCAGGAATTTAGGCAGGGCCAGTTCCCCACAGGTTTAAGCAATGAAAGACGAAACTTAACAACCAGGAAGCAGCCAAGTTTGGCTACGTGGCTGAGGCTAAGGCCTTAATGGCCACCAGCTCCCAACATTGCCCTCATCATTCTCAAAACATTTTCTCTCCACTTAAGCCTCTGGCATCCGGTCCTCGTTTTTTCCCCTCCCTCCCCACTCCCCCCTCCCTCATGAACCCTTGATAATTTGTAAATTATTATTTTGTCATATCTTGCACTGTCCGACGTCTTCCTTCACCCACTTTTCTGTTGTCCATCCCCCAGGGAGGAGGTCACATGTAGATCCTTGTAATCGGTTCCCCCTT
>NW_022111359.1:3239202-3253491 GCF_000313985.2 Echinops telfairi | reverse complement strand
ACACAGGCTGGTGTGCTTCTTCCATGTGGGCTTTGTTGCTTCTGAGCTAGATGGCTGCTTGTTTACCTTCAAGCCTTTAAGACACCAGATGCTATATCTTTTGATAGCCGGACACCATCAGCTTTCTTCACCACATTTGCTTATGCACCCGCTTGGTTAAAAGTGAATTTCTAAGAAATGCCTACAGAAGGTGTTTTGGGTGAAGATCACACAGCTTTTAACACAAAATCAAACAGAACATATTGGAGAAATGAAGAAAAGGAGCTGGAATTTGGTTGCCAAAAATTCTATACACTATATCTGTTGTCCTGTGTTTGGGCAGAATCACAGGACTAGCTTCTTCATTTCTGCCTCTCCAATTTCACACCCATTATGATACTGGTAAATTGAAATATGGGACCAGAGAGAGAAGTGAATTCTTGTTCATACATTCCCAACATATCCAATGTTGACAGAGCACAATCCCAAAGAGTCCCTTCCAGCTCTGTACTTTATTATCATATCATAGTATCTCTTAACATAAAGCTCATTGTCCAATTTATAAACAGAAGAGAGGAAAAATAAGGAGAGAAAAGAATGTGCCTCACCCGATGCTCCCAGAAGAAGTTTGCACTAATATATATTTCTGCCATCTAAAAACTGCTAATTTTTTGGTTTTTTTTTTTTTTTTTTAAGATTTGGTAAGAAAAGTAGAGAATATGTGTAACATATACCTGATATCCATTACCTATCACATTCGATTTAAAAATCCCAACAAATACCACATTGCTATTGTTCTAATAATCATTACTTACAGAACCCTATAAAGTTGCTTGAAAGTCTATGTTCACATTGAAATTATACCTTAAAACACACATGGACATATAGACTTCAAACTAGAAAGATGAAACTTTTATTCACTAAATAATAACCAAAAACCATGACCTCTCAAAACACGAGCATCCCTGATGGAGCAGTGGTTATGACTGGTACTTTGAATTCATCAGCTGTTAGCAGGAGAACGTACAGCTGCCTGCTTCTGTAAAGATGTACCATCTGGGGATTCCTATAAAACCTTTCTACTCTGGCCTTTGGAATCAATATGAGTCAGAATTGACTCAATAGCAACCTTTTTGGAATTGGCCAAAATGTTTGCACTTGAGTTAGTTAATTGTGCCAACCTGGCCGATAATCACATGTGGGGCTAATTGAAAAGCGGAGGCAGAAATGGGTGGTGAGCCTCGCCTTTCTAGTTCTTCGGTCTCTTGCTTTGTGATGGTCGCACCAGGGTGCAGCTGCCTTAGCAGCTCCCTGCTTCAGCTGGCAAGATTGACTTCCTACAAGACATCCCCAAGGAGAAGCCGCATGGACCTATCCCGATGCAGCCCTGGGTGCTGGAGCAGCCGTGTGGAGACCCCTGCTAGTGCTGAGATGCTTGTTCGTTCACTGACTCAGCTTTCCTCCTGCAGTCGGCATCATTGCCTCTGTTTTGTGAGGTGGAGAACTTTGTGGACTGGTGTTTAGTTAATGGGTTAATGTTGGACTTGTGGGCTTGGGCAGCATAGGGTTGGGATGTTTTCATGATGCACATTTTCTTTACATAAAACTCTCTCTTATCCATGGGTTGCTGTGGATTTGTTTCTCCAAAGTACCTAGACTAATACAGTACTGTAGTTAAAAGTAAACTTATAGAACTTTTTCTCCCTTCATATTTATTTCTGAAAAGTGGTTATGTAGAATCAACTGATCAGTCAACTTTAAGAATGAAATACAAATAAAAGCGGAAAGACATTTGAAATTTTTATAAAACTTCTTCTGGTGTGAATTTCCTAGCGCATGATACGTGAATTACATTTCAGGACACTTTCCCACTTTACATTTATATTTCTCTCTTGTATATGTTCTCGCGTGATATTTTAAAGCAGAGGAAGAATTAAAAGCTTTTCCACATGTCTTGCAATCATATGGTTTCTCTCCAGTATGTGTCCTCAAATGTATTGGTAAAGATGAGGGCCACTTGAAGGTTTTCCCACAGTCCTTATATTCATTGAATCTCTCTTTATTGTGAGTCCTTTCATGCCTCTGAAAGGAGTCAAGAAAACTGAAGGTAATTCCACATTGGTTACATTCATAATGTTTCTCTTTACTGTGAACGTCTTCATGCCTTCGATAGGAGCGAACATGAAGGTGTCCCAACACAGTTCACATGCATAAGGTCTTTCTCCACTGTGGATTCTCACATGCCTTTTTAGTTCTGATGGAAAATCAAAGCCCTTCTCACATTCTGGGCATTGATACAATTTGTTTCCAGTGTGATTTGCAATGTGCCTCTTAAGTGATGAAAGATACATGAAGACTTTTCCACACTGGGTGCATTCATATGGATAAACCCCAGAAGTTGTTTTTTTATAGAGATAAAGATTTGGAATCTGGCTGAAGTTTTCCCCCCACTGATTATCTTCATGACTTTCATACAGTATCTCAACCATATAATCTCTGTTAAAACAGAAGAATGTTCTCAATAATAGATTACGGATTTATTAATATTAATAACTAGTAGGGTTCCGGAGCGCTGGTGGTGTAGTCATTACATGTTGGGCTGCTAACCTTGAAGTTACCAGTTCAAAACCACCAGCTGCTCCATGGGAAAATGATGAGGCTTTCTACTCCAGTAAAGAGTTAGTCTCAGAAACCCATAAGGACAGTTCTACTCTATTCTACTGGGTTACTATGAATCAGAACTGACTCAATGGCCATTAGTTTGAGTTTATTGGGATTCTACTTTAACCATTTTTCTAATAAATAGACCTTTTCTAATAAATTAGACCTTCACAAAAATGAGGACCTAATGTCGGGGGTTTAAGTGGAGAGAAAATGTTTTGAGAATGATGTACAAATGCGCTTTACACAATTGATGTGTGTATGGATTGCGATAACAGTTGTATGAGCCCCTAATAAAATGTTTAAATAAATAAACAGATTAGACCTTCACTATTTTCTACCCGGAGTTATCTGAAGAAAACTAAAAGAGGACTTCACATAGCTACTATTAGAACAATGCTTTTTAAAAATAGATGGAAGGTGTTTTTTTTTAATCATTCTTCCCAATGGAATTATTTTTAAACACTCAAGGTCTAACTAACATTTAACAAACTACGGTTGGAAATTTTCTTCTGAAAAACAAATGGAGCAAGATGGAACTGGGTTTCTTGCTCATTCGTATTTTTTTTGTTTGTTTGTTTCCAACAGTTTTATTGGCACACAATGTACATATCATACAGTTCAATCTTATGTTTTCAGTTTCATGAAAAAGCAAGAGTCTCCTTGCAGACTGTGTTCTCTTGTGTGTGCTACTCGCCTCAGAGGTATCGCCTGTTTTTCATGACGATTTTCATTGCTAAGTTCTTCCCAAATTTTTCCTAAAATGGAGGCCCAAAAATTATTTCCAATAAATTTTTGTACTTTATCTTCCTTAGATATTTTTTTCTTGTGAGTATCCTTTCAAGTAACTGACTCATTGATTTTAAATGGAGTCTCATCATCTGGGGGGGAAAATTAACCAACCTCACAAAAGAAGCCTCCTGTTTGCAAAACAAATACACTGAGCTTAGTTGTTAATGATGTCATCAGTATGAGGTAAAAGGGGTCAAGTTGGAAAGCAACTTCACAAACACAATGAAATTCCACAATGAAGTTTCTAAAAACAAGCCTCTCGAACCTTAAAATGACCCATGAAGCCTCTATTCACACAGAATCGTAAGGAATATTCAAATCTTTCATCCAAGACAAAAATGAAAAATCAGTTTCATATGTAGATTCTGTCATGGAGGGGAAAAAAATTACATTCTACCTCCATGATAGTAGTGATCATGTCTGTCAATACATTTCTCTTTCCACCTTCCAAATTTTGGAACAGGCCTAATGAGCCAAAAATGCTTGTCCTCTAAATAACTAAGTGAAGGAGTGATGTTATCCTTACCGACTGATGCCAAGTTCCTGAAGGTTTCCAGCATCACATCTTGGTAGAACTTCCTCTGAACAGGATCCAACAAAGCCCATTCTTTCATGGTAAAGTCCACAGCCACATCCTCAAAGAAGATTGATGCCTAAAACATAAGATCTATGTATGCAGGATAGGTGAGGCAGTCAGCAATGTGGACTGCACTCAAACCATGGGGAGTGGAAATGGGATTCTAGGCTCTCTGAACTACCCTGTGACACAGCTTTCAGATCTCTTACTCAGCAATGATACCCCTTATTCCACGTCCTCTTCTGAATCTGGCCTGAATTCTGGCAGCTTCTGTCAATGTACTGCTGCACCTGTTTTTGGATAATGTTCAGCAAAATTTTACTTGCATATGGTACCAATGATATTGTTCTACAATTTGAGCATTCTGTTGCGTCACCTTTCTTTGGAATGGGTACAAATAGGGATCTCTTCCAGTCAGTTGACCAAGAAGCTACATTCCAAATTTTCTGACATGCATGAGTGAATGCTTCCATTGTTTCATCAGTTTGCTGAAACATTTCCATTGGAATTCTATCAATTCCTGAAGCCATGTTCTTGGCTAATACTTCCAGTGCAGCTTGAACTTCTTCCTTCAGCCCTATTGGTTCTAGCTCATATGCTACTTCCTGGAATTATGAAATGTTGACTAGTTCTTTTTTGGTATGGTTATTTTGTATAATCTTTCCATCTTCTCTTGATGCTTACTGTATCACTCAATATCCTAGATGAGTATCTATTCTTATTATGTACTTACACATTTTCCTGCATGGCTATTATTATATAATAAAATAGCCCAAGAAACATCATATTAGATGGACATACCACATTGCATAGCGCCTCAGAGTTATGGTTTGCTAGAGAATTGAAATGGGCAATTATTACATTTTTTCCCTCTAAAATCAGGGGAGATAAAAGCATGAGGGGCTGGTTTTTACACCTTCACCAATGTGTACTCACACTCAACATGAGGGTGACAAAGGGAGACTCACTCCTGGATAGATTCCTACATTTCTCAGAAGCGTCTGGGGAGGAAAGGGTGGGGGAAGATGCGGGTGTCATTGTATAGTTCTTGCCCACATTGATTTGTATAGTTCTTGCCTGAAATTGATTTTTTTCTGCCAGGTGATGTAGTTCCAGGACCAGGGATGCAGATTCAGGTGCCAGAAGCTGGGGTGATTCCTCAGCAAGGAACTGTAACTAAACTCCTGAACCTGTATTCACAAATTCCCAAGGGCCTGATGGGATGCCCTGTAACTTCTCCTTATTTGGTAAAACTGGGGTTGACTGTACATAGTGTCGTAATGCCCAATGAGCTAGATAGCTCACTACGTTCCTCCTTATGTAGCCCCACCAATGCATGGGAATAGACTAAGTGAGAAGCACTTCCTAGTCTGGTCTTGATACTAGCAATCTGGACGGCACAGCAGTTGAACCTGATGGAAAAGTTTGAGTGACATTAAATGACAAATAGAAGAAGAAATAATAGCCAAATAAAAAGGAATGAACAAATGGGTTATACAATGGGGGAAATCTAACATTTACGCTTATTTCTTGAAAAAAACTCAGAGCAAGGGAATAATATCTCACAGGAGCCCCGGTTGTCTGGTGGTTACCACAAGGTCAGCAGTCTGAAACCACCAGCCGCTCCACAGGAGAAAGATGAGGCTTTCTATTCCTGTAAATAGTTACAGCCTTGGAAATCCACAGGGGCAGACCTGCACTGTCCTCTAGGGTTGCTGAGAGTCAGAATTGACTGGTTCAAGTACGGCTAGGAGAGCCGAATTACAGTCAAGTAATATGACCCTTCTAGCCATAATTCCCATTTGGTATAATTCTGGGCTCTATACGTCTGTTGCTGTAATCCCATCTGGCCTTCTCTGCTACACTAATTGACG
The DNA here is from genome assembly GCF_000313985.2 of Echinops telfairi. Lineage (NCBI taxonomy): Eukaryota > Metazoa > Chordata > Mammalia > Afrosoricida > Tenrecidae > Echinops > Echinops telfairi. The sequence goes on along the minus strand of NW_022111359.1, from coordinate 3,247,608 downwards.
AGATTAGTCTGGGATAAGACCTGATCTCAGTAGAGGGAATCAACCGAGTCGCTTCCTGTTTCCTTGGGGGCATACTGTAATCTACCTTAGTAGAAAATGTGACCTGAGATACTATCCTGTCATCCTTGGAGGTATACTGGTGCCACATACAGTTCTAACATATATCATCTCACCTGGAAAGCTATACCTCTGATTCCTGAGTGAGCTTTGATAAGAGCAAGAAGACCTGCTGTGACTTTGGGCCATTTGTGGCTTCTGGCTCTGGATCCTGCATTCAGCTTGTCTCTACTTGAGCAGCACTTGCCACCACTTGCGACATTTCCTTAAAATGCTGTGAGTTTCTGTGAATCACAAAACTCCGGGACAGAAGAGAATAAACGCAAAGGAGGAGTGGTGTGGGGGAAGAGAACGGAGCAGAAGAGCATCTTTGAAAAGCTGGACATTTGGGACATCTTTAATCTCTAATCCCTTGGGATTAGCCTGTATTAATTTTTCTAAAAGAAATTATTACCACACTTAAATGATCTAATGTGCCAAGAGACACACTTTGGGTGGTGGTCCAATTCTCAGCAAAGATGCTAGACCCCTTCTTCATAGCAGCATTGTTTATATTGTTTTAGGAATGTATCCTCATCTAAAGCCCTGGTGGCCTAGTGATTAAATGTTGGGCTGCTAACTGCAAAACCACCAGCTGCAAAAACAAACCACACCAGCTGCTCGACAGGAGAAAGATGAAGCTTTCCACTCCCATCAAGAGTTACAGTCTTGGAAACCCGCAGAGGCAGTTCTACCCTGTGCTATAGGGTCGCTGAGTTGACTAAATGGCAGTGAGCATTTTTTTGTTTTTCTTGGGTGGGTGGGGCATGCAGTATTATCAGCTAAAATGCCTGGTGCCATCCAGACAAAGACCAACTTCTGGAAAGACGGCCAATCAAGACCTCACCTGTGACTCTGTAAATACTCTCCAATTTAACATACCTAAAATGAGAGCCCACCCCTTCCCCAGCATTCTCTCTTCATTAACCTCTGTCTCTATAGTGCGTGCAACATTTCGTCAAAAGTGTTTGACTCTTGTATCTTCCCATTTTGCAAGATGCTCTTTTGCTGTAAGAAGTTAGGAGCCTCGGTGGTGAGATGTCAGCTAAGTGTTGAACTGCTAACCTTGAAGCAGGCAGTTCAAACTCACCAGCCATTCATTCCTCAGGAGAAAGGCTGTTTGCCCCCAGAGAGACTTACAGTCTCAGAAACCCTACATAGGTTGAGTCAGAATCTACTCAATGGAAGGGTAGGGTGTTTATGTGTTTATTTTTTCTCTTCACACAGACTTGTAGGTTTGGGATTTTTTTTTTTTTCAAAACGGAAAACCTAGATCTAATCCTCTAAATCAGTGGTTCTCAACCTTCCTAATGCTACGACCCTTTAATACAGTTCCTCATGTTGTGGTGGCCCAGTATGTGGGTATATCTGCATGTGGGCAGACTGCCTGGAGATGGATAGAGGAGGGGTGTCTTGGTTCCTATCGGAAATATGGTCTTAGGCAACCCTGTGAAAGGGTCATTTAACCCCCTTGTGTAAGTACAAACCATGAAAAATGACAACTTTTCCTACCTCTTTGTAAATAAAATGATCAAGGGCCCCAGAGCTTCCACTTCCACTGGGTTTAAGAGGAGAATGCGTGGCACTTTAATACACTAGGTGTTTGGGCCTGATCTGATAGAAATCCTAGTATGAACATAAGGTTTGATTTTACTCATATCATCTGAAATGGAGGTTCGGTGGCCTTAGGAATCATATACCAAAACCCCAATCCACTGCCGGGGTGCAGAGAGACCTTGGAGGACATAGCAGAAGTGGTGGAAACGGGCAGCATCGTCTTACTTTTATAGAGCAGTTGGCAGGTTCCAACTGCCAGCTTTCCAGCTCCCAGTTCAGCGCTTGACCACTGCACCACCAGTCTTCCTGGCAATACATCATACACATAGTCTTTTAAATGTTGACAACATCATGGGTCACTTACACACACAAAAACTCTTTGTAAACTGAAATGCAGCCCTGAGAACTTAAAGACACAAAAAGTAGCCCCAAAGTGGGTAGAAGATCTAGTATCTTTTCAATCCACTTTACCACCAACTGCCTGGAGCTTCCTTGTATACCCATCTCAGATACGGAGACTTCCTCACCAAGAAGACATTTGAGTCTAGAATCCCCTAGTCTTACATCTTCTCTCAACACACTTATGTTCTCTTAAGAAAACAGAAAGTTCACGCACACAATGGAAGAAAATTACCGACCAAATGTGCATAGAACAGCGTAGATAGCAGTCATTTTGGTACAGAAATCCAAAAGGCAGAAAAGCACGTATCTGAACCAGCTCAGAGCAGCAGCCTACTCAACAGCCTGCCAGGAAAAGCAACTGTGAGGTTACATCCCTGCCCAGCCCTTGGGCCCAGACTCTCACTGCTGAGAAACAATCCCTATGCTGGGTTACTCCCTTCAATTCTTACGAATGAGGATACTCACCCCAAGTCAACTTAAGGGTTCTGCAACACAGCTTAAACCTCAGAATCATCCATCTCTTCTCCAGGAGACAGAGCCTATTGTTGCCTTTATAGCCTTCTCAATTCCCACAAACTACATTCCTACTGCACAAATCTCACCGACTGTCTAGAAACAGCCCCAAATCAATGGCAGTGACAACCTGGAATGGGCATCAGCCAAAGGCATCTTTGTGAAGCTCTCCAGCTTCCCGAATCCCTGGAGCGTCTCTGAACACAAGCAGCTCCTTCCTTGGTAGCTGTTCAATGGTTAGGAAACTGACAGGGGATACTGCCAAGGAGTTAGCATCTTCTTTACTTCCCTTTGTGGGTTTGGGGCTAGAATCATCGTCCTTGGGCAAGTGACTAGCCAGTCGAGCTATGCACTCATTTGAGACTGCCACTGGTAATTCCAGAGAATGTGAGGGACACACCAAAATCACTCAGACCCAATGTTTATGTATACAAGTGGAAATAGAATGGGCAAAATTTATTTATAACTCAAGAAAACATACACCACGTAGCTATCTCTTTCATAAAATAAAGGTGGTAGATAACTATTAGATTTGGGGTGTTTACCCTTTGTGTCCAGAATCCAAATATAGGAAGAACTAATTATCAACTATCTCAAACGCCCCATTCTGAGTAGTAAGATATTTTGGTGAAGCGTTATAAAGAAACTATTGATCTCCCACACTGTCCCACACTGCTGGAGAGTATTCTTCTGTATAGTCATAAAGGTAAAGAGATGGTTTCCCTTTCACTGAAATTCTTTTCCCTGGTAGCATCTCTCGCAGGGTCAAACCCTAGAGTTTCATTCATTACTACAGGGGAAAAAAATCAAACAACTTGGTATAAATTCTCCTGGAAAGAAGTGTGGTAGAGACTTTAACAAAAGGTTTATCAGACAGGAAGGTTCTAAGCTCCTCCCCAGTAGCAGTAAAGCTCTAATCAACACCTCCCACCCCTAGAAATTCACCTTGTGTCTCTTTGGAAATATTCTAACCTAATGTTTCAAACGCTATGAACTAGAGGATAAGCTGCAGCTGAAATAGTAAATCTTCTTAAAGGTGACCAGCCGAGGGAGGGGTAGCATTGAACTGAAACATAAACATGTCTGACTCAAAGTTAGGCTCCAAGTCAGGTCACCCCATCACCTGGCACCTTGAGCCATTCCCTGGTCACCCTCCAGCCAACACCAGACAGCGCCCCCCTCCTCAAAAGTGTCAGGTGCTCTTCAGGGTATTCCAGATTCCTCACTGGGGTGCTTGCATCCTTTGGGTTGGATTAGATGCCCTGGCGGTGCAGCAGGCTAAATGTTGGGGTGCTATCCTCAAGGTGAGCAGTTCAAACCCAACCAGCTGTTCTGCAGGGGGCCAACGCATTTAAAGAGATTTACAGCCTTTGAAACCCTCTAGGAGGCTCTTTTCTGCCCTATGATATCACTATGAGTTGTAATTCGCTACTCAGCTGTGGGCTTGGGATTATCTCCCCCTGCCCCTGCCCCCATCACTTGTTTGTGAAAACCCACTGGCAGCAATAATTCTGACATTCATTTAGGGAGACCTGGTGGCCTTGGGGTCAGCAGTTGAGAACCACCAGCGGCTCCCGGGCATAAGATGAGGCTTTCTATTCCGTAAAGATGTACAGCTTCAGCAACTCACAGTTCTACTGTGCTTTATAGGCAGGGCTGCCAGGGATCGGAATCGAATGGACGGCTGATTCGGTTTGAGTCCCTAAACTAGAGCTTCGATTGACGCGCCTCGACGAGGTAAGGATGGGGTAGAAACTCTCCACAAAGGGGTTATCAGGAGATTTCCTCAAGCCACCTTGGGATGGAAGTGGGCGGGGAATCCCCCGGAAGGTACTAACTCAGAAGGTACTATTCACTAAATCCATCAGGAAAAATGGCAGCTGCGGGAGTCTGGACGATCCTTAAACACTGAGAGGTAGACAGATCGGGGAAAGAAATTATTTAGTAACGGCCATCCATGAAGTCGAGAAACAGTAAGGAACGGTTAAAGGCCTACGGCTTATTCACAAAGAGTGGACGGTGACGTGGTGTCTGAGGAGGAAAGGAGCCCCCAGCTTTAGGAATACGGGGAGGGAGCTGGGACTTTACAAAACACTTGAAAGGGGCAAGGAGCCGTGGGTTTGGGCACCTGCACCCCACACATGGGGAAGTCTTAGGAGGAACCGCGTCCCCTGGGGTCACACCGCCGGTAAATAGGGGTCCTGAGAGTACCTCCCTCTTAGAACCCCGCAGACCGAGTCAGAGCTCCCCCCAAAGTCTGGGCGAGCCGAGGACGGGGGGGGGGGCAGGGGAGGTCCCCGCGCCAGCGAAGGGAACAGGGCGCCCCGGGATCTTGGCTGCCAAGGGACTGTTGGTCCAGCTGTCCGGCTGATCACTCGGGTCCGGAGACCCCGGGGCGGAGGCTGGGGGCCGAGGCCGTACCCCACGGCCAGTTCCATCCAGCTGCCACGTCCCCTCCCCTCGTCCCTGTACTGGACCTCGGCACCGCGTTCCCCATCTCCCGCTTCTGGAGACCGTCAGGGGCACTCGCCGCGGGAACCCGGGTGCCAACCGCAGAGAGACGCACCCTGGGAACCGGCCCGCCGGGACGGCGCAGAGTGATGACGTCAGAGATGATTTGTGGCGCCTTGCCCCGCCCCCGAAGCCTACAATTGGATAGATTTTTCAGGTCCCGCCCACTCGGTCCGGATTAGGCCAACCGGCTTCGCCGTCTCGTCGCTGAGCGACCAGCTCGTCCGTGGGCGCTCGGAGGATCTGAGGCTCCTTCTCCCCGGTCCTGCTCCAGAGACGTGCGCATTTAATGCGGGCATTCCCGCGCGGAGCGGGCATGGGCATCTGCTGGCCACCGGTTTGCGCTGGGAACTCCGGACTCCATTCCCAGGGCCCGACCCCTCACTCAGACCCACAGGCGGCTCAGGCCTGGCCGGCAGAGTAGGGCCTGGAGTCCCCTCTGTCCGGGGTCGGATGGGACTTGCGGAACCTGCATCTATCGGTGACACTGAGCTCAGTGATGAAAGACTTGCCTCCAATGTGCACTCTCTGAAATGTTTAACCAGATGTAAATCCTCAGATGAAGAAAAATGAACATCAAAGTCTACGTAACTGTTAACAGGGAGAAAAAGGCTTCCACAGATTAACACGGGCGCTGCAACCATCGGCTCTAACACTCTCGCAGCTATTGTGAGTAGGGTACATGGCTGGACAGTGTTCTGTTGTACACACAGGGTGGCTATGAGTCAGAAACGAACGGACAGCACTTCACAAGTAGAGCTTAAAGAGGTACCTCTTAATTGTGAAGAGAAAAAGAAATTTTAAGCTGAAAGTTAGGAGATCTTGAATGATTCAAGTCCCCCTTCTTGCCACACTCATTATTTCTCTCTGGGAAACTTCAAACTGCAGGTGAACAGAGTACTGAAGAAGAATTCATCATGAACCTAGCATGATACCCATCATTCCCCATAGGATCGTCACTAGGGATCTTTATTTCCCTAGTACTATCAGCTAGGTTCACCACATTGCTGACTTTATGTTAGCTGCTGCTGCTGTTTCTGTGTTACACAAATGTTTAGTTGTTTACATTACCTACAGTGAAAAGGCCATGAACCTTCAAAAGGTGTAGGGAGTGGAATTTCAGTACAATTCCTAGACGTCACCTGGTTGTATGTGTGGACAAGGTTACCCCCGCCCCCCTAAAGATACCAAATGAAGTACGGACATTTGTGGGTCTTTGGGAGTATTAACCCAAACCCATTGCCTTCCAGCACGTAGTAATCTTTATAAGAGCAGATAGCCTCCTTTCACCAAAAGATCAGCTGGTAGGTTTGAACCACTAACCTTACAATTAGCAGTCCAATGCTTACTCAACAGCACCATCAGGGCATTGTGGCTATTTGAAGATATGTATGTCCTACATGGTCCAGTGTTTGAGACTACTCTATCAATTGGCAAAAAGAATGTCTCTTGAGACTGTGGTAAAAATCAACAGTAAGCCTTCAAGAAAATGAACATGTTGGTTGCACAAGTGAAGTCACTGGGTGCAAGAAAGACAACATTGAAGATGATCCCTCAGCTGGCTAAGATCCTCCTGGAGCTACTGTCCCTCTCTGATGAGAAGGGAAGGCCTATTGCCAGCAGACACCTGGTACACAAACAACTTTGGTGAAGTATGTGAAACCTGCTCAGAGTAACCACACACCAGGGTTACCTGGATGGTCATCACCCATGAACCTTGGCCCTTTATCCCCTGTATAGACAACTGGAAAGTAACCTGTGAATTAACTATGTGAAAACCAGCAATGGCATAAAGAACAGGAGAAGATGACATGCAAAGTCCTACAGGAGAAAGTCAAGTAAGATATCTGAATAGTGTCTGGGGTCTTAAAGGCTTGAAGTTACACAAGTGGCCATCTAGCAGGGAAGCAACTAAGCCCACGTGGAAAAAGCACACCAGCCTGTGTGATCATGAGGAGTCAACAGAATCAGGTATCAAAAGATCCAAAATAAACATATCAATGTAAATGAGGGGGGCTGGAGTGGAGACCCAAAGCCCTTCTGTAGACAATTGGACATGCCCCACAGAAGGGTTACAAGGAAGGGACGATTCAACCAGGGTGCAGTATAGCACTGAGGAAACACACATTCCTCTAGTTCCTGAAAGCTTCCCCTTCCCCACTGTTATGGCCCAGCACCGCCTTACAAATACAGCTAGACCAGAGTACACACATTGGTACAGATAAGAGCTCTCGACACTAGGAATCCAGGACACATAAACCCCTCAGGAACACTAGTGGAAGTAGTGATATCATCAGGGTAAAGGGAGGGTGGTGGTAGAAAGGGGGAACCGATCACAAGGTTGGACATATAGCATCCCCACACCCCAGGACAAATAAAAATGTGGGTGAAGGGAGACAATGGATGGTGTAAGATACGAAAAACAGTAATATATAATTGATCAAGGAATCATGGGGGCGGGGAGGCGGACACTGATACCAAGGACTTAAGTAGAAAGAAAATGTTTGGGAAATGTTGCTAGCAACATGTAAAAGTGTGCTTAATACAACTGAATGATAGACTGTTATAAGATTTGTGAGTGCCCCCCAATGAAATGATTAAAAAATATGAAATATATCTTAGAAATAGATTTGTTCATAATCCAAAAAAGATATCTGACATTGCCTCAAAACCTTATATGTGAACCTGTTTTCCTATGAAATATATCTTAGAAATAGATTTGTTCATAATCCAAAAAAGATAATCTGACATTGCCTCAAAACCTTATATGTGAACCTGTTTTCCATGTGGCATCCCGGACACCTTTTTCACTGGAAAACCCAGAAGCATCTGCTGTAACACAAGTTAGAGCTGTGCGTCCAGAAGGGGAAGCTGCTTAATGGATTCACCAGTTCCCGTGTTGGTAAGTAAACAGCCAGAGGAGAGGGAACACTCCACCTGTACTGGGAGGACAGCTATAGCACAAGGAGCAGAACTGGCATACTGCAAAACAGATGACGTCCCACAAATCCTCAGGTGACCTACTGGGGCACCACATAAAAGGGGGATTCAAAATGTTGATGGAAATTTTGAGTTAAAAGATCATAGAAGTTTCCCTTTAACTTTTAAAATCCCCCACAATACACTCAGCCAAAGAAAATACCTGAGAGCTGCTGTTCTCACTGCCTAAAGAGAAGCTGGCAGCAGGATCCTAACAGAAGGGGAAAATTGACCTCGCTCAGTACCTACTGAACACCTATTCAACTGTAGGAATATCCTACTTTGGTTTCTACCCTTCAGGGCTATCAATGTTGTCCTAAGGTGAGCTCACAGCTTTGTAAAAAAAAA
>NW_022111359.1:3235636-3237469 GCF_000313985.2 Echinops telfairi | reverse complement strand
GGATTGGGATAACAGTTGTATGAGCCCCTAATAAAATGTTAAAAAAGGAAAGAAAAAAAACAAAAAAAACATAGAACCTGTGACCAGAACTGACTGGGCTGCCGTGGAAGACATATGAGGGCATATTGAAGCCTCTATGACTAAATGGGAGATAAAAATGTCTATGTGTGCCAGAATGTGAAAGTTTGTAAAAGCTAAACTTGAGGGAACAGAGTAAGTTGTAGAAGGCTTGAATGGAAGTGAGCTTTGTCTTTGATTGACAGTATCTGCAAATAGTGAGTTTGATTCATAAGATGGTAAAGGGGAAAAAAGTTAATTTTTCACTGCAAAATACTATTAAAAGTCATGACACCAGATTTCAAGAGAGGTAAGGGGTGGACCAAGTGGTGTTCCCCACTGCGATGATGATTTTTGAACTATTTGTTCTCCCCTCTGACTCTGAAAACAATGGGAGAAATTGACGCTCTGACCAATTTTACTAAACAGGCCCTGAATGACAGCAGGGAAAACTTATGGGTAATTGTTTTAATCAACCAGATGACGAAGTGTCCTTCCAGAATCAGATGGCTGTGGACATTGACAAGCTCAAATTAGGGCATGTGCTTTAGTGAGGACCAGATGTTGTACCTATGTAACAACCAATAAAACATTGATTCGGTCAAATGAAGAAACAGAGGCCCTGTACAAGCTTGGCTAGTCTGCTTCAGCCACTTATTTTCCTCTAGTTGGCCAGTGTTTATCTAGGTGTTGATCTACTCCTGTTTTGATGTTTTCCCATTACCTGTGCCTTTAGTTGCAGTAATGCCTGTCCCACCTATTCGTTTGCTAAATTACTTTTATGTTCAGATGGCCTTGGGAGATATTGGGCCCTGGCACCAAGCCATTTTTGTTTACCAGAGTCATAAAGATCCGTGCCTCCTTCTGGTGGGAAACAGACTCAAGTCTGTCCAGGATCTCGCCTTGTAAGCATGACCTAACAAACTCCTAGTTAGCAGTGGGCTAGACCTGAGATGTCCTTACCAAGCTACTTGGGTCTAGCCCATTGCTAAGCTGCCACATCCTTCTCTGTGGTCGCCAGTAGACTTGCAAATGAGCGGGTAGGGGGAGTGCAACTACCCTAATTCTATTAACAGGCCTGCCTTTATCTCCTTTCAGTCTCTGTGAACCATGGGAGACGGTGGCTACCAGAGGAGCATCAATTAAAAAAGCTACACCTGTACACTTTATGGTGAAAACTACCAGGAATCCCTATAACATAGATGGTATATTGACTTTCATTGCATGTTAGGAACAACCTGAAGGACACCCATCTAGCACCTGAAATCTCCCTACTGATGTTTGCAACCAGGAGTCTTACAACAGGGCTTGAGATGGGAATTTAAAGACTGGAAATGGCATCATGCTGGGCACAGATGTAAAACTGATGCTAAAGGATTAGAAACTAGCTAAAAGCAGGGTCGCCATTATGAAGTATGCAAGGTATACCTTTATTTTATGACAAAATCGCAAAGTAATCTGGTTATTATAGATTGAATTGTGTTCCTCAAAAACATTATAAAATTGAACATATGTATGTATATGTATATATGATTAAGGGACCCTGGTAGTGTGATGGTTAAGAGCTTGGCTGCTAACCACAGGGTTGGTGGTTCAAACCCACCAGTCACTCCACAGGAGAAAAATGTGACAGTCTGCAGTCCTAAAAATTACAACTCTGCTAAACTACTATCAACAAAATTACCTTATGTTCCATGAGGATGACTTATAATGCTCACCAATGAAATAATTATGTCTCTAAAATGAATCAGGGGCATATATAAACCGTAGATGTAA
>NW_022111359.1:3232736-3234401 GCF_000313985.2 Echinops telfairi | reverse complement strand
AATGCCACACATTACTTACAAAGGGGTACCCCCCTTACATTCATAGGGTTTCTCATCAGTATGGGTACTCATGTGTGTTCGTAAAGATAATGGCCATTTGAAAGTTTTCCCACATTGATTGCATTCATAGGGTTTTTCCCCAGAGTGTGTTTTCATATGTGCTTCTAAAGATACAGGCCAATTAAAGGCTTTCCCACATTGCTTACATTGGTAGGGCTTCTCTCCGCTATGCACTCGCATATGATTTGATAAAAATGAGGGCCACTGGAAGGCTTTCCCACATTCCTTACACATATAAGGTTTCTCTCCAGTATGCACTCTCACATGTCCTTGCAGGTATGAGAGTTGACTGAAGGCTTTCCCACATTCCTTACATTCATAGAGCTTTTCTTTAGTGTGAGTCCTTTCATGCCTACGAAGGTTCTGGAGATAACTGAAGGCTTTCCTACATTGCTTGCACTCATAGGGTTTCTCACCAGAATGTGTTCTCATATGTTCTCGTAAGTGTTTGGGACAACTGAAGGCTTTGTCACATTGCTTACAGTCATAGGGCTTCTCTCCAGTGTGAGTAGTCATATGGGTTCGTAAAGACACGGCCCAATTAAAGGTTTTCCCGCATTGCTTGCATTCATATGGTTTCTCACCAGAGTGCATCCTCATATGTGCTCTTAAGGATATGGGCCAGTTGAAGGCTTTGTCACATTCCTTACACACATAGGGTTTCTCCCCAGTGTGCAACCTCATATGCTTTCGTAAAGATGAAGACCACTTGAATGCTTTTCCACATTCTTTGCAATCATAAGGTTTCTTTCCAGTGTGTATTTTCACATGTTCTCGAAGGTAGGAGAGTTGACTGAAGGCTTTCTTGCATTGCTTGCATTCATAGGGTCTCTCACCAGTGTGTGTGGTCGTATGTGCTTGTAAGGACAAGGGCCATTTGAAGGCTTTCCCACACTGCTTACATTCATAGGGTTTCTCATCAGAATGCATTCTCAAATGTGCTTCTAAGTGTATAGGCCAACTGAAGACTTTCCCACAATGCTGGCATTCATAAAGTTTCTCTCCGGTGTGTATACTCTTATGTGTTCGTAAGGATAATGGCCATTTGAAAGCTTTACCACACTGATTGCATTCAAAGGGTTTCTCACCGGAATGTGTTCTCATATGTGCTCGTAAGTATACAGGCCAACTGAAGGCTTTTCCACATTGCTTACATTCATGATGTTTCTCTCCAGTATGTGTACTCATATGTATTCGCAAAGACAAGGGCCATTTGAAAGCTTTCCCACATTGATGGCAATCATAAGGCTTCTCTCCATTGTGCACTCGCACGTGTCTTTTTAAGGATATGGGCCAACTAAACGCTTTCCCGCATTGGTTACATTCATAGGGTTTCTCGCCAGTGTGCCGTCTCATATGTCTTCGCAAGGATATGGGCCAACTGAAAGCTTTCCTACATTGCTTACATTCATAGGGTTTCTCCTTGGTATAAGTCCTTTCATGACTTTGAAAGGATTGGAGACAAATAAAGGATTTCCCACCTAATTTACATGCTGGTGGCCTTACAGTGCTGTGAGGTTGCTCATGTATTTTCACATCTGATGGGCAATTACATGTCTGCATATATTCTTGATATTCACACAGCTTGTGTCTAGTGTCACTTGC
>NW_022111359.1:3229863-3231096 GCF_000313985.2 Echinops telfairi | reverse complement strand
AATACTGTATAAATGAAACATTTTCATTTTGAAACCAATTCCTTATGAGAAAAATAATGTATCTCCTTCCCTATGGTTTATCACTTCACTGGACACTACCATTAAGCTCAGGGCTAAACCAGAATGAGGTTTTTAAGGAATAAAAACATTACAGCAGATCTTCTACTGTTCCCTTGACTGAACAAGAGAGACCAGGTGCCTGTGGAAACCCACCTTACCATGAGGGCCAGCTAGTGATAGTATTTTCAAGAATTCCAGGCAATCAGAAGTAAAGCTGACAAGTCATACTGACTGAATGAAAATATTTTTTTGAGAAGTACTAATTTCATTTATCTGAGAAATAGTTATCATAAACTATTTCTATCTTCCTCTTTGAGCTACTTCATAAAAAGTTATTAAAAATAGCACTCAAGAAAAAAAAAATCATGGAAAAGCAAAACAAAAACTTAAAATGCCACACATTACTTACAAAGGGGTACCCCCCCAAAAAAACCTGGAAAAAAGATCTGCTGGATGGAGCTTTCATAGTATGCATCCATCCCCCCCGCCCCACACCAGCTAGGTGAGCATTGGGCAACTTGCTCCGAGTTACTGCACCCAGTGGCATCGCCTGGGAAGGTTCTCTCTAGTCACAGTGAATTTTTTCGTGAAAGCAGTTTTGCTCAAATCTCATTTTTGTGACGGCTGATTTAAGAGACTATGAGATTTTGTTTCCTGCTTGGGAAAAATGACAACAAAAAAAAGGTTATGATGTTGAACACACCTTATAAGGATGGGAAAAACTCAAGTGTATGAGTGGTTTTCTCATTCCAAAAAAGGTAAAATGTCAGTTGATGACAAACCTTGTTTTGGACATCAATCAACTTCCCGAAGGGATGAAAATGTTGACAAAATTCATGCACTTGGCTCATTGAAGAGATGGGGAAATTAACTGGACTATCTTGGAACTCAGTTCAGCAAGTTTTAACACAAGATTTGGGAATGAGAAGGGTTGCTGTGAAATTTGTGGAAACATGCCATGTTTTGAAAGAACAGCTCTGAAGTGGCCTGGACTTTTCCCAAGGTCATTACTGATGATGACCAAAGAGCTCTTTCCATCAAAGCCATCACAAAAAAAAGTATGCTGGCTTTGCTAACCTTGAGATAGAGGTCTTAACCTTGACTCCCATTTGGCTTGGAGTCAATTAAAGGTTAAAACATTCCATTGGGAATGTGCAAATGACTATAACATAC
>NW_022111359.1:3218477-3228245 GCF_000313985.2 Echinops telfairi | reverse complement strand
GTTGATGCCCTCACAGTGCACCACCACCACCTTGCGGCCCAGCAGCACTTGCTTGGCCACAATGGCTGCCAGCCGGCCCAAGAGATGGCCATGGCCACCGAGCACCAGGACCTGCCCCTCTGCCATCTTTGGCAACCACCTAGGAAAGGCACCATCATCATTTTTAAAGCATTCTCTTCCCACTTGAGCCCCTGATATCAGCTCTCATTTTTCGCCCTCCCTCCCCCCTCACGAACCCCTGATGTTATATTTTTTCTATATCTTACATCATCCTCCGTTGCCCCTCACCCACTTTTCCATTATTCGTCCCCCTGGGGGGACTGGTGAGTTTGAATCACTGATCGTGACATCAGTAGCTCAAGGCCTAGCCCACAACATCAGGACCTCTTATGAATAGTATGAAACTCTAGTGATGCAGTCAGATAAACAACGGACTGCTAACTACAGAGTTGGCAGTTCTAACCTACCAGCTGCTCCTCTGGAGAAAGTTGAAGCTGTCTACCTTTATGAGAATTTATAGCCTTGGAAATCCTATATAGGGCCACTATGAGTCACAATGACTTGATGGCAGTGGGCTTGGGTTTGGTTTATGTGATGCCACTGGGAGAGGACTCATAAATACTATTAAACTGTACATTTAAAATTGGCTAACACTTTTTAAAGTCGTACACCTTTTAAAAACTCTTTGGGAACAAGGTGACAACATATAAAGAGATTGTACGAAGCCTGGAGGGCAGTGAGTTCATGTCAATAAGGAAAGACAACTTAGAAAAGAAGGGTGAAAATGGATACATAACTTTAACAATGTGATCAATGTCATGAATATTTTAAAATGGCAATTTAAAAAATATTTTTCTAAAAAAATGTTTGGAAATTGTTATTGTGTTAGGCAGGCTTCTCTAGGGAAATAAAACCAAGACACTTATGATTTTATATATAGGTTTATACAGCGAGAAGGAATATACACAGCACTACAGAGGGTTCAATTCAGCTCACTTCCGTGGAACAATTAATATACTGGAAGTCCTTCAACTCATGTGGACTGCCAAGTCCAAGGTCAAAGAAGCAGACTGCAGAGTCCTCCCTCGGTCAAGGCAAGCAGAATCTGCCCACAGGCAGCAAGCGGCAGGGTTGGTCACCAACAGTAAGTAGCTCCAGAGCTTAGCAAAGTAGGCCCGGATGGGATATCAAATGCAAGCAATGCAAGGTGACAGGATCCACCACTCTCAAGCTCAAGCGATGTACACACCAGCAGCGTGGTTAAGCAGGTCTCAAAGGAGCCTCAAGCTCTAGTGACATGATCCATGGGTTGGCCTGGCCCACGGGTAGTGCAGCTCACAGGTTGAGGCAAAGAACTAGTCTAGCTAAAGCAGCAGCATGCTCCAACACACTCCAATCACCACAGAGCAAGAGAGAGGGGGGTGGGCCTTGCAGAGCCATTTATCTCTTTGCCCTCCAATCAAAGTATGACCTGATTAATCCCACATGTTCCTATCAGCCAGGTTGGCACAATAAACTTAACTCACAGTTTCGTTATACAGTTTGCAACCACAATAAACATTTTAAATTTATAGCAAATAAAGATATTGGTATGAAGGAAAATTAAAGATCAGTATCTCTCAAGAACACGTATGCAAATCTTGTCAACAAAATATTACCAAATTGAGGTCCTTTCCTCACCAGCCACAATGAGAGAGAAGCACTACTTCTTGAGGCTGTGGTGTGGAAAATATAAGCTAGCTGCCCCGGCCAAGCCCACTATCTCCTATGTTAAGAACACTTTTGAACAAACATGTCCATACTGTTTACGGTTGCTGGTGTTGGATAACTCCTGAGTGCACCTCAAGCTGAAGCCCAAATGGACACCCAAAATACAGGAACATCTAAATTGAGAAGCAAAAAGTTATACACTGTTTTAAAGAAGCAAAAATTGTGAAAAAATACAAAGACGTAGTGTTGGTTACTTGTAAGACATGCAACAGAACAGTTAAACATCAAGGTAAAAATAGACGTTTTCAAAAAAAAAAAAAAGACGTTTTCTCTCCTTGCTGAAGAGCATCTTGGCACCCCATGGCTAACCCGTCTGAGGACACTGGAGAGGAAGGTTCGGAGTTCTGCAAACCGCAATCATGGGACGTCTAGCTCCAAGGGCACCCACTTTCCCTTCCTCAAAGAGTGTGAGCAAAACAAAGAAACACTTCTCTCAACTAAAAATGTTGCTCAGTCAGCAAGAATCCCAAAAAATCCCGAAAATGGACTTTAGATATTTCTTGTCTTCTTTGTAAAGGATATTGAAAATAAGGAATGTCTAATATAATTTCTGAAATTAAAACTAATCAGAAAGCCAGTATGTTTTGCCTTTAAAAACAAACAGGAATTGAAGACCACAGGGACTAAGGAAGCGTTGGTCTTGGTGGAAAATCCAACACAGCTCCAGGAACTGAAGAGGACAACACTTTGGCTGGGGCATAGAATACATTCCAACCGCTTATGTTGATGGTAGCTGCAACAATAATGGGAGACCCGGTGCACAAGCTGGATCCAGAGTCTACTGGGGACCTGACCACCCATTGAATGTAAGTGAGAGGGTTTCTGAAAGATGGACAAATCAAATAGCAGAACAGAGGGCAGCTCACAAAGCAATTGAAGAAGCAAGAAGTCAAAATATAGATAAACCCATCATTAAAACTGACAGCAAGCTTGTCATCGAAGGTGCGACAGACTGGGTTGATAAATGGAAACAGAATGGATGGAAAACAGCCTCTGGAAGAGATGTTGTCAACAGCAGTGATTTTGAGAAGATCAATCAAGCCTCCCAAGGCATGGCTATTCAGTGGGGGTATGTTCCTGGCTATCGATGCATCAAAGGCTAAGAAGAAGGTAACTGGTTGGCCACAGAAGGAGCTAAACAATAGACTTCATTTCCAACAAAGATTGTTAACCTTCACTTTTGCAGTTATAGCTGTTGATCTCAAATTCCAAAGTTTTTCTTCCCTCTTTCTCTCGGCAATGATTTATTAAACTGTTTTCTCCATTTTGTTTTTACTTTTTTATAACAATTGGTATTAACATCTTTCCAGATGAATAGAAATACAAACTCCACTTTCAAGACAAAAACAAAACAAACCCTAGAAATATGAGGTCTAAGCTCAAACTTTCCTTAAAATTCTTCAGTGTTTATGGGGAAATACCTTACTGGAATGAGTACCTGAATCCTGCCTACCTCTGAAGGCAGTTGTTGGTATCACAAAACACAGTGTGTTAGTCTGGGTTGACTAGAGAAACAAATTCATAGACACTCATATGTGTGTAAGAGAGAACTTTATATCAAAGGGTAATTGTATATTAAGAAAACATCCCAGCCCAGTCCAGATCTTGTGTATAAATCCGATATTAGCCTCTATGTCCGATATCAATCTATAAATTCCTCTTCAGATTCACACAACACATGCAATGACACCGAATGCAGGAAGATCACAGGCCAATTGGTAGAATGTCTAGTGGATCCAGTGGCAGTGGAAGAATCTCAGCACTAGCTTGGATCGCTACATGGCTCCTCCAGTTCCAGGGCTCTAGCTCTATGTGGCTTGTCACCATCAGGAATGTCTCATAGAATGTGTGTCCCACCTCCAGGGAGGAAGGCCGGAGTTCCCAGGGTCCTCAGGAGAAGGCCATATCCACGCAGTGGCCTCATTGGCTATGGTGTGATTGACAGGATAGACTCCACCCCTTCACAATTTGACAGGCAATGATGTAACTGCCACATACAGGAAAGGTCTTCGGAAGTATGTAAAGAGATATGGATTTTAAAACATTTTCTTTTTTTCAACTTTTTCATTATTTATGCCGTTTTCTTTCTAAGGAAAATTGAAACCTGTTGGAGCATTGTGATAGTTAGGTTTATTGTGCCAACTAGGCTTCCATAGAAACATGGGGGCAGAGTTTAACCAGGTCACAGCTTGATTGGAGGACAACAAGATATATGCCTTTCGGAGGCCGGCCCCTTTCCCTCTTACGCCCTAGTGATGGGATCAGTACTCTGCTCTGCTGCCTCAACTGTGTGCTGCACTACAGTGGGTTGAGCCAATCTGTGGATCATGCAGCCTTGCCAAGCATTGCTAGAGCTTGAGGCTCCATGGAGACCTGCTTTGCCGCGCTTTTTGAGGACCCATCTGGACTGCATTGCTACGCTCCCACTATGCTCAGCCTCTCATCTTCCTGCTGTTGTTGCCCCACCCTGCCTGAGGGCAGACTATGCTGTCTGCCTTCTTGACCTTGGGTGTGAGTTGAAGGACCTTCAGTATATTAAATGTTCCACGAAAGTGGGTTGAACTGAGCCCTCTGTACTCTTGTGAGGACTAATTAGCTGTTATATTCCTTCTAGCCCTATAAACCTATCCATACATGGACTGTATATACTTGAGTATAAGTCGAGTTTTTTCAGCACATTTTTTAATGCTGAAAAAGCCCCCCAGTTTTTTTGTGGTAAAATTAGGTGCCTTGGCTTGTACTCGAGTATATACGGCATATAAAACCCTAAGTGTCCTGGTTTTGTTTCTCTAGAGAACCCTGCCTAACACAAGCATCTACAAGCTTGTGAAGCTTTCTCCTGGGTATCAGTAACCTCTGCCCTAATTTTTTAAAAAGGGACAGGTGTCTGTCTTTGTGTTCCACAATCACCTGAATAAATGAATCTATACAATCTGAATGTTGTTCCTATTTTGAGAACAAAATAATTTGCTTTGGTGAAGATCTATTTCCAAGTCTGAAAATTACATCAGAGTACTACAGAGTAACAACTTTGTTATCTTAAATCTTTTCTGAAGCATAGATACACACTTTTTAAAAAAATGATAAGCTAGGGTTATAGTCAAAGTATCTTTTTTTTTCAAAGTATCTTTTGAAGAGCTCTTCAAATAAATGATTTCGATACTTTGAACTAGTATATATATGTATGTATGTATATATATATATATATATATCTCAAATTGAAACCAAGAAAGTATTTAAAAAATTGTCACAAAACTGAATGTATTAGAAATGTGTAAGATTGGTTCGATATTCACATGTCAATCCATAGAATTTATCATACACCATATCAATTGGAAAGACAAGAAAAGTCATATGGAAACATCGTAGTTGTAGAAAAACCACTTATCAAAATTTAACACCCATTCATGATAATAACACTAAAAATTAATAAAAAACTAGTAATAGATTTCAACTTGACAAAGACCTAAAACAAAGCTACATAAAATATCATATTTACGTTTTTAAATATCATACTTAATGGTGAGAAATTAGGTATTTTCTAAGACCAGCACTAGGACAAGAAAATAAAAGGGAAGTAAAGAATGAATTGTCTTTGATGGTATGACTGTTAATGTAGAAAAACCAAAGAATTAAAAACAAAGCAACAACACAAGCACCCTGAAGTAATTACTAAATTACAGCAAGGCTGCCGAATAGAAAACTCAATTTTTCACCTTCTATGGCAATGAAGGAGCCCTAGTGATGCAATGAGTTAACCGTTGGGCTGCTAACCATAAGGTCAACAGTTCAAACCCACCAGCCTCTCCATGGGAGAAAGATGAGACTTTCTGCTCCCATAACGAATGACAACTTCAGAAACCCAATAGAGCGGTTTTACTCTCCCTACAGGGCCACTGTGAGCTGGCATAGACTCCTCACCAGTGAGTAGCACAGGGTGACCCTTCAGTAAGGGTTTATGCCCTGGAGCAGTAAAGTCAAATTCACTAATTCCAAAATAGAGGGAAAAAAGAGGTGACACCAGTAGGGAATCCAACAGCAAAGCAGGCTGTCTTGGTGGAGTCCCCTCTGAAATCAGAATGTACAGAGACTATCACTTTTTCCTTTGGAACTCACATCCTCTGAGAATCACATGTAGGTGGTTTATATTAATGCAGGCTTCAGGATAAACACAGGATGCAAGTGTTGACCATGAACAAGTGTGGGAAACTCACACTCAGGGAAATAGGATGAGAACTGTATTCCCTAACTTACTACAGAGAGAATCTGGAAAGCTAGTATTACACCGTAAGAAAGCCACCACTTTGGAGAATTAGAGATAAAGTCCAAGTACATTATCCTGCTTTAAATATCATTCCCACAAATTCTCCCTATACAGTTATGCTGCCTTAAAGTGAGCACACAGTTGATTTTATCTCCCTACAGAAGCACACATCCTGTTGCTATCTTCTCCCACTGTGTCACCCAGCCCCCCTCATACCTTCCCCAAATACAGGTATTAGGTTTCCTCACCTGTGAGCTCAGGGAACTTACTATAGTTACCACCCACCTTGTGACGTATGTAACTACTGAATATGCATGTAATATGGCTACCTATAAATGTCCCAAGACAGTAAAGACTCTCCCTCTCCTCTCTCTTCTCCCACCTCCACGAGGACCATCAAGAGGGGCTGAGGTGAGCATGCTACCATAAAATGTGTCTGACTCCTTCATTTTACTCTCTCCTATCTTCTATGACTTTACTATAACCTTTCTATGTTACCACTGTAAAACTGCACCTACGGACTCTTCGGTTGTTAGAGGCTGGTTTCCTCTGACAAGCAAGCAGACAGAATAATATGGTTTCTTAAGTCTTAGGACAGTTTCAGGATGTGTTGACTATTAAGAGAGCAGAATTAGCGTTCTGGGTGCAAACAATCAACTAAGGTAAATTAAGAGAGGCATTTATGATGAGCAAGCACTCTTCTTTGATGTCTTAAATATCTCAAGCATTACAAAGCCCTTCTAGGATACAATTGTCCCTACTACGTTTGCCTAGGAGCAATAAAGTCTTAATTTCAGAGACTGACTTGGGGGTAGGGAAAAATGTGGTGTGAGTTAGGCTAACTACAGTAAGTTGAGTTACAGCAGCAGTGAAAACTGGAAGAAGTTAAAAGCACAATACCCTTTATGTTAGCACTAAAAAAGATACTTGGCTATACATCTAAAACTAAAGTCTAGGATAAATATTGGGAGAATGCTATATTCTGACTTAAATAAATGGAGATACAGTCCATGTATGTTCTGATGTCCATTCTTCCCAACTTGATTAGTACACTCCATATATTCCCAGTCAAAATCCAAGAAAGTTATTTTGTGGATATTAACAATGAGTTGTCAGTACGCACCTATTGTTATTGTGAGTCAGTTCCAACTCACAGCGACCCTGTGCACAACAGAAACAGTGCCTGGCCCCGCACCTCCTCCCAATTGTTTCTCTACCTGTTGAATGACTAACTACAGACCACGCTACCACAGGAGAGACTAAGGAACAGGAACTCTCCTGCCTTGCTGATGGACATCTAACAGTGTAATTGTCACGGAAGATGATCTGTCAGCTTCCTATACACAGTCTTTTTTTAAAATTGTGAGTTGGATGGGGAGAGTTTAGATCTTCAGACTATCAACTCTCCATTCAACAGTTCAAACCACTCATCGACCACTCCCTCTCCATCCAATCCCACCCTTCCCTCACGATTTCTCTTTTCCCTCTTATGAACCTCCATTCTTCCTTTCGCTGTCAACCTGTCAACCTTCTAGCCCATTGCTCGTTTTCCCATCTTTTCTCGCACTTCCTTGGGAACCACCAAAGTCTGTTTCCTTTGGTATGCACACATGTAAATGCCCTTGTTCCAGCAATTCCACTCTATTGTCACTTGAAATGTAGGCATTTTACCCTGGGGCAGTGCAGCCAATCTACTCTCTCCACAAATTAGGAAGAAGAAATACAACATTTTATTAAAAGGTGAATACCAGCAAGACCTACAGCTTACAGGCTGTCTTTGTGGTGTCCTGCTTGAAATCAGAACACACAGAGAATACATACCTTTCACTTTGGAATTCATACTTTGGGAAGTCATGGATAGATGATCTGCATTAACTCTAGTTTCAGGGTAACCATGGGAAACAACTGTTAACCATGAGCAAGCAAACCGAGAAATAAGGTTCTTTATGTCTCAGGGATGTCTTTGTGACTAACTAGATAGCAGGGCCCAATTCTTAATCACTCACAGGCAAATAAAATGGGACTCTCACAATTATCTGGCCCCTCCGGGTGACATCACATTCAAACTGCTTTGTCTTTAAGCAGTTCATTAAAATTCCATGGAGACTGCAGTCACAAGCATTAATTATGCAACCTCCACAACCTCCTCCCCTCTTGTAGAAAGAGAAAGGCTCCCACCTTTAGAGATTCAAGGGAGCCCTGGTGATGTAATGGGCTACCTCAAGATCAGCAGTTTGACTCCACCACCCATTCTACGAGGGAAAGATGAGGCTTCTTGCTCCTATAAAGATGTACGGCCTCGGAAACCCAAAGTGGCAGTTCTACCCTGTCTTGCAGAATTGCTAGGGGTCAGGATTAACTCAATGACAGTGGGTTTGGTTTTGGTTTGGTAAAGCTTCAGTTCTTACAAGTCAGGAAAAGCTGACTCGAGTCATCTTAAGGTTCTGAGAGATATAAGAAATCTCAGAGTCAAAAGTCCTTTCACTTGCAGTCTAGCTTTTGAAGATACGGGATGGGACCTGGGATTTGGGGGGTTGATTTGAGCTTTCCTCACCTGTCGGTCAATTTGGTGTCCTGTGGTGTGTGGTGATACTGGAAGCGATGCCACTGACATTTCAAATACTAACACGGGCATCCAGGGTGGGCCAGTTTCAGAAGAGCTTCCAGACTAAACTGTGAAGACAGGGGCGGTCTATATCTGAGGGACTCGCCACTGAAAACTTTATGAACAGTCGCAGAACGTGGTCTGATGTCGTGCCAGAAGAGGGGTCCCTCAGGTTGGCAGGCACTCAAAATATGAATGGGGAGGAGGTACCTCCTAAAAGTAGAGGTGACTTGAATGCCATGGGCAGAGCAACATTTTCAGGGCCTTCATATGCTGATGTGGCGTGCCTCAAAATATCAACCAACTGCCGTCAATACCCATTAATACTCAGCATGTGGAATGCACGAAGCACGAATCTGGGAGAGCTGTAAGTCACAAAAAAGGAATTGACGATCAGCGTCCAGGGCATTAGGGCTGCATTTGGTCCTTTTGCACTGGAGAATCACTGAGCGCAAACACAGGGTGACACCGGACCAGCCGGGTTTCCCTCCGTTGTCCAGGAAACAACAGCGCCAGCCTTCCGTACAACTAGGCAGGGAGTAAAAGGTCGTAGGCTTCGGCACCCGGTTTCGCGCACACCTGGAGGCCTGGGGGAAACTGGGGTTCTGGGGTCACCCTACCTGGGAACATCTGCTACCCAGGACCCCGCAGACCAAGCGCATCCACCCCCATGTTCTGTACGGGGCACGGCGAGGCCGCTGCGCTCGGAGGCAGACAAGACTCCTGGTCGCGGTCCCTGATGCTGGCGTGGCCCGTCCTGCGAGGCGGAGGGTCAGCCACCCGCCGCGGACACGGGTCAGGAGACCCCGGAATGGAGGCAAGGCCTGGAGGCGCGCACACAGCGAGCGAGTTCCATCTCCGCCTCAAGGGACCCTTCATCCCCGCCTCAAGGGACCCTTCCCCGCGCTCACCATCTCCTAGCTTCCGGAGACCTGCGGAGTCCTCTCCGCGGGGAGCGGGACGCCCGGGAGCGCGCGGCGAACGTACGGAACACTGTCGCTGCGACAGCGCGGAACCAAGACGTCAGAAGCCATTGGCGGCGGGACCTCCCGGCCCCAGCACCCGATTGGCTGGATTTTCACAGGTCCCGCCCTGGCGCCCGGGATTGGTCAAGCTGTTTGTCACCCCG
>NW_022111359.1:3217454-3218329 GCF_000313985.2 Echinops telfairi | reverse complement strand
CCCGCCGGGCGGCCTCTGCCATCTTCGTTTTTGTTTCTTAAGATCGACTGGAAAAGCGTAACCTCGTCAGCCCTGCGGAAGCGGGAGCCTCTGTAAGGCGGAAACCGCCCGAGGAGGACCGCTCGAATAGTTTCCACCGGAAGAACGAGAGAGAAAGGTGGTAAGACTGCACCGTAGGTGAAAGGCTGAGACCCGAGGGGACAACGGGGCCGCCCCGTCGAGTGCCCGTCCTCGCGGGTTTCCCTGCCGTCCGTGATTCTCCACTTTGGTTTCTGTGCGACATCCGAGCCCGCTGTGCCCTTGTCTCCTCACACACGCCCAGCCTTGCAGAGACAGGTGGTCCCACACTCCTGCCTGGACAGAGGGACATGGAACGCCCCACCTGGAACCCCAAGAAGGCCCTGCTGGTAGACATGCTGAGCCACCTGCCTCTGCCCCTGAGGGAAGCAGGTGAACACGGCTCAGACGACAGCCCCAGGGGTAGTAACACCCTTTCCCGCACACGTGACCCAGGCCCGCGGTACCCTTCACCCAGCCTTATCTCCTCCTTAGGACCTAGGACCACTCAGACCTTACTTTTTTACTTGCATCCGTGTTTCAAGGGACTAGGATAACGTGTCCCATTTATTCGCAGGGCCAGTGTCTTAGTCTCCTAGGACTGTAACAGAAGTACTGTAGCGTCAGCCTAGCTCACACCATGTTTTCCCTTATTGTAACGAACCCTGGCGGCCTGGTGGGTACCTATTGGGCTGCTAACTACAAGGTCAGCAATTCAAAGCCACCAGCTGCCCCTTGTGAGAAAGACAAACAAGGCTTTCAACTCCTGTAAAGAGTGCCAGTCTTGGAACCCCCCCAGGGGGCAGTTCTACCCTGTC
>NW_022111359.1:3202859-3216242 GCF_000313985.2 Echinops telfairi | reverse complement strand
TACTTGGAGCGGCTGGAGAACAGCTCGTAGCCGCACTTGGCACACACGTAGACAGCGTGTTCAAAGTGATTTTGGAAAACCTCGCCCCTGGAGAAGCTGCAGAAAGACATAATGCTACCAGGTTCCCGTCCGCTCTCACACTCCGACAGCTCAGACCCCACCGCACATCTTATTTTGAAGTAAAAAAACAAAACGGGCAAAAACACCCGGCAGGCTAGATAAATGTCCTCGGCGGGCCACATGTGGCCCGTGGGCCGCAGTTTGAGGACCCCTGGCCTAACTTATACCATGTTTTTCCTGACCTTTACTTCAGCCTCTGGAATTTTTATAACTTTCTGTATTGCTCAGAGGTAAACATGTTTTCTGAAAGAGCCACCAGCCAACACTGAGTGGGGATCATTCCAAAAAGCTAATTCATGTTAACTGGTTAGGCAACAGAGGCATCTTGGATAGTCTTACAACTTAACCTTATATTCTGTTTGCTTGTTCATGATCAACAGTATATCCCATATGTTATCCTGAAACCTGACTTGATGGAAAGCATTTATACATGGCTCCCCCCGAGTGTGAATTCCACAGTAAAAAGACAGCCTGCTTTTCTGATGGTCACCCTACTGGCGTCACTGTCTAATAAATTTTATATTTTTCTGTCTAACTTGTAATGAATTGGCTCTGCTTTTCCAGGGCATTTTAGAGTTAATAGTACCACAGTTGCATGACTTTAAAGGATGAGTATTTATTTCCTTATATAAATAGGGAAAGTTCAGACCAGGGTCTGAGCCGAGTGGATTTCTTTCTTTTATGACAGTCCTCTGCATTCCTGCTCCTTGCTTTGTTTGTAGACAGTCCTCATTTGGCATCTGTCTTCCCTCTGCTCTGTGTACACCTCTCAATACCGATCAACATAAATCCACATACTGCAATCAAAGTCTATTTATGCTCATAGCAAACAGAGAAATGGCTTGTTGGGTTTCCAAGGCCGTAATCTAAGCACGAGCAGACAGGTGGATTTGAACTACCAACCTTTCCATTCCCAGCCGAGTACGCTAACCACTGCACAACCTGTAGTCCTCTTGTATCTAGGTTCCTCTATAAAACTGAAAAATGGTTCTACTTGGAACCTACCCTACACTGGTAGGACCTTCACTAATTGATACTGCATAACATTGTATTAAGGCAAGTGATTATATAATGTTCACACATATGGGGTTGGGCTTCCAATAGTTTTGTTGTTTCATTTTGTTCTTTTGGGGGGTTCGGGTGGGAGGTGGCAGCAGACATGGTTCAATCCCTAACATTCAGCTTCAATGAATACTTATTGAATGATTAGACTCAACAGACAAGTATGTTGGAGTTTGCACACAAAGCTTGTCACAGGCACAGATCAATTTGAACGTCAACAGAATGACTGCTTTCCCATTTATCCCATGGCTGGAAGGCGGAGGAGGTCCACAGAGCACGTGTCCTCAGTACAGCTGGGTTCACAGGTTCTTCTCCACTTCTTCAATTCTCTCAAAGACCCCAAGATTACAGAGAAAAGGTGGTGTCGTGTGCCCACAAACCAACATTGACAGTTAAGCTTTCTCTTACTATGTGAAGAGGTTGTTTGCTAGATTTGTGTTTCTTAAAATACAGTGAAATTAATCATTTTAAGAGCAGCTTAAATTATGAGTTTTCATAAATGCATATTTACACCACTATCAAGGTGGAGATCAGTCCATTACCACCACAAAGCACACTTTTGTAGGTCATTTGTATTCAAATTTGTACCATTCATAACCTTTAATCTGCATTAGATCACTCTACCTTCTCCACTGCCTCAGGTAAAATCAGGCCATACAGCCCAAGGAGTCTTGTTTGTAGAATGTGATGACATAATTACAATTGTTTTGACAATACCAAGTTCAGATGGTAGCAAGAATAATCTTCAAAACCAATAGGTTATATGATAAGCATTGTGCGTTTTGGTAGAATTCTGCATAGTGAATGATTAACCTCAATTTGCTTGAAAATAGGGATGATATGGGTGGGAGCTAAAATAAGACGCAGATTACTTGATGTGAAAATATAACATGGAAAAAAGTGGAGAAAGATTACCTTTATTCCTTAAAACATAAGGTGCTACAATTTTTTCCTCCTCCCTAGCAAGTGCTGGAATTCTAGGTATATGCAAAAAGGAAATGGCCTTTTGGAGGCTTTGAGGGTCATTAAAAGACAGCTTCCATCTTCCCTTATGAAACGCATTACATTTTTCTTCTTCGAGGCTCTCCAGTTGTCTTACTTGTCTAGCCCTGCTACTACACAAATGCAAGTCAGTGCGTTTTCAAAAACAGAGGTTATTTCCTCACAGTTCTGGAAGTTAAACTTCCAATCAGGATCAGGCCATGTGGATTCATTCCTTCTCGACAGTCCTAGGTGGTCCTCGATTCTGTAGACTTTGTACCTTCATGTGGCATCGATCTTCACCTGTTTGTGCTTATGTCTATGTCTATTCTGTTCTCTCTCTAAATCACAAGTGCCATGTTCAAGACACACTCTACACTGACATGGCCTTATTAACATGAAAAAGAAAGTTCTAATATAAGTAGGGTTGCATCCACATGTATAGGAGATAGGATTTCACACATATGTCTCAGGGACACATTTACATTTCTAACATTCCACCCACCAGCTCCCAAAAACTCATCATTTTCTCACATGCAACCTATTACATCATCCACAAGTCTTAACCCATTCAATATCAACTCTAAATACAAAATTCCCCCTTCTGAATTTTCTAAACTAAGCTTGGGTAAGAGTCTTGGCATGCTCCATCCTAGAGCAAAATTTCTCTTCCATATGTCAGCTTGTAAAGCCTCCCCGTTCCAAAGTCCAATGGTGGAACAGGCACAAAGTAGATGTTCCCACTCCAAGGGCAGAAATTGGAAGGAAGCAAAGGGTCACAGGTCCAAAGTAAGTTCAAAACCCCGCAAAACAAATTTCATTAGCTGTCGGAGCTTAAAACAACCTGTGTTCCAGTCATATTTGAGCAAGGGCGCTGCCCTCCAGCTTCAGAGCATTAGCTATCTCTGTGTGTCACTTTCTAAGCCCAATGGGACAGTCATCCTGCTCACTTGGCTTTAGGAGCCCATTTACTGGGGACAGCTGAGTGGTGACACCAAAAGCACCATGCCCAGCTAACACTGTTCTTCTAGCCCACTGATGGGCAACCTCCGCCTCTCAGCCCCACGGTCTTGTCTGAAAGGCAATTTTACTCTCAGAAACTAGGAAGCAGTGATTCTACCCTGAGAAACCGAGGCAGCCCTGTCCCCCTGTGCTTCTACTAATTGAAGAATGGTACCTGGGATGGTGTTTTCCTTTTCTTGGAGGAGAACATGTTCAAAATCAAGTTTCCTTCTGCCCATAGACTTACAAGGCTTTCCTTCATTTTGTGCTGTCTCTATCCCTTTCACGCTAAGCTGACAGAATTCTGATGAGGTAGTTGATTAGATCTATCAGTCACAGACTATACGTCTTTAGCAAAAGCTTGCATAGCCGTGCTCTTGGTAAAAGTACTACAACATGATTTCTAAGTTTGTACAACAGGATATTGCAAACTTTCAGAAATTCTGGGTTCTTGTCGTATACTTTATTTTTCAGTGTACCTCTTTCGTCTCAAATTTTACTCTTAAGTAGCAAAGAGAAGTCATACTAGATTTTCAAAGTTTTTCTTGGTAATCTCCTCAGTCAAATATTCTATTTTCCACATAGCAGTCAACATAATTTAGGCATACTTTGCCACCTTGCAAAAAGAATCATCCTTTCTTCAGTATCAAATAAAAGGTTCAACATTTCCTTTTAAATCCTCAACAAAAGTACATTGCCTGGTGACAAAGCTCTTCCCGTATTAATACATATGTAATAGAGTAATGCCCTGACTCTCTGGCACCAAATTCTGTATAGTTATCTAATTCTGCAATGAAAATGAATGACTTTAAAGAACAGAAAATTATTTTCTTACTGTTTTGGAGGCTACAAATTCAAATCTGGGTTGCGGCTGTGGCAATTTCTTCCTTTTAGGTCATAGGTTCCCAAACTTACTTGGCCTATCACCTCGTCTTCAAAAAAATAATTACTCAGTGACTTGCTGACAATTAAAAGCTTTTGTAGTATAGCCTATAATCCAGGTTAAAGTGTAGGTATCAGCCTTTTTAGCCTCCCTGAATCCATCTAGTAACCCCAGGGAGTGGTGTGGCCCACTTTGGGAAACACTGTTTTAGGTAGTCTGAAAGTATTCCTTCATTCCTTAGTTTAGAAATGTTAGTCATAAGGTATGTCCGTGTGTTTGTGCCAAGGATTTTGGTAAATGTAATTTCTAACAAACCCACATTGGCATAACATAATCCAAGAGAACCATCTCCAACTTTAAATTTCATTATTAAATAGCAGGTGTCTAAATACAAAACCTACTGCAAAATTTCCAATCAAAAATAAGGTCAAAAAGAAAGGGGCAAAGGTTGAAAATACAATTCACTTCATATTCTACTTTTAGAAGGGCTTTGCCTAATGACAAATTTCTGCCAACTCTTCACTAGCAAGGATAATAAATACACTGGCAGTACTGGGAGGGGAAAGAGAGAGAGATCAGATTTTCTCACTAAGAGTAGAATGAATATAATAGACAGCCAGTATCAACTACTCAACAGTAGTAAGAAAATCCAAAAAAATACCAGAGGTTCACTGTTTCAGTAGCTGCTTACTTATAGTACAATTAATTCATAGGGTTTCTCTACACACTGTGTTCGCCTATGTGTATGTAATGACGTGGGCCAAATGAAAGCTTTCCCACACTGCTTACATTCATAGGGTTTCTCTCCAGTGTGTGTGCTCATGTGTGTTCGTAAGGATAATGGCCATTTAAAGGTTTTCCCACACTGTTCACATGCATAGGGTTTCTCTCCACTGTGCATTCTTGTATGTTTCAGCAAAGAGGATGACCACTTGAAGGCTTTACCACATTCCTTACATTCATAATGTTTCTCTCCAGTGTGCATTCTCACATGTTCTCGAAGATGTGAGATTTGACTGAAAGCTTTCCCGCACTGCTTACATTGATGGGGTTTCTCTCCAGTATGTGTAGTCATGTGTGTCCGTAAAGAGATGGGCCATTTGAAGGTTTTCCCACATTGATTGCATTCATACGGTGTCTCTCCAGTGTGCACTCTCACATGCCTTTGGAAGGATATGGCCCAACTGAAGGTTTTCCCACACTGCTCACATTCATAGGGCTTTTCTCCACACTGTGTTCTCCTATGTGTACATAATGACGTAGGCCAAATGAAAGCTTTCCCACACTGCTTACATTCGTAAGGTTTCTCTCCAGTGTGTGTGCTCATATGTGTTCGTAGGGATAAGGACCATTTGAAGGTTTTCCCACACTGCTTACATTCATAGGGTTTCTCACCAGTGTGTGTACTCATATGTGTCTGTAAGGATAAAGGCCACTTAAAGGCTTTCCCACATTCTTTACATTCATAGGGTTTCTCTTTACTATGGGTCTTTTCATGCCTTCGATAAGAATGGAGATAACTGAAGGCTTTCCCACATAATTGGCACGCATAAGGTTTTTCCCCACTGTGACTTCTCATATGTGTTCTCAGGTAGGATGGGCAACTAAAGGCCTTCCCACATTCCTGACATTGATGTGGCTTATGTCCCGTATGAACTCTGGGTTGCGCCTTTCTAAGAGAGGAACGATGCAGGAAGATATTTCCACACTCACTGCTATCATATAGATTCAGTCCAGCAGGTGTGCTCTTGTACAGACTAAGATTTGCAATCTGGTAAGAGGTTGCTCCACATTGATTAGGTTCAGTGCTTTCAGAGAGTCTCTCAACCATATGATTTCTGTTAAAAATGAGAACAATTTTATTAATGGTATATAAATGACTTTTAACATTTATTGATAACCACTAAGATTACATTTTTATAATTTTCAGTGAAGGTTTCAGGCTCTGTGAATGGTATAAAAGGGGAATACGTCTGGAATCTCTGGAAGAAGGTTGGACCACAGCCTTATTAAAACAATATGTCTTAAATGTGGGTTTTAGTAACTGCTCCCAGATGAATTATATTTTAGATACTCAGTGTCTAAGTCACATTTAATGAAAACTTTTTTGTGAAAACTTATTACAGATAGGTAAAGCTAGGATAGGGTTGAGTTTTTGTTTATCTGCTTTTAAAATTTCATGACAAATTAAGGTTCTCTCCTGGGACACTGCTTTCTCCTACGAGTGCAACTCACCTCACGGTCCTCCCATGGTTGTGCTGACCTTCAATGCTAAGGTCTTCTGAGCTTTTTCCTAAAATGGAAGCATAAGAATCATTTCTTATGAACACTGGTATTCTATGTTGCTTCAGTATGTTTTGCCCCAGAAATATCCTGGCCCACTAACCTTACATAGAGTCTCATCGACTGAAATCAAAAAGTGCACAAATCTTACAAAGAAAAGGAAAATTGTGTCAAATATTTTAAGAAATTTTTGTGTTTAAAGAAGTTATTGATGACAGATCAAAATGGAAAATAACTTAATAAACACAAGAAAATTCCCTCAAAGTTTCCAAAAACAAATGTCTCTAGGGCTGTGAAATCTAAATGCACACTAATGATAACAAAGGAATTTCAAGCCTTTTAACCATGACAAAAGGAAAAACTCAGTTTAATGCATAGATAGTCATGGAGAAATCATTGGACTCCAGCTCTATAACGTGGTGACCATGTCAATCCCCTTTACCAGTGTATTTCCCCTTCCACATTACAAATCTTGGAACAGTCTAGATGAGCAAGAGATATTTGCTATATCAATAGTGAAGTGAAAGAGTAATGCCATTCTTACCTACTGATGCCAAGTTTCTAAAGGTTTCCAGCATCACATCTTTATAGAGCTTCCTTTGAGCAGGATCCAACAAAGCCCATTCTTCCACAGTGAACTCCACAGCCACATCCTCAAACATCACAGACTCCTAAAACAAATGATATTAGTGTGGTGGAGGATGGGTGAAACTGATAGAACTGGGCACTGAAGTAATTCCACAAGCAGTTCAAACAAAAATATGGGTCTCCTAACATCTGCTATATTACCCAGACATCAGACCAATCACTCTATGTCTACACCCACTGTGGTAGTTCGGTAATCTGTTGTCAATTTGAGACTTAAGAGTGAAGGGGTAGATTTTAGCCTGTCAATCCAGTTGCAACTTGATGACCTCATTGGAGGCCTGGCTGGAGGCAGGACACAGAGACTCCTTACACGACATTCCTACGGACAAACACAGAGCTACGCTAGCGCCCTGGAGTTGAAGGAGCCGCATGGAGACCCCCGCCGTGCTGAGATGCGTCCACTGCCACTGGATCCACAAGACTTTCTGCCATAATCTTCCTGCATTTGGCATCACTGCATGTGTTGCGTGAGTCTGAAGAGGAATTTATAGATTGGTATCAGACATATGGGCTAATATCGGACTTATGGACTTGATCTGGACTGGGCTTTTTTTTTAAAATTTCCAATTGCTCTTGAATACAAAGCTCTTTCTTATACACATATGAATGTCTCTGGATTTGTTTCTCTAGTCATCCTAGACTAACACACCCAGCACTACTAACACATGGAACCTGCCTTTACATTTTTATTGAGACTACTTCAAGTCTTTTTTATCAGAAGAGTCCAGAGCATACACAAACGAAGCAACTCTATCCATTTTAAGATCACAAGTACCTGTGACAAAACTATTTTAGCTCTTCCCCTTGTGTTAGTTGTGCTACTATAACAGAAATACCACAAATGGGTAGCTTTAACAAGGGACTAATTACTAAAATCTATAGAATGATGCAACACTTCAATAAGGAAAAATAAATCTAGTTCAACAGTAGGCAAAAGACATGACCAGACAGTTCACCAAAAATGACACTCAAGTGGCTAATAAACACATGGAAAAAAGGTTCATGATCACTAGTCATCCGTGAAATGCCCAAATCAAGACAACAAAGAGATAACACCTTATACCTACTATGATGATAATGATGTTGTTTGGTGCCATCCAGTTGGCTATGACCCAGAGGGACCTTATGCACGACAGAAGGAAACACTACACAGCCCTGGGCCATCCTCACAATTGTTCCCATACCTGAGCCCTTTGATGTACCCACTGTGTCAATCCATCTTGTCGCTGGCCTTCTTTTTCGCCACCCCTCCACTTTACCAAACATGATGACCTTCTCCGGGGTCTGGTCTCTCCTGATAACATGTCCAAAGTATGTAAGATGAAGTCTCGCCATCTTTGCCTCCAAGAAGCACTCTGGCCTCACTTCTTCCAATAAAGAGTAGTCTGTCCTTTTGGCAGTCCATGGTACTTTCAATATTCTCCTCCAGCACCACAGTTCAAATGTATCACTTCTACTGTCTTCCTTTTGTACATTTGTTGCCACTATCATTCTCAAAACATTTGCTATCTACTTGAGCCCTTGGTATCAGCTCCTCATTTTCCCCCTCCTTCCCCGCTTCCTCCTCCCTCATGAACCCTTGATAATTTATAAATGATTATTGTTTTGTCCTATCTTACACTGTCCGCCGTCTCCCTTCACCCACTTTTCTGTTGTCCGTCCCTCAGAGAGGAGATTATATGTAGATCCTTGTATTATTCAATGTCCAATTTTAACATGCATATGATGCAATAGAGAATACCATAGGTTAGGTCAGGTGCACCTTAGTCCTCAAAGTAACGTCCTCGCTCTTCAATATTCTAAAGAGTCCTTGTGCAGCAGATTTACCTAATGTAATATATCGTTTTATTTCTTCACTTCCCATGAGCATTGTGGATCCAAGTAAGACAAAATCTTTGACCTTTTCTTCATTTATCATGGTGTTACCTATTGGTCCAGTGTGAGGATTTTGGTCTTCCTTATATTGAGATATAACCCATTCTGAAGGCTACAATCCTTGATCACTATCAGCAAGTACTTCAATTCCTCCTCACTTTCAGCATGCAAGGTTGTGTCATCTGTATACCGCAGGTTATTAATAAGCTTTCCACCAATCGTGATACACTCTTCATATTAATAAGTACAGCGGGGCAGCTTCCAACTATTTACAAGTGTCTCTTTCCCCTGCCGCCCCTCCCTTCTTCCTGCATGCTAGAGGGTCCCTGTGCGCATAAAAGGCTACGTTGCCCCGCCTCATTCAAACTTCCCAATCAGGAAGATGCGTGGGACCCTTCCAAACTTAATGATTGACTGTCCCAAAAAGTACATTAGGACGTGCTTTCTTTGTCTCACTCTCATCCCACTTCTGCCCTTTCTGCATCCCATGGCTGGTCTCTGCCCTACTGTGTCTTCTCTCTGCTACCCCTTTCTGCTGTCTGCCCCTCTGCAGTTTGTCTCCTCCGTGCTCTCTAGACTGGCTGGCTCTCTGGCTTTAGCCTAGGCTGCAGCTCTAACCTCCCTCCATGAGGCTATTCTAATTTTCTTTCACCCTGCTCCCTTTGATCTCCCTGTAGTTTGAATATAACCCCATAGGTCCCGTTTCCAAAAACAAAGCCAATAAACAACACTCGTGTCCCGTTCTTGCCTCCAGTTCTTTCACATATATCCCAGCTTCTCTGATGATTTGCTCAGCATGTAGATTGAACAGCTATGGTGAGAGGATACAAGCCTGATGCACACCTTTCCTGATTGTAAATCATGCAGCATCCCCTTGTTCTGTTCTCACACCATCTCTTGATGCATGGACAAGTTCTGAATGAGCACAATGAAGTGTTCTGGAATTCCCATTCATCTCAAGGTTATCCACAGTTTATTATGGTCTCCACACAGTCGAATGCCTGAGCATAGTCAATGAAACACAAGTTAACATCTTTCTGGTATTCTCTGTAGGGTAGTTACATAATCTGTTGTCCATTTGAGACTTAAGAGTGAAAGGGTGGACGTTAGTCCATCAAGCAGTCGCAGCTTGATGATTTGGAGCTCTTCAAGCTCATTTGGAGGCACCAAGAAGATAAAAGGCTCACTGGAGGTGGGACACATACTCACTCCATGGGAGACATTCCCGAGACAAGCCACATGGAGCTGTGCTGATGCAGCCAGAGCCCTGGGAACTGTAGGAGCACGTGAAGACCCCTGCCAGTGCTAAGATGCTTATACCGCCACTGGATCTACAAGACTTTCCACCTACTGGCCTGTGATCTTCCTGCATTTGGCATTATTGCATGGCTGCGTGAGTCTAAAGAGGGAATTTATGGACTAGTATTGGACATATGGGCTAATATTGGACTTATGGACTCGATCTGGACTGGGCTGGAATGTTTTGTTAATGTACAATTACTCTTTATATAAAGCTCTTTTCTATATACATATGAGTGTCCAGGAGTTTGTTTCTCTAGTCTACCCAGACTCACATACTCTGCTTTGAGCCAAGATCCCTCTGACAACTTCCAATTTTACTACATTCATAATTCATACATTCCAAGTTCCAACCATTAGCAGACTGAAGTCCCTGATGGAATTCTTTAATTTCTTTCCTCACCAGCTTTTTTGATTAGCACATAAATTTGAATAGATGTATTTATTAGATTTCCTTGAAGGTAGATAGGTGTAATTCTATCACAGACAGCACTGTACTTAATAATTGAGTTTGCAATGTCCTGTTTGATAATGTCACACCAGTCCTTTTGATTGCTATTTCCAGCATAGTAAATCATTTTATTTTCTGATTCAAAATAGCCAATACCCATCACTTTCAGCTCACAAATGCCTAGGATATTGATCTTTATGCATTCATTTCATTTTTGATGACTTCCTACTTTCCTAGATTCATACTTCGCACACATTCCAAGATCTGATCATTTGCAGCTTTTTCGCCTTACCTCAGGTCCTGCCCCATGAGCAAATGAAGATCCCAAAGGCTCCACTCCCACAGGCTTTACCGGACTCAAGTCATGGTTGACTCCACTCTAAGAAAGCAGCTCTTCCTCGGCCACATTCCGAGTGCCCTCCGGCCTGAGGGGCCCATCCTCAAGGTTCTGCGTCCATTTTGTAGGCCTCAGGATCTGACAACACTGCAAAGCTATGCAGACGGTTTTCAGTGACTCCTTCCACTGAGGTGGGAACCCAGTCCTTCGTTGTCTGTTCTGAGTCTGGAAGCTCCACTGAAACCTGTTCCCTTTGGGCGATCCTGCTGGCATTCGAAATACCACTGACAGAGCTTCCAGCATCACAGAAGCCACCACAGTCCAACACACTGACAGCCAAGCGGTGAATGGAATACCATGCATCCCTACAACTACAGTGACGAAACCACAAAACTTCATAACATGAGTAGACCCAGAAACCATGATGCTGAGTGAAGTGTCTTAATTGGACATTTTGGACGTAGTTTTTACACAGACTTTGGTGACCCAGGCCATAGATAAGTAGGACTTTAGACTCTGTCCTTTTGAGATGCACAACACTTTTCACAGGCCACCCAGTAAAGATCGGATTTGGAAATTCACTATCCCAAGGTCATCTGACTGAGTTCGGTTCACATCTCTCCCTTTGAGGAGGTCCCATGTAGGGCGGCCTGGGACTGCCACGTGCTTACTATTTTCATGCTCCCTTTCCTTTTCTATGACACGTCTGTCTAACAGGCATGGTTCTGCCTTTGTACATGAGTGGTATTAAAAGTTGCTCCCTGTCCTCAGCCCTCACTATTTGTGTAACTAGTCACATAAGTGTTGAATCTGTACAAATCAACAATTCACATAGTGTGGTCTAGAAAGCTGGCCTGTTACATGTATAATTTCCTTTTATTAACAATGTTCTAAATTCTATACCACTGGGTAAACTACTGATACTGATACCTTAAGCCCCATGGAGATGATTTTTAATGTTATCCAATAAAATAATAATGGTGTCTCTAAAATGAACCAAGGACACATGTAAACCAAAGATATATGAATGGACTTTGGGCTCATATTTAATCCTAGCCCTAATCTAACAACAATTAGTTCTTATGACATGGCCCTACTCAATATATGCCCTGATAGAGAGATCACTGACAATATGTGTGCTGTAGCAAAATGTGGTGAAGAGGTCAGATGGTGCCTGGCTGTCAGGAAGAATGCCTGGGGTCTTAAAGTCTTGTCTCAAAACAGAGCTATGTAAGTGAAGCAGCAACTTAAGTCTACACAGAAGCAGCTCAATAAGCTGTGTGATCCAAGTATTCTAAATAATAAAATCCAAATTCAGAGAAGGGAATGGTATCAGAACTTAAATTCTGAACACCCAGTTCTATGGATAACAGTGGAAACTCAGCATCCAATTGCAGGACCCCCACGAGGATTAAGCATCTGATCATAGTCGAGACATGAATAGCCTACTATCAGATAGAAAACATTGTAAATTCAATTATGGCTGATGCAGTTCAGTTAAAATATAACTTTATCATTTGATCTCCTTTTTGACCCATTTTGAATTTGTTCTAGTTTTAAGTATTTTAAGCTTTCTTTTCAATTTGAAAAGAAGTCTTTCCCCTTATAATTTAGCATTGCTGTTGTCTTTTTCTGTCTCCTAATTTTGTATGTTTTTTCTGCAGATGAAATCCAGGATACGTAAATCTATAGAGTAAGTAACTGGATTAATAATTACCTAGGGAGGGGAACCGATTACAAGGATCTACATATAACTTCCTCCCTGGGGGATGGACAACAGAAAAATGGGTGAAGAGAGATGGCGGACAGTGTAAGATATGACAAAATAATTATAAATTATCATGGGTTCATGGGGGGGAGGGGTAAGCTGGGAGGGAGGGGAAAAATGAAGCTGATGCCAGGGACTTGGGTGTAGAGCAAATGTTTTGAGAATGATGAGGGCAACGAATGTACAGATGTGCTTTACACAATTTATGTATTTATGGATTGTGATAAGAGTTGTATGAGCCCCCAATAAAATGATTAAAAAAACAAAAATAAAATAAATTATTTTTTAAAAAGTGAGGATGGCAAAAAAAAAATTACCTAGGACATAGCAGAGGAGGTTGGGGGAAAATAGGAGGCTAACAGCAATGAGTAAAAGAAAGAAGAAAATATTATAAAATTGACTGTGGTGATGATTGCGTAACTCTTCATAACATGACTGAACTATTGAATTGTATGATAAGGGAATTATATGCCAATGAAAAATTTAAATAAAAAACAACAACATGGACTGTAAATTTGCTCATAATATATTTAATGGGCTTAATATAGCAACAATTGTGAGGATGTTACATGACCCAGCAGTGTTTCTTTCTGCTGTGCGCAGAGTTGCTACAAGATGGGACCAATTCAACAACATCAAACAACACAGTATGTCCAGGGTTCAAGAGAACACAT
>NW_022111359.1:3162211-3202759 GCF_000313985.2 Echinops telfairi | reverse complement strand
ATTTCATGATGGAAATGAGTCCCCAGAGTGGTTAGATTCTGTTGTGGGGTTGAACAGGTCCCAAAATATATGTTGTAAAGCCTGACCTCTAGCTATTCCTATGGCTCTTTGTCATATTAGTGAGGCAAGAGTCATTGAAGTCCATCCCTTCTGAGATGTAATGAGATCCAACAAGCAAGCCAAAAGAGCCAGCGACAGCGTAAGACACATGCCGAGTCAATGGAGAGCTCCGAGGAGCCGGGACGCAGAAGCTGGAGACACCTGGCTTTCACTCAGAGCCAAGAGCAAGAAGGCCTCCCCTCGAGCTCAAGGCCTGGACTGGGACGTCTGGCCTCCCACCCTGAGAAAACAAAGTTCTTCATGGGGAAACGGTCCATCTGCGGTATTTCTGTTATAGCAGCACCAGAAAACAAAGCCACATCCCAATGCCACTCTTTCCCTCCCTACTCGCTGGACAAGCCAACCTATGAATATAGTGAAAAAATGAAATAAAGCAGCATAGTCCCCCTGAGCCCTGTTAGTGGAAACCAGTCACAAGTCTACTAATGCCCAGGTACAAGATGCAGAGAAAATGCTGACTTGCAATGCTGCTGAGTCTTGAGAGAACAGCCTGTCACAGGCCATTTCTCACCCTGGTCACCTAACCAGGAGCTTTGGTTTGGGTCCAGTCATTCCCTGAAAATGGAAGATGTGCACTAAGCCTCTCTGTCCTGATTTCGTCTTCAGGGAAGCGCCTCCACTGTTAAGGGCCCAATAGATATCTGGTCTCTAGCACTTGGCCATCCCAGCTGCTTTATGCTCCTGGAGGGAGGGACTAAGGTCCTTCAACTCCAACATTCTGTGTGAACAAAGGATTGTTCTACCCACTACCTGAGTGCGAAGTCATTTCTTTCCTAGCAATCTTGGACCTTGACTCAATGATGATACTAGGATTTTAGCTATCTAGTGGAACAGCAGGAAGACAGGAATACTGTTATTTATACACAGTGAAAGAAGCTCCCTGGATCAGCCATCATTGCCCTACAAAATACAAAAACCTACTGCTATCTAGCTAAGTCAAACTCCTAATGACCCTATATAAGATTGCTGAGGCTAGAAATCTTTATGGCAACAGAACACCTCTTTATTCTCTGCAAAACAGCTGGTGGATTTGAACCACTGACCTTGTGGTTAGCACTCCAGCTTTTACCTCAGTGCCGCTATGGTTCCACAGTTATCATTTTTAATACTCCTTCGCTAATGTGTAGGAGTTAACACAGCAGGTATGATATTCTTTATTATTACACAGTTCTACTGGGAAGGCTGGTATATAAGCACTTGGGATTTCAGGAAGGTTCCCACCACTGTCCTTGTGAAAGGTTGTGCCTAAATGGGTTAGGCAAGCAACGTGCATTCCTGTGTTCCTTCTGGGAGTCTGGAGTTTAGGTTCATGCTCAGCAGAGGGGGCTTCTGGAATCATCTGCCAAGAATGACAATTGGGAACTGAATCTATAATAAGTCTGATATGTACCATTTCATGTGCTGGCCCAACCCACTGCTGGAGGAATTTAGTGCAACCCATGTAGCTCCAGTGGGAGGGGCTTACAAAATTGTACTCACTGAATTATATATTTTAAAACTGCTAAAATCATAAATGTTACGGTAACTGTCCACGACTCATCGTTCAGTGTATCGCACGGTGGCAGCATGCATGTTGCTGTGATGCAGGAAGCTATGCCACTGGGACTTTAGATACCAGCAGGGTCGCCCACGGTGAACAGTCACCAGTGGAGCTTCCAATTTAAGATGAACTAGGATGGAGGCCCTGGTGATCTATTTCTGGGAAGAAAAAAAAAAGTGGCCAGTGGAAACCTTATGAATTCCAGTGGAACATTAACTGATAGAGTCCTGGAAGGCAAGCTCATCCGTTTGGAAGGCACTTAAAATATGACTGGGGAAGAGGTGTCTCCTCAAAGTCGAGTCCGTTTTAACGGCCTGGATGGAGGAAAGTTTTGAAGACCTTCATCTGTTGGTGTGGCATAACTGAAAATGAGAGTGGCTGCACATATCCGTGAGTGGGGCCACTTCCCACTCCCAGTGTCCCTCTGCACAACAGAGAGGACACCGCTCGGCCCTGCACCACCCTCCCAATCACTGTTGTGCTTGAGCCCACTGCTGCAGCTACTGTGTAGTCCTCCGCCTTGACGGCCTTCCTCCTCCTCGCGATCCTCCACTTGACCAAGCATGAGGTCCTTTTTCCAAGGACAGGTCTCTTCTAATAACGGTGGGTAGAGTGGAAGAAATAGGAATCTAGGAAAATCGGAAGTTGAAATGGAATGCTTGAAGATTGATAGCCTAGGTATTAGTGAGCTGAAATGGACTGGTAGTAGCATTTTGAATCAGAAAATCATACAGTCTAATTAGAATGTATATGAATCGTTGGATACAAAACTATGATCTACCCTGTAAACCTTCACCTAACTCAAAATAAGGAGTTTTTTGTTTGTTTTAATCAAAAGGTCTATTACATGAGGAATCACAAATTGAAAAGGAACAGAACTACGTTACTGTCAGAAAGAACATTTCAAGATCTAACCCGAAGGACAATGCTGTCAGTGATAGCATTAATACCCACGCACCTACATGGAGGCCCAGCTAACAGGAGTATTACACTATTCACTAATACCCAAGATGTAAACATGGAAGATTTTTTTACCAACGTCTGCAATCTGAAATTTATCAAACACGCACTCAAAGCGCATTCATAAGTGTTGGTGATTGGAATGCAAACATTGTAAAAGAAGATGGAACGATAAGTTAGTTAAAGTTTATTGTGCCAACCTGGCAGATAAACACATGTGGGGTTAATTGAAGGGCAGAGAGATAAATGGCTCAGTGAGCCTCGCTTTTAAAGTTCTGGGGTCTCTTGTTTTGTGATGGTCAGACCAGGGTGCAGCTGCCTTAGCCAGTTCCCTGCTTCAGCTGGCAAGACTCACTTCCTGCAAGACACCCCCAAGGAGAAGCTGCATGGACCTACCCCGATGCAGCCCTGGG
The DNA here is from genome assembly GCF_000313985.2 of Echinops telfairi. NCBI lineage: Eukaryota > Metazoa > Chordata > Mammalia > Afrosoricida > Tenrecidae > Echinops > Echinops telfairi. The sequence goes on along the minus strand of NW_022111359.1, from coordinate 3,199,726 downwards.
TGCTGGAGCAGCCATGTGGAGACCCCTGCCAGCTTTGAGATGCTAACACGTTCACTGATTCGGCTTTCCTCATGCAGTCAGTGTTGTAGTATGTGGTTTGTGAGCTGGAGGAGGACTTTGTGGATTGGTGACGGACATATGGGTTAATGTTGGACTTGTGGGCTTGGGCAGCACTGGGTTGGGATGTTTTCTTGATGTCCACTTAACCTTTATATAAAACACTCTCTTATACATGAGTTTCGGTGGATTTGTTTCTCTAAAGAATCCAGACTAATACAACTGATAGTACTGGTGACAGAAACAAAGATGGAAATCGCATGATAGAATTCAGCAAGACCAATGATTTATTTATTAAAAGTATGTTTTTCAACAACACAAGCAGCAACTATAGATATACATGTGGATCTCCAGGGTGGAATACATAGGAATCAAATCAACTATATCTGTGGAAAGAGATGATGGAAAAGCTCAGTAACAGACGGAACAAAGCCAGGGGCTGACTTTGCAACAGACCCTTCACTGCTCATGTGCAAGTGCAGACTGAAGTTGATGAAAATTAAGACAAGAGTCTGAGTATGACCTTGAGCATATTATACTTGATTTCAAGAACAGATTTGATGTGTGCAACGCTGTTGACCAAACAGCAAAGGCGTTGTGAGATGAACATGGAGCACACTATCCATGAAGAAAGAGAAAGGTCGCTTTACAAAGAGAGGAAGCAGGAGAAGACCGATGAGGGTGTAGAAGAGACTCGGAAACGTGCCTGGAACCGAGAAAAGCTGAAGAGAATGGAAGGAACGATGGAGGAAAAGCTGAGCAGAGATTTAAAGGGGCACCCGGGCAGACACAATACAGCATTATAATGAAGCGTGCAACGACCTGGGGCTGCAAAAACCTAATGGAAAGAGCACGGAACTTCTCATGTTGACAGAACTGATGAAAAAAGCCAAGCATCAAGTTACGCTATTGAAAGATTCTATGGGTAAAATACTGAATGGTGTGGGAAGCATTTTAAAAAAAATTATTTTATATATATATACACACACACACACACATATGAAAGAATACACAGAATCACTATAGCAAAAAGAGCAGTCAACCATTGCAGAGGCTACTAGATGGTCATGAACCGATGGTGCTGAAGGAAGAAGTTCAAACTTTACTTTTAATACTTTTACCAGGGCCACAGATACTGTGTGGGTGCAGAAAGGTTTTTCCCCAGGTTGTCTGCTGCTTGTTAGCACATGGTGGGCAGTCAGCTGCTTAGAAGTATTCTCCCCGAGGGCAGTCAGAGCAGCGGTCTCAACCTGTGGGTCCCGACCCCTTTGGGGGTTGAATGAACCCTTTCACAGGGGTCGTCTAAGACCATCAGAAAACACATTTCAGATGGTCTTAGGAACTGAGACATGGCTCCTCTATCCGTCTCCAGGTGGGTCTGCCCACATACAGATACGCCCACCTACAAGTACCCGGAGTGAAGACTGTTACCTATGTCACATCATGCTTCCAGACCACATTTCATTTATTTGTCATTAGAAATAAATACTTCACAGTATATAATTACATATTGTTTTTGTGATGAATCACTATGCTTTAATGATGTTCAATTTGTAACCATGAAAATACATCCTGCATATCAGATATTTACATTACGATTGATAACAATAGCAAAATGAGTTATGAAATAGCAATGAAAATAATTTTATGGTAGGGGGTTCACCACCACATGAGGAACTGTATTAAAGGGAAGGTTGAGAACCACTGATATATAGCAATCAGACTCCATTGTCTGTCCCACCATAGGTGAGGCTTACTCCCTGCTGATAAGGATAGTGGAATGCTTTCCTGAAGGAAAACTTAGAATAGGTCAAGCCATCTCAAGGAAGACCAAGGTTAGGCTGCCATCTTGAATATAGGATCAGCCATCTTGTCACATGTGTACCCCTAGTCTCTCCCCTTCCTATTGCATGTACACCCCTAGTTCACCCACTTCCTGTGACATATGTGGTTACCTGTAAACAGGGGGGCTTGTAGGCTCCCTCAGGATAGATAAGCCTTGGTCAGAAATATATTCGTCTCTTCCTGCCTCTCTCTGCTCGGACCTGGGTGCTAAGATCATGACCATCCTGGAGGTGAGCATGCTACCATAAAATGTGTCTGACTCCTTTGTTTTATCTCATGTCTCTCCTATCCGCTATGACTTTACTATGATCTTCATATATGATCACCGTACAAGTGCACCTGTGGACCCCCGTGATTGTTAGAGGCCAGTTTCCTCTGGCAATCCTGGTGAGAAACAAGACTCCAGAAGCGAATGTAGTGTTCACGGAAATGTTTCAGCCAAGGGGTGCAGTTCTGCAGGTGTTCAAGAAATCTGGAAGACCGCCACCTGGCCAGCCAGCTGAAAGAAATCCCTATATGTGAGCACTCCCCCCAAAATGTGACCCAACAAAATGTGAAAATTATAAAGCAATTATCACAGGCAAGGAGATTTTTGCTGAAGATAATTTTTAAAAGGGTTACACATAAAAAAATTAAAGAGTTACACAGTACACCAGAAATTCAAGTGGCTTCTGAAGAAGACGTGAAACAAATATTATTGTTGCTTATGTCAGATGGCTGCTGGCTGCAAGCAGAGAATACCAGAATGACAGTTACCTGTTGTTTATTGTTAACTATGCAAAGGCATTTGATAGTGTATGTCACAACAAATTATATATCACATTACCAAGAGTGGAAACTCCAGAACACTTCATTGTGCTCATATGGAACCTTTGCATAGGCCAAGAGGCAGTCCTTCTTAAAAAGAACAGAGGGATTCGGTGTGGTTGAAGATCAGAATAGGTGACCCACAGGACTGTCCACCCACCGGCCTGTGATCTTCCTGCATTCAGCATCATTGCATGTGCTGTGTGAGCTGGTATCAGACGTATGAACCTATATCGGACTGATGGACGTGATCTGGACTGGGCTAGGATGTTTTCTCAATATGCAATTGCTCTATAAAACTCTCTTACACATTAACAAAAAGTACGCATCGGGGCTGTATCCCTTTGCTGTACTTATTCAATCTGTTGAGAAGCACATAATATCAGCTGCTAGGCCACAGGAAGAAGAAGGCAGCGTCGAGACTGGAGGAAGGCTCGTTCGCGATCTGCAATGTGCGGATGACACAACCGTGCTTAGTGAAAGTAGCGAGCACTGGAGGTGTTCCTGGTGAAGAACAAAGGCTACGGTCTTCACTGTGGATGACATTGCCACCGAAAGAAATAAAGAATCCTCACAAGTGGACCATTCGACAGCATCGCGATCCATGGCGGAAAAGAAGTGAAACTCCCGAGGATTCCATTTGACTGGGACCCAGAATTAATACCCATGAAAACAGCAGTCAGTAACTCAAATGACGTACTGCATTGGGTAAATCTGCTACCCCAGCCCTCTTGAAAGTGTTGAAGAGCATCAATGTCGCGTCAAGGACTAAGCTGCGCCGGATCTACGCATGCCACAGTATTTCCAATCATCTCTCTCATATGCACGTGACAGCTGGGCAATGAATTAAAAAGGCCAGAGAATTGTAACCTTGGAATTAGCGTTGGCAAAGAATGAATGTACTATGAAATCCCAGAAGAAAACGAACAATGAGAATGCTCTTTAGAAGTAAGGATGGCAAGACTGCCCCTCATGCGGCCGAGACAGGTTATCAGGGGGAACCTTGGGACGGAGCGAGTCAGCGAGAAGAGGAACCAGAATGACACAGGGCATGCAGTCATGGGCTCAGATATCGCAACCATGGTGAGGATGGTGCAGGACCAGACAATGTTTCATTCTGCTGTGCACGGGCACCGAATGATGAGAACATGTTGCCCTAACTTATCACCTTAGCTTTTTAATGTCAACAAAGAGAATTCCTGCCCAGACAAATGTTTGTAAGCACTATTGTCTCTTCAAATTGTCCCAAACAAAGGAAGCAACCTAGATGTCCGATAGGTTAATGGAGAAAAATAATTAACCCAAGCCTGTTAACAGCCATTAAGACTCAGCCTTGAAACGGCTGAGATGTCCTGACCCAGGTGTCAGTATCTGCTGTTTGCTTCTGCGGTTTGACATTGAGACTAAGAAAAAGAACAAGGACGTATGCAAGTTCTGGGAAATCAGAATGTTTAATTTTTATCACAGACTCCTTGACTTGGCAGAATATAGTTTCTGATATATTGTCACAATATACTAATTGTAACCCCGGGTTGTTTCTGCATGTATAAAAGGAAGATGTAGAATTAACTCGGGGCTTCAGTATTCACTGTTGCCCTCCCAATACTTTCTGTCTCTCTTTTTTTCCTTAATCCTCACTCCCCCTTTCAGGACCGTTCGACTTGTCAGCAGGCTCTGACATAAGCCCTTCGTAGATGCCCTCCTAAAGTTAGGTAGCAAGATAGGGTGATTCCTCTCCATGCGTACAGGCCCCCTACAGGAGGTGCAAGCTGATAAAGGCTAAAGGGTATGTGCCAATTCAGACCCCAAGTCCGCATCGACGCCAAGGCAGTGAGTCCAGTTTGGGGTTTTGGTCTGGAAACAGTCCTAAGACAGTGAGTGACAGACAGCTTGGGAAAGGACATTGTCCCCAAGGGCATCCGCCTGAGACCACCCAGCCTCCCTTGGTTCTCCTGGAACCTCACTCTGCACAAAAGGCTCCTACTGTGGTTGTGCTGCATGGCCACCCACAGGTGGCAGCAAGCTCCCTTGGAAACACCAACCTCATGCCGCTTCCTCAGCAGCTTCTGAACTGGCACTGGACTGTCCCTGGCGGCATTAAAAGTGTTAACTGTAAGGTCAGCAGTTCAAGGCCATCCGGGCCCAGGAGAAAGATGAGGCTGGCTGCTCCGGAAAGATCTCCAGCCCCAGGAACTCCAGGGGGGCTGTTCTACGGTGTCCTGTGGACGTGTCGTCAAGGTTATTCATTTGATGTGGACCACCACTAACATTTCAAATGAGATATTGTAAAACATGCTGTGTGCCGAGTCCAGCAAAATCACCCAGGGTTTCTGTATATAAATGCTGCTGCTGTCAGGTGCCATCGAGCCGGCGCCGACCCACGGCGACCCTAAGCACAACAGAGCGAAACGCTGCGCAGTCCTGACAATAAATATTAACAATAAAACCATGGCACCTCTTAGCATTCATGAAGGAAAAGTGCAAATTTTCTTCCAGAAAAGACAGGCGTGATTGCCATGATAGGAAATATTTTGTAACAATCCCACTTCAACCCTTCCAGGTTGACACAAATCTCCTCTCAGTGGCTTTCACGTGAATCTGAAGGCCAGATCAAAGGCAATGCAACAAATTAGCCACGCCTGCCACACCCACACCCGACTTCCGTGAATCTCTGTAAGTCAGCAGTCTCTCCACCGAACCTTCTTTGCAGAACCCAAAAAGCCAACCTCCCTGCCATCAAGTCGACTCTGACTCACAGCAACTGTAGGTCAGGGCAGAACTGCCTAATGAATGGGTCCCCGAGACGGTAACTTTTGTACAGGAGGATAAAGCCTTGTCTGTTTCCCATGGAATGACTGGTGGTTTTGAACTGCTGACCTTATAGTTCGCAGCCCAATGTGTAACTACGCCACCAGGGTTCCTTATTCTTTGTAGGAAGGGATTCCTGTTTCTGCAGACCCGTTGGAAGAGAGATTTCCCTCCATTTCTCATATTCTTTTTCCAGTTGCATTCTCTCAAAGTGAAGTCCTGGGAAGCCCGTTTGATAGCACAGAAAAGACAAACTTGAGAAACTGACTGGACATACTTTGGGGAAGAATAAAGGTAAACAAGGATTTTAAACAAGTAGAAAGATCAGAACATTGCAACTTCTTTTTCTTGAAATTCGTCTTGTGGGATTCTTTAGCAATAGTTTCTCCTTCAGGTTCTTTTAATGTACATTATTATTTTTTTAAATTAGGAATGTTTAGTGAAAAACCGAAGTTCTAATGGACAAATAAAGGAGCCCGGTGGCATAGTGGATCACACATTGGGCTGCGACCCACAAGACCAGCAGTTTGAACCCACCAGCTGCTGTGTGGGAGAAAGACGAGGCTCGGGAACCAGTAAAGATGTAGAGCCTCCAAAACCACGGGGACAGGGGAGTTGTAGTTTATCCTAGAGGGTGGTTATGCATCAGGGTCGACTGGATGGCAGTGAGTTTTTGAGAATGGATGAACCAATGGTTTTAGACGGCACCCCCACAGACTGACAGAACTGAACTGGGACACAGGCAGGTCCCCACACCAGACACTCTCCCTCTCAGCCTGCACTCTGGGCTGCTCTGGTCAGAACTACCCTGGACACCAATGTTCCACTGTGTCCACCCTGTGGCTTACTATGCACGCTGCTTTTCAGAGTGCTGTACCATCATCACCTCCGTGGGGTGATTTGGGAGGGGTCTTTGGTCCGTTTGGGGGGGCTCTGGTGGCATAGTAGGTTATTCATTAGGCTGCTCACCCCACTCGGCGTTTGGAACTCACCAGCTACTCTAAGGGAGAAACATAAGGCTCCCCGGCAGAAAGACATGGCTGTCTCCTCCCTGAAAGATCGAGAGGAAGGGTGGCTGCGGTCCAGCATCCTGTCAGCCGGGTAGAAACTGTGTCTCCAGACAGAATGTAAGCTGGGCATGAAGGAGTCAAATTGCCAGAGAGGCAAGGGGTGCCTTTCCCCTGAAGGTTTTATCTGGAGCCGATGGCATTGGCTGGACTCTTCCACTAGGAAAAGCAATGGGTCAGACTGTCGCACAAGGACGGAAAATCAATCATGTAAAAGTAACTACCCATTGCTTTGTGTGGAGACTGAGATAAATAAAGCCCTACGGCTTCTTCACAAATCGTTGTTGAGGACAGGGCACTGTGACATGGAGGAGGGGAGGCAGGCTTGGGGAACGTGAGGAGGGGGCTGAAATTGGGGAGATTTCATGCCAGCCCTAAAAACAGACAGAATGGGGTACTGCGTCGTGCGTTTGGGGGGCTGATCCCAGACATCTCGAAGTCTTTGGGGAAACCGGATCGCCTGAGGACCCCCACAGCCATCCGGATGGGGCCACCACACCTGTAAACGCGGATCCTGCGAGCACCTCCCACCCTGGACCCTCATCCCGCGTGGGGTCCCTGAGCTGGGATGGATCCGGCCCTGCGAGCAGGAGCCGAGGGTCCGGTCGCCACCGAGCGCAGACGCGCAGACTCGGGTCCGGGGACCGGGAGCGGGGCTGCACACAGGGCCGGTTCCCAGCAGTTCCCGCCCGTCGCCCCTGCCCAGCGCTCACCATCTCTGGCACCGCTTCTGGGGGCGCGGAGCGTCCTGCCAGCTCCGCAGAGAACGAGCAGAGGGAACACGGACGGGGGGGGGCGGGGGGGGCACCGCAGACGCGTGTGCGCAGCGACCCGCCCGAGGACGTCATCCGCGTGCGATCGATTGCAGTGCGTCGCCCCGCCCCGGCGCCTGCGATTGGACGGTTAGGACCGCACCGCCTTCGGAGCCCCTGATTGGACCGCCTCTGCGGTCCCCTGATTGGACCGCTCCTGCGGCCCCCTGATTGGACCGCCTCTGCGGCCCCCTGATTGGACCTCTCCTACGGCCCCCTGATTGGACCGCCTCTGCGGCCCCCTGATTGGACCGCTCCTACGGCCCCCTGATTGGACCACCTCTGCGGCCCCCTGATTGGATCACCTCTGCGGGCCCCTTTCTCCGCCCCTGCCGCGACCGTTCTCCACCTCGTCGCCTGGGAAACGGGGGTTGAGACCTAAAGGCTTCATCTAGAGTCTCCGCCCCTAAACTCCTCGTTGTTACCCAGCGCTGCCAGTCAGTTCCAACTCCCACCACCCGGCCCGGCCCCGCCCTCGCAATGATTCCTATACCTGAGCCTATTGTTGCAGCCGCCCGCCCCACCTGTCCGTCCATCTCCTTGAGGGCCGACCTCTTTCTCAGCCCCTCGACTTGACCGAGCAGGGCGTCCTTCTCCAGGGACTGCTCTCTCCAGACAACACGTCCAAAGTCCGTGACCTGAGTCTCGCCATCCTTGCCTCGTTCTAGCAATACTTCTCCCAAGACAGACTTGTTTGTCCTTTTGCCTGTCCATGGTCCTTTAAATTTGCTTCGCCAGCGCCACCGTTCAAATGCATCGATTCCTCACCTACACTGACACCCTTGCTCTCCAACACCGTACCAAGCTTTGTGTGTGTCAGGTTTGCCCAACGCAGTCCATCCTCTGACTTGCTGGCTGCTGCGAGTGTTGGTCGTGGGTTTCAGAAAAATGAAATCCTTGATAACTTAGATCTTTTCTGTGTCTATCTATTGGTCTACTTATGTGGACGTTGGTTTTCTTTACACTGAGTTGCAATCCATACGGATGGCTACAGTCTTGGACCTTCATCAGCACGGGCTCAAGGTTTTCTGCCTTTCGGCAAGCAAGGTGGTGCCATCTGGATATCCCAGGTTGTTCGTGAGCCTTTCTCCACGCCTGTGCCGGGTACATTCTTCTTCAGACAGGCTAACGTCTCAGATTATTTGCTCATCACACAGACTAAGTGTACCGAGAAGACACAGCCCTATTCACCATGGGTGGTCCTGTTAGTATTTGAAATAATGGTGGCATAGCTTCCCGCATCACAGTAGCACATAAATCACTCCACTACTGTGCCTCAAATTAACAGAACAGTTGAATGACCCTAATTGGTTTGTTTAATACCACGCCCCTTGACCCTAGGGGCAGGCAAAGTGGATTTTGCTGAGTGGGTATTGCTTTACAGTCCCCGCCCCTGGGACTTGCGATTTTGATGGCAGGCTCCCTTGTCTTCTTTCTTTGTTTCTATCCGAACATTTGAACTTGGCATTATGATCCTGGGCCCAGGAAGTCTTGTCCACCCACAAGAATCTAGATGTGTTCATTTCCATTCTAAGCTGTATATTTTAAACAGGAAGGAAATGTATCTTAGATCCGTGTTTCAGTGTGTGCCCTAGCGACTGAAAGATAAGAGACTGTGTATGATCAAGAGATCAAAAGACGGGTTGCATTGGGTAAATCTGCAGCACAAGAACTCTTTAGAGTGTTGAAAAGCAAGGATTTTACTTTGAGAACTAACCAGACCCAAGCCAGAGTATTTTCTTTCTTTCTTTTTTTTCTTTTTTTCCCCCTCCCCAGCCCTCCCTAGCCAGAGTATTTTCAATCGCCTCAAATGCAGGTGAAAGTTGGACGCTGAATCAGGAAGACTGAAGAAGAATCGATGCCTTTGAATGGTGGTGCTGGGGAAGAATGTTGAAAGTACCACCAACTGCCAAAAGGACCAACAAATCTGTCTTGGAATGGCCAGGGAACAACAAGTAATCTAACATTGATGGTGAGGAGGGCATAGAATGTGTGGTGGGGCTTGATCAAAATGTAAATATATTTATATATAACGATAGGGAAATAGATCTATGGGCATATATTTATATGTTAAGGATTAAGGCAGCAGACAGATATGAGGCCTCTACTCAAGTATTCCCTCAACACAAGAACAATTTGTCCTAGTAATCTGACATTCTGTGATGCTCACCTTCCCGACATGATTGCTGAAGACAAAATGGGTGCATAAGCAAACGTGGTGAAGAAAGATGAGGGTGCCCAGCTATCAAAAGATATAGTGTCTGGAGTCTTTAAAGACTTGAAGTTAAACAAGCGGTCATCTAGCTAGGAAGCAACAAAGGCCACATGGAAGAAGCATACCAGGCTGTGTGATCATGAGGTGTCTATAGGATCAGGTATTAGAAGACCCAAAACAAGCCATCATATTGATGCGAATGAGGGGCGGGGGTGGAGACCCAAAGCCCATCTGTAGACAATTGGACATCCCCTCACAGAGGGTTACAAGGAAGGGACAAGCCAGCCAAGGTTCAGTATAGCATCAACAAAACATACAACATTCCTCTAGTTCTTTAATGCTTCCTCCCTGCCCTCCATTATCATGACCCCAGTTCTACCTTACAAATCCTGATAGTCCAGAGCATGTACACTGGTACAGATAAGAGCTCTTGAAACACGGAATCCAAGACAGATAAACCCTTCAGAAACAATAATGTGCATAGTGAAGCCATGAGGGTAGGGGGAAGGTGGAGGGAGAAAAGGGGAACCAATCACAATGATCAACATATAACCCACCCACTCCCCCACCAGGGTGATGAACAACAAAATCATGGGTGAATGGAGACAGCAGACTGTGTAAAATATGAAAATAATAATGTATAATTTATCAAGGGTTCAAGAGGTTGGGAGGGGAAAAATGAGGAGCTAACACCAAAGGCTCAAGTAGAAAGAAATGTTTTGAAAAGGATGATGGCAACATATGTACCAGTGTGCTTGACACAATGGATGGATGGATGAAAAAAGAATTGCTAGAGTGTTCCTTATGTTGTAAATGAGAGATCAACCACACCACTAGACTAATAATTAAAACCTTTATTAAACAGCTGGGCCGAGAATAGGCTAGGGCCTGGAAACCTCTCCATCCCAGAACAAAAAAAGTCCAAACTTTTTATAGTTTAAAATAGGCTGGTTCCAGGGGAGGGATATTCAGCCGTTACATTCTTATCAGTCTGGCAGAGTAACGCCGTTGGGGGAACAGCACAGCTGCAGGTGCTAATTCAAGGTCTTACAAGAGAGTGTCCATTTCTTGCTAATTGGACAGAGTTTGGAGACATCGCGAAGAGTCGAAGAGTCCGTCTTGTTGGAAGAGCCGAGAGAGGGAAGAGGAGAAGCGGGGTAACTGCTAGCAGGGGTTGAAGGCAGTTTGAAACAAGATGGAGTTCTTCATGGTAAACCAGCTCACTATACTTAGAGGCAAGGATGACATACTTTGGACATGTTGTCAGGAGAGACCAGTCCCTGGAGAAGGACATCATGCTTGGTAAAGTAAAGGGGCAACAAAAAAGAGGAAGACCCTCTAGGAGATGGACTGACACCGTGGCTGCAACAATGGGCTCAAACAGAGGAACAAATTGCAAAAATGGTGCATGGGTTATTCCCATGCCACACATATGGGTGGACCTCGGATGGATATAGTTATGGGTATAGTTGGCTGGATCATGATTCTTCAGTGGTTCAAAGGTCATGTAACGATATAATTTGGCAGTTGTGGAAGAATGTCGTTATCCTCCATGTTGTGGTATGATGTAATCACTTTCATGGTGCAATCTCATGTGATCAGCGTACCAGTTTTAAAGGAGTTTCCCTGGGGTGTGTGATATGCCTCTAATGCATACAGACATTGTAGCAAAGCTGACATTTTTCTCACTCTGGACGCTGCATCAGGCTCTTCATTCTCACACCTCTGGTTCTTGATGCTTGAGCCATTCGTTTACCTGTCTTCCCTGCTGAGTTGGGTTCATCCGCATCTGCAACAATATGAGTCAGGTGAAGCCTCCGACGTGACGTGTGGCCCATGGACTTGGGAATCATCAGCCTCCACAACCACGAGTCCTTTCCATGACACACATACATAAGCTTCACTGGCTTTGCTGTTCTGGAACATCCAGCCGAAGACTGAGCCATAGACTACATACAGTGTAATACTGTTTGCCATTTTTGTGAATTTTATTAAATTGGTATTGTACTCTCCATACTTTACAACTTGAGATTCCCTAGGTGGCACAAACATTTACAATGCTTGGCTGTGATAGTTTATTGTGCCAACCTGGCCAATAGGAACATGTAGGGTGAGTCAGGTCGCAGTTTGATTAGAGGACTCTGCAAGGCCCGCCCCCTCTCTCTTGCTCCATGCTGGTGATCAGAGCATGCTGGAGGGTGTATGCTGCTGCTGAAGCTAGTTCTCTGTTTCAACCAGTGAGCTACACTGCCTGTGGGCCTGGCCAACATGTGGATCATGTCCTTAGAGCATAAGGCCCCTTCAAGACCAGCTTTGCCACGCTGCTGGTGCATATATTACTTGAGCTTGAGGCTGGTGGATCCCGTCGCCTTGCATTGCTTGTGTTCAATATCACACCCAGGCCAGCTTCTCTAAGCTCTGGAGCTACTGACTGTTGGTGACCCACCCTGCTGCTTGCTGCCTGTGGGCAGACGCTGCTTGCCTTGCCCGAGAGGACTCTGCTTTCTGCTTCCTTGACCTTGGACCCAGCAGCTCACGTGAGTTGAAGGACTTCTAGTATATTAACTGTTTCATGGAAGTGAGTTGGGCTTATTAGCTGTTATATTCCTTCTCACTATATAAATATATAATCATGTGTCCTGGTTTTGTTTCTCTAGAGAACCCTGCCTAACACATTGGCTGATAAATGAAAAGGTGGAGGTTTGTGCCCTGGTGATCTACTTTTGAAAAATTAGTCACTGAAAACTCTGTGGGGCACGGCGCTACTCTGACACATGTGACGTAGCCATGAACGGGGTTATTTCAATTGCAACAAAGAACAATTTTATAGGAAAGCAACAAATTGGTGTGAACAGGTCCCATTTAAGTAAAAGGAGGTCAGTGAGATAGTTTATTGTGTCAGCCTGGCCGATAAACACAAGTGGGATTAATTGAAGAATGGCTCAGTGAGCCTCACCTTCTTGTCTCTCGCTGTTTGATCATCGGACCAGTGTGCGGCTGCCTTGCTTGTTCTGTGCTTCAATTTAGAGGCTACACTACCTGTGGGACACCTAGCCTGTGGACTGTGTCGCTGTAAGTTGAGGTCCCTTTAAGACCACACGATTGAAATTTCTCTCTCTTGAGCTGGGGACTGACAGTTGGTGACCTGGCTGACAGTTGGTGACCTGCCTTGCTGTTTTGCTGCCTGTGCTGGGATAGCGGAGTTCTTTCTACAGAGGATGACCTGACAGCTCTCAAGACTTAAAGGACTGCCAGGAATGAGTTGCACTGAGCCATTTGTACTGCTTTATAGTTTAACTTCATTTCTTGTATTATACATCTATCTTTATATAGATATATAATTTAACAGTTCATTTCTTGTTATATATTTATCTATCTTTATAAATATAAAATTACTAGTAATCTGGTTTTGTCTCTCTAGAGAACCCTGTCTAACACAGTCAGACAGGTAACTTCATGATCTCCTGGGAAGTAAGACAATTCAGGCTTCAGTGACTTCTAAAATAAATTTGGAATTCACCCCACCTCCTCCGTACTCTGCTTCCTCCGTGGCATGGCCTGGTACAGAAGACTTGTGTTCATGTCTTTATCCCCCTACTTTGTAGTTGTGTGATCATGGGCAATGTATGTCTCTGTTCTCTCCTCTGTAGCATGGAGATAGAACTAGCTACTGACTCGCTGGGTTATTGGAAGGATAAATGAGGAAACACACACAAATACTAGACTTGTGATTGTTAGTTGCTGTCTATGTTGTAAGCAGGTTGTTGAATAAACAAAATGACCAGAGACTGAGCACAGCTAAAGAGGTTTAGTGGATTCAACCCAGACTCCACGCTGAGGGATCACACCAGACTCTGTCCAGTACCGAGTGTGGACCCTCAGTTTCGACCTGGGACAAGCTTTTAGAGGCATCACACACACACACACACACACACACACACACACACACACACACACGTCCTTTTCTTTTTTAAAAAAGCAGAACTTTGCATTATCTTTAACTTGTGGTTTTTCCAAAAAGCTGCTCGGCAGTGTAGTCATGTTAGCGATATGAATTATTCATGAGCACGAGAATCCGTCCATTCATTTACAACCCCTCCCCCCTGCCCCCGTTGTTTTTTAGCAGCCTGCTTCCTGCTTTAAGAAAGCGGGTCCCAAAAGGAAAATGAGCTAATTCCGGGAACCCAAGAGGAAAGCAAATTTTGGGAATGATGAGGGCAACAAATGTATAGGTGTGCTTTACACAATTGATCTATGTATTGTGATGAAGTGTATGAGCCCCAATAAAATGATTAAAAAGAAAAAATAAAAATAAATAAAAAGCAGGTCCCAGAACCTCAGGAGATCCTCCAAACCCCGAAAAGGAAGCCCCCTCCCCTCTTGTATCGTTGGGTGCCGTCATGTGGATCTCACCCCCAGTGGATTTTAACTCCCAGAGGGGAACTGTCCCCCCGGGGCTTCCTGGCCTGGCACCATTACAGGAGCAGACTGCCAGGACTTTATTCCTCAGAGCCGCTGGGTGGGTTCAAACCACTAGCTCCAACCGGGGATCTTTACTGCTCTCAACAAACGTACTGCCGGCACCCTCTTAATTGGGAGCAGGAAGAGTCCCTGGGGCCCACGGGCTTCCCCCCGCGACAAGGGGCCCCTCCTCTAGCCCAGAGCAAGCGTCTGGGGGCGCTGCTCCCGCTGGGAATTCCGAGAGCCTTTCCCAAGAAGCTGGTGGCTCCGTGGGTTAGACATTGGGCTGGGAGTCAACCCTGCAGTGCATTGCAACCTGCTGCCTCGGTCGGTCTCGTGAAATCCTGGACGGGGGCCGGCTCAGGGTCTGAGACCCTAAATTAAACAGTGCTCCCCTAAGCCATAACGCTGAGTGCAGTAACAACTGACTGCTCACTGAAAGGCTGCTGGTTTGAGTTCACCCGGCAGTGCCTCACGAGGAACCGAGGTGGCCCATTGGGCTATGCCCAGTGCTAACTGCAAAGTCGGTGGTTCAGACCCACCAGCCGCTTCATGGGAGAAAGGCTGTCTACTACCGTGAACAGTTAAGTCTCAGAAACTCACAGGTCCGTTCTACCCTGTCCAGGAAGATCGCTATGAGCCAGAATTGAATTGATGGCAGGGATCCGTGGGTTTTTTTGTTTGCTTATTGCAGGGGGATGGGGAGATGCGTGAGTTTCTGAGAGAAGTTACACGGAGGAAAACCAGGCAGTTGGCCTCTGCAAGGTCAGTCTGAAAACCCTACGGGGCACTCCTACTCTGCACGCTTGGGGTCGAACCGAAGGGAAGGCAACACGTGGTGGTGGTCGCCTCGTGGGGCGGGGGGCATGCTGACAGCAGGCATTGCAAAGCAGGAATGCACAAAAGGGCGGAGCCGGCTGCAGGAGGCTCTGGGGTAGACGTGCACTCGCACTGCGCTGTTGACCACGACCGTGGCCTCCTACAAATGCCCACTTACCGCACCGTGCGCTGCGGGGTGGAGGGGGGTAGTTCACTGTCGAATGGGGGGGCTGGCCTCATGGCAACCCCATGTGCCTTAGGGGCCTGCCTAGACTATCAGTTGCCCTATATTCATTCCTTACCCTGGTCCCCATCCCCTAAGCAGCTGGGCTGAGGCCCTGCAGACTGTGAGTGCGTCTGTCCTGGGCATGTCCTTGTCTTGGACAGGCCCTCTGGGAATGGGCCGGATACCTCTGGGAAGGTGGCAGTGGGGCAGGCCCAGCCTCAGCGCCGAGCTCACAGGCGCCTCGGTGACACTGTTGCCAAGGACACAGTTTGGAGACACATGGCTGTGCCTCACAGGGCTGCGTGATGAAACTCTGCAGGGGCAGGCCCCTGTGGGCCAGGCCCGAGCTGGCTCCGTGCCCTCCAGGTTCAGATCGAGAGAGAAGGCTCTTCCCGCCTTAATCCTGCCTGGAGTCCTGGGCCTGCTGTGCCAGCCCGTCAGGCCATGCACCCATGTTGGGGAAGAGAGACCACATCAGGCACACCACTGAAGAGGGAGATGAGCGGGCAGCGGTGGGGGGGGGGGTCACCAGGAGGCTGAGCGGCAAACGGTGAGTCACGTGAGAGCCTTATTTGGGAGCAGCATTCAGCTGGGACTCCAGACCCAGGTGAGAGAAACCTCGTGTGGGAGGGACAGAGCCTGCAGCCCTGGCCTGAGAGCTCTGAGGCCCGCCCCGTGGGGTGCAGTAGCCTGTGTGGTGGGTGCCGTCTGGCTGCTTCTGTCCTCCCTTAACCCTAGGTGGGCCACATCAGCACAGCTGCCTTGGCAGGATCCAATGTCACTTCTGCCTTCTCACGGACCGGTGCCGGTCCCTTTGTCCCCAAGTGTCCAAAGACAACTCCTTGCACATGGCTGGGTGGACAGCCCAGCCCAGAAAGCCATCCCCAACAGGGGCGTGGCCTAGTGCCCGGCCCTGGTTCTGCTGGCTCTAGGGAGGGCCTGGGGCAGGAGGCTGGGTTCCCAAGGGTCACTCCCAGGGGGAGAAGTGGTGTGGGGCGAACATGGGGAACGCGGCGCCCGGATGTCCCCTGTGCACGTGAAGACTGGACTGTGGGTGAAGACGGAATCGCTGCACTTGAATCGTGGGGCTGGCAGGGATGCGACGTCCCCCGCTGTGTGGCAGGCGGGTAACTTCACGTCAACCTGAAGACAGAGCTGAGCACGTGGTGTGCAACCTGAGTCATGCTGGGGGCGCCTCCTGGTGGGCGTGGCCTTCTCACAACCTGAGTCAGGCTGGGGGCGCCTCCTTCTCACAGGAGGGCCCTGGCACGGGTGTGCAACCTGAGTCAGGCTGGGGGCGCCTCCTGGTGGGCGTGGCCTTCTCACAACCTGAGTCAGGCTGGGGGCGCCTCCTTCTCACAGGAGGGCCCTGGCACGCGGGTGTGCAACCTGAGCCAGGCTGGGGGCGCCTCCTGGTGGGCGTGGCTTTCTCACAGGAGGGCCCTGGGAACCTCCCCGTCTCTCTGCCTTCCCCTTCCTGCTGGCTGGCCCTGTGACGTGACTGCCATTAAAGACACAACTGCACCCACCAACCCTGTGCTCTGCCTGCATGTGCACTGTGCATCACTGCTTGTGCCTGTGCCAGTCTGAAGAGGGATTTACAGACTCGTACCGGGCTTACGGGCTTGAGTTGGACTGGGCTGGGAATGTTTTCCTGATAATTACTTCTTAATATAAAGCTCTTTTTTACACTGGATTTGTTTCTCTAGTCAACCTGGCCTGCTAAAAGCATACACCCACCTGTCTCGGAAGAAGTACAGAGTGCTCTTTAGGGGCAAAGGTGGCGGGGCTTCATCTTACATACTTTGTGGACATATTGTCCCCAGAAAGACCTTCGTGTTTGGTAAAATAGTGGGGCAGCGAACAAGAGGAAGACCCTCGACAAGATGGATGGGCACAATGGCTGCAACACAGGGCTCACACTTAACAATTGTGAGGACGGCGCAGGACTGGGTGCTGTTTTGTTCTGTTGTCAATATGAATCGAACAGACTCGAGGCACCTAAAAACCACAATTTCTACTGCAACGAAGGCATGTAACCACCCTGAAGAGCAAGTGGGAGTCTGGAGGGGTGTTCCCTGGGGAATGCTCATGAAGGGCGGCTGTACCTGCTCCCTCAGACTTTCAGGGGCCCAAGCTGAGCCTGGTTCCTATTGGCCAGAACTGAGCAAGGCAGGCTTTTCTGGAAACACTCTGGGACGCAGCCCCTTCCCCACCCCCTTAGGAAAGCAAGTCTCTGGGCCAGAAGGGGGAGCCCATGGGGCAGGAGGCATGTACCGGCGGCCGTGGCAGGTGGAAACTCAGGTCTGACCTCCAGCAAAATGAAGGGTTTAATAGAAACACCAGCGTGATTCCCTACGTAGCAGGTGATGTGAGGCAGTCAGCAATAGAAAAGGCAGGGCTGGGGTCGCCAGGGTCCTGTCTCTTCTCCTAGTTCACAAGAGGGTCCTGAGGGGAGGGCTCAGAGTGAGAGGTGGCCACAGCCCAGTGGGCATCCTCAAAGCCGATTCCTCTTTACCCTAGTTGCCACGGGAGGAGGGTTTGGGAGCTGAGAAGTACCACAGTACAGCACGTGCCCCTCCCAGTGCCCCCTGGGCCATCGGCTCAGGAAGCTCAGAGCAGGGCTGGGCAGGTGCCGGGCTGCTGGGGCCTGCTGTCCGTACAGCTCCGAGTAGCCAGTCAGCAGGCCACTGGCGGGGGGTCGTCCACCTGCAGCCCCTTGCTGAGGAGGAAGGCGTCCTGCCTGGGGTCGCGGCCCAGGAAGAGCTTCAGCATGGCGCTGGCGTCCTGGGAGCCCCCAGGTCTCAGGATGCAGTTCCGGTAGTCCTTGCCCACCTATGGAGGAGAGGAGGGGTCAATGGACAATTGGAGGGGTCCCCACACCCTACAGCCCACCCACTGCTGAGGTGTGGCGACCCCTCCCTGCTTGAGGACCCACATCATGTGAGAGGCCGGGAGTCTGGGCCCCGCCAGACCCCCGCATGCTCTCCTGCAGCAGTGGGGGAGGGGACACAGGGCTGACCTTGCTGTTCAGGACGCCCTCCTGCTTGAAGCGGGTGTGGAACATGTCCATGGAGTAGACCTCACTCCACAGGTAGCCGTAGTACTGGGCATCGTAGCCGCCCGCCAGGTGGCCGAAGGTTGCTGGCATGTTGGTGCCTGGGTGGGGGTGGAGGTGGGGGAGGCACACGGTGAGGGCCTTACCACCTGTCCCCAAAGGCAGATACATGGGGAGCCTATGAGGGGTCCTGGACTCTGAGGCTGGGTGGCCAGTGGTGGCTTCATCCAGCACCCCTCTACACAACTCTACCTCCCAGATGTGACGGCCACAAATGTCTCTCAACATCACTTGGGTCCCATGGGACCAGAGCACCCGCAGACTGGAGGGTGGTAACTTACAGTGGAACTGCCTGGCCCCCACCAGGAGCTCAGGGCCAAGCTTTAGGGGGCAGGGAGAGTCTGCCCACCACGGAAACTCACTGCAGACACTAGGCCCCTTCTGCAGGCCAAGCAGAGGGGGAGCTCAGGGGTGAGGTCAGGCACACCAGGAGTGAGCTGCACACTGGCAGTTGCAGCAGGTTAGTTATGCAAACTCTAAATGATGCCCTGAACCTCTCCACCCACAGGGCCCCTCCTCGCCATGTTTCCAGGCGACCTGGCTCTAGGGGCTACCTGGTGTGGCGGGGACCCCCAGGATCTCCTGGGAGAGCCGCCCATATTCCTCGGCGGGGTCAGCGCCCGGCTGCGTGTGCAGTGCCTGGTCCACTTTGGCCAAGACGATCTGGCGTAGATTGAAGAGACCTTCGAGGGGAAGAGGGCAGCACTAGGAGGGCCCCCAGCAGGGAGCCCGGCACCGCCGCCTGCTTCAGACCTCCCGGCAGGAATGGCACCCTCCACCCTAGTGCCCCAAGCCCGGGGCTGACAGCGAGTCCCGCACCTGTGTTGGCCTGGCGGGAGGCGATGAGGCGGTCGAGCAGCGTGGGGGGCAGCGCGCCGCCGGTGCGGTAGTGCTGGGACATGCGCAGCAGGGGCTCGCGCTCCCACACCCAGTTCTCCAGCATCTGCGAGGGCGCCTCCACAAAGTCCCGCTCAACGTGCGTGCCGCTGAACATGGCGAACTCCGCCTGCGGGGCACCTGCCGGTCTACCGAAGCCTGCTGCCAGCAGGTCACTGGCAGCCCCACACTTCTCTGCTAAAGGCCGACAGCCTCGGACACGCTCCTGACCCCAAGGGGCAGATGGACAAGTGCGGCAGGGGGCGCACGCCCGGTGGCCACACATGCACCTGCAGGGCACACCAGGAGCCCCCTTGTGACTCCGTATGAGCGAGGACACAGACAAGGGTCCTGCAGCAAGGTCCGGGGCCTGGGCTCTGGAAGAGCCACCCACCCCAGCCCCATCTTGTACCACCTGACCAGCCTGCTCGTCCTGCGCTCTCGCCCCCCCGCCCTGCCCCACGCACCTGGGAGCACAGCTGGTGCATGACGTGCCCGAACTCATGGAAGTAGGTCTCCACCTCGTCGTGCTGCAGCAGCGACGGGGCGTCAGGTGTGGGTTTGGTGAAGTTGGCCACCATGGCAGCGATGGCTATCTGGCGGCTCCCGTCTGGTCGCAGGCAGCCCGGCTGCAGGCCGAAGCAGGCCGCGTGCCCGTATTTTCCTTCCCTGCAGCAGGACGTGCCTGGGTCAGGGGTCTCCAGGACAGCAGCGATTCTTGCCCGCCCCACCAGGCCATGCCCAGCCGCCGCCAAGCACGCACGCACGCACCGAGGGTACAGGTCCAGGTAGAACTTGCCGACAACCTGGCCCGAGGCAGCATCGCACACGGTGTAGAGCTCCACGTCCTCGTGCCAGGCAGCAGCGCTCTCCTCCCGCTGGAAGGTGAGGCCCAGCAGCTCCTGGTAGATGCCCAGCAGCCCCTGGGTGACCACCTGCATGGGGAAGTACTCCTTCAGCAGGTTCTGGTCCACGCTGTAGCGCGTCTCCTCCACCTGGTTCATGTAGTAGCGCATGTCCCAGGCGTTGATGCGCCCGTCGAAGGGCAGCCCGCGCCGCTCGCACTCAGCCTTCTTCAGCTCCAGGATCACCGTGCGCTCCTGCTCCCCCAGGGGCTTCAGCTTCTGGGCCAGCTCGTCTGCGGGGGCAGGCAGAGACCAGAAGCTACCTCCCACTCCCCACCCCCCACGCCACTCCACCCAGCCTCTAGGCAAACTCTGGGTACACCACCAGCATGGACTTGCTGAGGGTGGGGATGGGGGTAACGAGGGGTCAGGGGCTCGCTCAGGGACTGGGGCTCAAGCGGGGCTGGGAGCGCACTGAGCAGCGGGGGTTAGGGGCGGGGCAGGGACTCACTGTAGAGGCCTGAACCCGCTGAGGCCAGAGGCCTGCAGACTGAGGGTTTGGGGGCTCTCTGTGGGGACCAGGGACTGCCTCACTGAGGGGTTAGGGGCTCACTGTAGGGATGACCACTCTTCCCAGTAAGCTGTCCCACCAGCGAGTGTGTGTGATGACCAGAGGACTGGCACAGAGCCGCCCTTCTCCCTGCAGCAAGGCTGCGAGTCCTTGGGCCCTGGATCCAGGCTGGATGTCGCAGCCGCACCCGCAGCCCAGTGTGAGCAAGTGGGAGTGGGGGTGAGGCAAACAGTAGTATCTGTGTGTTGGGGGAAGGGGTAGTAGCATCCGTGTGTGATGGGGGATGAAAAGGGCAGGCTGCCAGGCTGGACACGTGATCATTAAGTCTCACGGTGTGTGACGTCATGCATGCATACATGCATGCACAGACAGATGGAGGCGGCTGGTGGCAAGCCCATGTAGCAGCCACAGCGGGAGGGGCAGTTACCTAAGAAGGTGGTCACCACCTGGCTGGTCTCAGCCATGTTCATCTCCAGGACGTAGTCGGCGTGTGTGCTGAACCCCAGCAGGCTGGATTTCTGTGCCCGCAGGTCCACCAACTCCTTGAGGATGGCGCAGTTCTCCTGGACCACACAGAGCCAACCCGTGGGCAAAGGTCCCCCCCTCCCCACCACAGGCTCCACGCAGGCCCACAGAGACCAGCGAGGAAGGAGCAGGGGCACAGCCACTGAAGCAGCAGAGGCGGTACATTAGCGACTAAGCAATGGGCCGCTAACCCCAAGGTGGGCAGTTCAAACCCAGCCCATGGCCCCCAGGGGAAAGGCAGACGGGCAGTCTGCTTCCATGAAGATGGGAGCCTGGAAATCCTACGGGGGCAGCTCTGGTCTGTGGCCTCGATGGCACAGGGACTCTGGCAACAAGTGCCACAGAGAAAGGCGTGTTTTGAAAAGAAAACGGGATTTCCCAGCCCAGAGCGGGCGGGCTCCCCATGGGGTACAGGGCTGACTCAGATTCTGGGGAGCGGGCTCTGACTGACCCCCATGCAAACAGTGAGTGCTCAGCTGCTCACTGAAGGCTGGCAGCTACCACCTGCCAGGGCTGAGGAAGGAAGCCCTGGTAACCCACTCCCATGAAGAGTCCGCCCAGCAGGCACTTCTGCTGTCCCTCGGGGCACTCTGAGTGGGGGTGGCCAGGCCGGCGGGGGCGGGCCCACCTCCTTGCAGCGGCAGTTGAAGGCGGCCTCCACCTTCCTCCTGGTCTCAGGCACGTGGCACTTCTTCAGCAGTGGGAAGTAGTGCGGGTACTTGAGGGTGACCTTCAGTTTGTTGTCTTCGGTCTTCTCCAGGGAGTTCAGGAAGTCGTCCGGGAGGCCGCCTAGGGAGACAGAGCCAGGACCCACTCAGTGGAGGCACCCTCAGAGGTCAGAGGAGTTTCTAAGGGCAAGGCATGGTCACCAGGCCAGTCTTCTGAGGCACCTCTGGGAGGGTTCAAGCCACCCACGTTGGAGTTTGCAGCTGAGCGTTTAACTGTGCGCCACCAGGGACTCTGGCAATAGAGGGTGCACACGCAATAGAGGATGCACTACACACACGTATGCATAGGCAAGGACACAGACACATGGATACACACACTTGGACAGAGACACACGCATGGCACGGGAGTCCTGGTGGTGCATCAGTCACACACTCGCAGGGCAGAGCCCCCCAGCCACTCCCGGAAGAAAGGCCTGATAAGCTGTCCCCATGCAGTTGCCGCCTGGGCTCGCGGGGCAGCTCTCTGGGCACCCTGGGCCACCCTGGGTTGCGAGTTTGCAGCAGACACAACAAAAGGGGACTTGAAAAGGTCCCAGTGTCTTTCCCCACAGCTGGAAGGTTCCGGACAAAAGCCCGTGCAGACACAAACGGAATGAGAAAGAGGCTGGGATGACTGGCACCGTGTGCCCAGACCCCCATGGAATCCCGCCAAACACGAGGTTTCAAGATCACCTGCTCTGTCCCACCGGGCACCCCTGTGAATCCCCACTGCGCAGACCCAGAACCAGAGACCCTGCCTGTGCCTGGTTTGTGAGATTTGTATTTTTAAGGCGGCCAGGTGGGGGGCTGGCCCTCTGTTTAGGGACAATTCTGCTAGTCTGGTGACTTGGCCCCCAGCCCAGCCCCTCCATCATCATCATGCGCTGGGCTGGCCTCTGGTGGGGACTGGATCCCAGGAAGGCTCTAGAACCTCTGTGAGGCAGTGCGGCCCCAGGCCCGCTCACCGAGCTCCTCCCTCGAGAAGGGCAGGAACGTGGCATCCTCGTTGAGGTTCTGGTTGAAGTCGATGCACAGCAGGCTGAGCTTCTTCTTGATGCCCTTGATTTTCTGAAAGGAAGGGCGTCACGATGGGGCCACTTCCAGCAGAGGCTCCCCCAGGGCTCAGAGTCCCCCCTTCTGGGAGCAGGGAGACAGGGTGAGAACTGGGAGGGGAGGACCCACATCGAGCCAGAAAGGAAGTGAGGAAACTGGATGCCGGTGTGACGTGGACCCAGCAGACCGCACCAAGCTCACTGGCTTCTGGGACAGCGCCACCCAAGGTCACACAGACACCTCTGGGCTGGTCCCCTCCCACAGGGCGGCAGGCAAACACCCCCTGGGCCCAGTGTGGGCAGTGCCGTAGCTGACAAGGCGCTTCTCCGCATCAGCACAACGAAACCAAGCCCTTGACCATTCCCACTCCTGTGGACCCTGCGGGACAGGACAGAACTGACCCTGGGGGCTCCTTCCTCAAGGCGACCCGCCCTCACAGGCCCACGTGGCCTCACCTTTCTCCTGGGGAGCAGCTGGTGGGCTCAAACCGCCAATCTTGGGTCAGCACCTCGAAGCTTAACCAACCGCCTCCCCAGGGCTTCCTTCTAGGTGCAGGCTGTGACCCCCCAGAGACTAGGGAGGGAGGAGCCTGGGGGGCGCAGTGGTTACGACTTGGGCTGCCACCTGGAAGGTCAGCGGTTCAAAACCACTAGCTGCTCCTCAGAAGAAAGACAGGTCCTTCTACTCCCGTAAATAGCTACAGTCTCAGGAATGCACAGGGGCAGTTCAACCCTGTCCCACAGGGTCACTTGGGGTTGGGGTTTGGACTGAGTAGGAAGGACTGTGTGAATGTGAGGTGTTTGTGGCCCACCCTGGGGGCTCAGCAGCTTACTGGTAATGTAAAGAAGGTACATACACACCCCATGTGGGGGTGGGCACTGGTCGGTTTCGCCGTCCCACAAGCCAGTGCAGAGGCAGGAACAGGGATCTCACCACCGCTGCCGCGCCGAGCAGTAGCTAAGCAACACTCTCAGCCCACTTGCCCGTGCAGACACCCACACAGCACCCTGCCGACAACAGCCAGCATGCACTCTTCCCAGCGCACGTGGGGCCTTCTCCCCAACAGACCACATATTAGTCCAAAAAACAAAGGCTTTACAGGATCTCTCAGAGCAAACTTCACCCTAAGATCAGAAACCGACCTTGCGAAGATCATGCTAAAAAATACATACGCGGGGAAAATGACACACCTTCCTTTTGGGGAAAATGACACACCTTCCTTTTGAAAACAACAACGAAAACGTAAAAGGTCCTTGATCAGAGGAGAAACAGAGAGCACCAAGACCTGGTGGGGGGAGAAGCACCAGTGTGTGCTCTGGGCCCCGAGACGCTGAAGGCAGAGAGCTGTGACTTCAGGGGGAGAGGGAGGGAGGCAGCCAAGGCGGCAGCGGCGGCAGCAGCAGCAGCAGCAGCAGGGGACAGAGACGTGGATGCTTCAGGCCAAAGGCTGGAGGAGTAGGGCCTCCCGGAGAGCTGGTGCATCGGGGCACAAGGACAGCTGCTGCACGGCCAGGGTGGAGAGCGCAGGGCAGTCTGAAGGCCTCGCCGGGGACAACTTTTCAAAGATTGTGTGGGCCATCAAATGGCACACACGGACCCCCGAGCACCAGCCTCCAGGGGCCATGGCCTGTTGCCCTTCAGGAAAGGGACACGTGCCAAGTGGGGGTGGGGGGGCGGTCTCAGGGTGTCACTTTGCCTCAGCAAGGCAGAAACCATGGAGTAAAGCTGCTCTAAGGGCGGCCTTCCAGAACTCCTGCAGCGCCCAGCTCGGGGAGGGGAGAGGGGATGTGGTCTACACACAGACCCTGTCACCTTCCTGCACACTGCGCTGGGCCTGCACCACCCTCCTCCTCCAGAAAGTGGGAGGTGCCACTGGACACAGGTCCCCATGAGGTCAGCCAGACATGCCGAGTGCTTGTGCCAGGAGCCTCCTCTGACTCAGGAGGGTGGAGGGAGGCAGGAGGCAAAGAAGGGTGGTTTGGGAGACCACCCCACCCAGGGGCTGGGCCTTCCCTTGTAGGGCATGAGGAACCACACTCCCACGCCCCGAGACTCACTTCTTGGGTCTCCTCAGGGAGGTGCAGGCCGTTCCTCCGGCCCAGCTTGATCAGCCGCTCCAGATAGCGCATGGCCTCAGGCCGCAGCCCGTCCTTCTCCACCTTCTCCTAGAACCAGAAATCAGAGTCCTGGGCGTCTACATGCGCACACCACAGTCCCTCCAGAGACCCTCCCAGGACACCTGGACCCAGCCGGAGACCGTCCTCCGATGAGGGGCATGGGGACGTGGGAAACTGAGGACTGGGTAGACAGCATGTGGACAAATTCTTTATTCTCATAGTTGAAGAAGCCTGGGAGGCCAGGGTTCTGGGTGGAGGGAGGCCTGCACACTTGTGAGTTAGAGATGAGTCTCAATCCCATTCTCATAATTAAGATTGATCCCCACAATATCCTCCCAGAATAGTGCTACCTTGAAATTACCTCTCACAAGCACAGGACTGATTGCTATCTGGTTGGCAGCTTTATCATAGGAGCAACTGCTCTCCCTGCTTAGGGGACAGCCGCTCTCCTTACCTGCCCCCAGAACTGATGTGAGGTCACTCCTCCAATAAACTCAGAGACTGCCAGGGTTAAGAAACTGTCCACTTTGTTACATACGTGGTTACCTGTAAATTATGGGGGCGGCACTTGCATGCCTGAGATTATATAAGTTGATGTAAGAATGCATTCTTCTCTCTCTCTCTCTCTCTAGAATGCATTCTTCTCTCTCTCTCTCTCTCTCTCTCTCTCTCTCTCTCGCACCCTCAAAACTTTTGTGGGCCTTATAATTTCTTCCTTTCAATTACATCAGGACATAGACTGGATCTCACAGGGATGCCAGTGTTCGGTCACCTGGTCAGTCTACCAGGCCCAGTGGACCCAGGTGCCAGGGAACATAGGACATCACCACCGGGCAGAACGGGGGCAGGTCAATTGTCTTGGTGGGAAACTGGGCAGGGCGGGCCTGGCCTACAAAAGGCCACAGGCTGGTTTCTCAGGCCTCAGTCGTCTGGCTACGTGGTGGCCTCCGGAGCACGCTCCGAGTCATCACGAACACGACCCCAACGTCACACGCGCTTCAGACCAAAGCGCCTCAGCAGCCCGTCTCTGCTTGCTGGTCAACTGACTGTCCGCCACGGGCATTCCCGCTGGCTTGGGGCTCCTCCCTCAACCTGGAGGAGCCAGTGCTGCCCGATGGTCAGCACACTGGAGATGGGGTGGGCAGAAAGTCAGGGGCACCTAGACTTCTGTCAAGACTCAAGATGGAGCGAGGGCTCCCGCTGGGGGCTGCCGCCTTCCACACACCAAGTGCTACAGACATGACGCTCTCACAGGCAGGACCACTCAAGTGAAGCTGGCCAGAGTGGACAATAGGGTGGGCAGCCACCTCAGGGGCCAGGCAGGCAGATTCTCATAAACTAGAACCCCAGACAGGCACCTCCTGGACATCAGTCCTGCGGAGAAGACATGTGTCCACTCAAAAGCTGGACACGGAGGCCCAGGTTGCTCGACCCAGGGCATCACCAGTCGTCAGTGTCACCGTCATCCTCGTCCCACGAGAAATTCTAACCAAGGACCCAAGAGCCAGAACTAATGGAGCTCAGTCCCACGTCCCAGGGAGAGGGAGAACTCAGTGGTGCCCGGCCACCCGCACTCAGAGCACTGAAAGGGAAGCGGAATAAAGCTCAAAACCACCAGAGACCAGGCTGACTGGCTGGGTGACATTATGGCCTTCAGGCCTGGAGCTGAACTCATGCCCGCGGTTCCACCTTCAGCCACGCCACAGGCGGGCCCACGCGAGGAACCACCCGCGAAGACAGCCCGGACTCCTCCGACCACCACCAGAGCTCAAGGGGCAGCACTTGCTCAGGGAAAAAGCCAGGAAGGGCTGGGACAGAGTCTGAAGGGGAGCCTAGAACCCGGGGGAAAAGCGGGAAGAGGGCTGCGACACGGAAGGGCAGGTCACCAATGTCACCAAACAAGAGGCGCGGGAATCAAGGAGTGGAAGATCGGTTTGCGTTGTAAGCCTTCTCCCAAATGATACAGAAAAAGCAATGAAAGTTCTACTTATGTTCTCGGGGGCTCCCCCTCCCCCATCTGTACCACAGCAAAGCAACTGTGTTCCCAGGGAGCTCCAGGCACCTGTGTCGCCTCTGGGGCCCTTCTGCTATGGCTCCAGCACTGGTGGCAGCCAGTGATCACAGTGACACTGAATCATGACCCAACAGTGTGTGCTGGGCCCCGGGCAGTGGGGGAGCAGGGATGCAGCTTGGAACCAGGGCAGCTGCTGCTTCTTCCACACTTTCTTGTGCAGGCCAGGCCACCCGCCTCCCACCCAACAATCCACACCCGCGCTTCCCATCACTCTCTGTCCCCTCGTCAGGGCACTCACGTACCCCACTTTCTCCCGCTTCACCCGTCCTCTTCCCTCCCCGCACCCTGTGAACTCTGTCTGTGGGCAAGTGCTGCCTCTCTGAAGCTTCCAAGGAGTGGGTGTTCCTCATGTCCCTGTTCTCCTAACTCACTGTGGCCTGGCAGACTGTCCAATTCTCCAGAGGCTTTGCCAAGGGGCTTGGGGGTCTGTTGCCCCCTCCCTCCCTCCAAGCCTCGGTCATTCTGCTCCCTTGAACGCCCACCTGCAGCCACACAATCCTCTGGTACACGTCCTGCCGCATGCTCATCTCCACGTCAAACTCCGACAGCTTCTTGTCAGCCTTGGTGCTGGCGGCCCGGATGTCCTTGGACGGGGAGACGTGCTGAGGGAAATCAAGGACATTCCTCTGAACTGAAACAGGCAGACAACGGGACAGGCATGAGAATGGGCCAGGAAGCCTGGCCAGTGCCCACCAACCCATCACCGGCTCGTGTGTCGGTGTGTGACGCGGGGGCGGGGGGGATCAGGCCCAGGCCGGGCTAAGTGCCACCTGAGCAACAGGGTACAGGGGAAGCAGAGCAGGACGACTTGTGTCTCCGACCAAAGTCTGGGCAGTACAGCCCAGGGCGGCACCCTGTCACGAGGCGTCTCGGGGACGCACAGGGCACCTGGGCTCCAACCTGAGGACTTGAGACAGCCCCCAGAGCAGCCTCGCCAGAGCGCTTTCTGTTGGGGAGGGAGGACAGCGGTCATGGAAATCAGCGGCCTTCAGACCTTGGAGGAAAGTGGGATGGGAGGACAGGGCAGTTTGTCCCCGAGTGCTGTGAAGCCACGCTGCACGCCACTAAGGACATACTCTGTACTGGCCCATCCTGGTTTCACCCAATTCTCCGGCGATGCTTTAAAACCCATGATCGTCCAGTGAGGGGGAGCCCTGGTGGCAAAAGCACCCAGCCTTGAAAAACAGGGTCAGCCTGTGGAAGCCACCAGCCACTCCGAGGGGGAGAGATGAGGCCGCCTACTCCCGTGAGGACTGACTGCCTGGGAAACACTCTGGGGCTGGTCCACCCTGTCCAAGGACGGCGGGCAAAGTGAGGAGCCACACCAACAAACACACTCGCGTGTGGAGCGCGTGCGTCACCTCCCCTGGCCCTCCAGCTGAGCACACTGCTCCTGGACGCTCGGCTCCCTCAGGAAGGAGTGCGCAGGCTTTTCATTTGAGGGAGAGAGAAGGACAGCGGCGGGCCGGTCGAGGTGCTGGGAATGGGCAGAGGCGCAGCCTGATGAGCTCATCACTGCGAGAAATCCACGCCATCGAGTCCACTCCAACCCATGTGGACCCTGCAGGACCGGGCAGAACTGCCCCTTGCTGTGGAGTGGGGCTGTCAGGGTTGGTTCCAACTCACAGCAACCCCTGCACGACAGAAGGGGACACTGCCCGATCCTGCGCCGCCCTCACCATCGTTCTTTTGCTCGACCCACTGCTGCAGCCACGGTGTCCCTCCATCTCCGTGAGGGCCTTCCTCTTTCACTGTCCCTCCACTTTACCAGGCACGCTGTCCTTCTCCACAGACCGGTCTCTCCTGACAATGTGTCCAAAGCATTTAAAATGCTATCTCACCATTTTTGCCTCTAAGCTGCCTTCTGGCTGTACTTCTTCCAAGAAGGTTGTCCTTTTCGCAGGCCACGGTGCTTTCAATAGTCTTCTCCAGCACAATTCAAATGCATCGGTTTCTTTGTCCGTCCTTCTTCAATCCAACTTTCACATGCATGTGCGGTGACTGAAAAGACCATGGCTTGTATTGCTCCTTAAGGTTCCCAAGACCATCCGTCTTTATGGGAGCAACAGCCTCATTTTTCTCTGGTGGATTTGAACCGCTGACCTTGTAGCTGGTATCCCAGCACCTAACTCACGGCACCACTGAAGTGTCTGCCAAATTCCAAACGCTCTGCTTCGCCTGTTTCCCTGTTGCTGAGATCTTGAACAGCCCACCTGCTTTGTCTGCATTCCGTGACTGCTCTGCTTCTCAGTGGCTTCGTTCAGGCCATCTCTGCATCCTGTTCTGTGATCCCAGAGGACAGAGCAGAACTGCCCCCAGGCTGCTGAGCTTCAAGAAGAAGACGGCCACATCTTTCTCCCAAGCAGCAGGTGGTGGCTTTAAACTGCCAACTGTGAGGGGAGCCACCCAGCGCTGAACCCACGGCACCACAAACTACCCTACACTGTGGATCTCGCCTAGAGGAAAGAAGCCAGCTGGCGGGACTCCCAGAACCCGGGACAGGGCCCTGCTGGGACACAGGTTTCTGCAGAGGTCTGAGTGACAGTGGGGCCACATGGGAGCTGAGGGAAACTGGGGCACAGAGACACAGAGGGCAGATGCCACATGAAGGGGGAGGAAGAGGGTGGGAGAGCACAGCAGAGCTTGGGGAGGTGGGGACAAAGCCCGCCTGGAGCCTCCCGTGGAAGAACAGCCGCTCCCTCCCCACATGCTGGGGCTCCAGGGGCCCACAGTGGGGGAGAGCTGGCTCCTGTGGTTTGAAGCCTCTGTTTTGTGGCTCTGCAGCCCCAGGGCAGCCAGACAGGTGGTGACGAGGTCACCTAATGGCAGCAGGTAAGCACAATGCAGGGTGGGAAGACAGAGAGCTGCTGCCAGCTTGGCAGTCAGGAGTGAAAACAAATCCCCCAGGTCACTGCCGTCACTGGAGTCGGCTCCCGGCATCTGTCTCTGTGCACAGTCTCTTGTTCACGCTCTCAGGTGTCACTGAGCAGGCACCAGCGGTGGCTGTACCTGTGCCATGGGCTTGCTCATCACACCCCACCACATGTGAGGAAGCTGCTGCCGCTGCCCGCCCCCAATCAGGTCCCCGCAGCCAGACTCACATACTCAGACTTGGAAACCCTCTGGCTCACAGCGGGGGGGCAGGGGGGGGCACCAGCCTGGGCGGGGGGAGGGGTTGTGCGCTCCACCTCGAGTCAAGGAGACTGGACAGCAGTGAGAAGTGGGATCTGAACCAGCACGGACCTCAGGAGCTGAGCCCCTCACTCGCTCGCTCGCTCGCTCCCACACAGGGCTTACCCGTGTAGGTCACCTCCACGTCGGCCAGGGCCTTGAGCGTCTTCTCATAGGAGACGTCCTGGAAGTCCTGGGCGCCCACCTGGTCGTACACCTGCTTGGTCTTCTCCATGAGCTCTCGGGTCAGCGTCTGGATCTGCTCGGCACTCAGGTCCCAGCGCAAGTGGTTTTCCATGGAGCACGGGGATGCCACGTCAGAGACGTCACCAGCACAGTCTGGATGGGGGACAGAAAGAAGTCCCGTGACGTGCCTGTCCACTCTCACAGAGGGGTATGCCCCCCACACAAAGCATCACAGGCTTTGTGTGGGGCACATGGGCAGTTGTGCTGGCGTCTCCCTGGGGTGACTGCCTCCGGGGACTGAGCGATGTCTGGGAACATCTCTCGATGTCACAATTTAGGAAGTATTCATGGCATCAAGTAGGTGGGGGCCAGGGATGCAGGAGACTCCCGCCCAGAGAAGAGCACTCACTGCAGGGAGCAGCACCTGTACAGCCCCAGGGTCACACAACAAGGGCGCCAGAGAGCAAGGGCAGAGGGGGCAACAGGGGTGTGGCCGGAGAAACCCTTTCTCCAGGCTCGCTCGCTCGCTGCCCAGCTGACAAGCATCTCACAAGTCATTCAGAATGGGGCGGTTAGTCAGGACATACAGGTGTGGTTAGCATGGAGTTAGGGACTTTGACCCCACCACCCCACCCCAGGCTTACAGGAAAGAAGGGCTGGGCAAGGTCAGGACCCAGGAACCACCTGTGGGAAGGCCGAGAAGCAGGACATGTGAGGACATGTCAGAGTGGCACAGCCGGGCGGGTGAGGGGGGTGGGGGAGACAGATCCTGGTAGACGCATGCCACCCAGAACCCAGGAGGGCACATAGTTTTTACTCCCCACCCAGCGTGTCTCAGAGTGGGACCGAGTCCCGGAGGGGCTTTCACAGGCAGTGAGTAAAGTGCACGGTCATGCTAACCGAAGGGTGGGCAGTTCGAACCCATCAGCTGCCCCACAAGAGAAAGGCATGGCCATCTCTTCCATCAAGCTGTCCAGACCAACGGTCAATCCCTCCAGGGCAGAGCGCCAGCGACACAGTAACAAACAACTCCCAAGAGGGGCTATGGAGGCCGACCTGCTAGCTGAGCTGTGCGGTGACCAGCCACCAGCAAGGACAGTCCTTAGTTTGGAGGGCAGCTCTCTTTATTGCTCCCGCACCATCCTCACAACTGCTCCTGCGCTTGCCCCCATTGTTGTGGCCACTGGGTGTCAATCCATCTTGTTGGGGGTCTTTTTCACTGCCCATCAACTCTACCAGGAATGATGGCCCCTTCTCCAGGGACTGCTCTCTCCTGATAGTATGTCCAAAGCCTGTGAAATGAAGTCTTGCCATCCTTGCCCCTAAGGCAGTGGTTCTCAATCTCCCTAATGCCACCACCCTTTAATATAGTTCCCCATGTTGTGGTGATCCCTGACCATAAAATTATTTTCGTTGCTACTTCATAACTGTAATTTTGCTACTGTTATGAATCAGGCGACCCACAGGTTGAGAACTGCTGCTCTAAGGAGTAGTCTCACTGTATGCCTTCCAGAACAAGGTTTGTTTGTTCTGGCAGGCCACGCTACTTTCGATATTCTTTGCCAACATCAAATTCAGTAATCCTTCCTTATTCATTGCCCAATGTTTCACATGTACATGAGTGGACTGAAACTACGGTGACGTGGGTCAGGCACACCTTGGTCCTCAAAGGACACCCTTACTCTTCAACACTTTAACACTACGTTTACAGACATTTCTTATATGCCCATCTCTACAGATATGTGTCAAATTGACATGCGAAAAAACACACATTTTCCTTTAAAAAAACTACTTAAATATACAAAGCAACATAATTATACACTATTAACATACATAAAACTATGAGATACTGTTTATTTGTATAAAATTGATAATTTTTGAGATATTGGGTTCGATGTACCTTAAGGGTCACTTGGATTAGTCAGTATGACAATCTCTGATGCACTGTCTTTACATTTGATCTTTATTTTCTAATAACTTTTGGGCTGTTTATATTTATTACCCAAAACAAACACACAAAAAAAGCACACATATTACCAAAATAACACTTTCATGAATGAAATCTATTCACTGAGATTAATACTCAATTTACGTTTGCATCAAATTAATGTGTATTATCCATAGCAGTAAGTATAAGAGAGAGAATTTTGAGATTAGTAGGCAAAGTTACTTTGGCTACATATCTATATGTTTGTCTCACTAAATGGATAAAAGTCAGCATAAACGGTAGAAGGTAAGCATAAAAGATTTCTGTAATTGGCATTGAGTAAATTGAGATGTGTCAAAATGACTAGTCCCATACACCTAATGTTAATGAGGTCTTTGCGCATATTTACCCAAATGCAATACATCATTTGATTTCTTGACTGCTGCTTCCATGATCACTGTAGAGCCAAGCAAGATGAAATCTTTGGCAATTTCACACTTTTCTCCATTGTCTCCGTTTATCATATCCTGGTCTAATTGTAAGGATTGGGTGTTCTTTACGTCCACACTGAAGGCTAGACTTTGAGCTTCAGCAGCATGTGCTTTAAGTCCTCCTCTCTTTCAGCATCAGGCGGTGTCATCTGCACATCACAGCTGTTAATGAGCTTTCTGCCAATCCTGCTGCCACATTCTTCCTATAGTTCCATTTCGTGGATTATTTGTTCAGCCTACAGACTGATTAAGTATGAATAAGGATACAGCCCTGATGCAGACCTTTCCTGGCTTTAAACTAAGCAGTAGGGCCTTATTCTGTTAGGAAGACTGTCTCTCCGTGCATGTACAGATTCCACATCAGGACAATGAAGTGTTCTGAAATTCCCATTCCTCTCCAAGTTACCTATACATTGTTATGATCCATGCAGTCAAATAGCTGTGCAGAGGCAAAGCAAGTGAACATCTTTCTGTTACTCTGCTTTCAGCCAAGGTCTGGCATCGGCAATGCCGTCCCTCTCTCCGTGTCCTCTTCTGAATCTGGCTTGAATTTCAGGCAGCCCCTGTCCATGTACTGCTGCTCCCAATGTTTGGAGTGATCTTCAGCAAAATTGTACTTGCACGGGATATTACTGATACTGGTGGTATTTGAAATAACAGGGGCAGAGCTTCTACCATCACGGCTAACAGGTTTTGGATCTATATTAAAGGTCGTTATAAGAACCACTCCTCTGTCAAGTTTGTCACACTGTGGTGGCTTGTGGGTTTCCATGATGCTGGAAACTATGTCATTAGTATTTCAAATACCAGGCAGGGTCACCCAGAGTGAACAGGTCTCAGCAGAGCTTCCAGACTGAAAAGACGATACAGGAAGAATAAACTGCTTAAGAGGAAGTAGCCAATGAAAACCTTATGGATAGCATTGAAACATTGTCGATTACTGAAATCTAACGAACAAAAGCAAAACATGGGCAGAGATAGTGCCAGACGGTGAGTCCCTCAGGGTGAAAGGCAATCATCAAAATATGACTGAGGAGGCTGAATTGACCATGACGTAAATGGAATAAAGCCTGTGGGAGTAAACCCTTCAGGACCTTCATTTGCTGACAGAGCACAATTCAATATAAGAAGAAACAGCTGCAGGCATCAACTAATAAACAGAACTTGGAATGTATGAAATATGAATATAGGAAAACTGGAAATTGTAAAAAATGAAATGAAATGCATAAAGAGTTGGAAATTGATCAAACATGCAATCAAGATGCATTGATCATTATTGGCAATGATGGAATGCAAAAAGTTGGAAATAAAGAGGAATGAATAGAGGGAGGGTGGGGTAGAGAGGGGGAGCCAGGGGGGAAAAAAAGAGGAATGAATAGTAGCTGTAAAATATCATCTTGGTGATAAGAAATGAAACTGGAGATCACATGATAGAATTTTGCAAGACCAACGACTTCTCCATAACCATATGGTTTTCAACAACACACAAGGCACATGCACGCCCCCTGATGGAACACACAGGAGTCAAAGTGACGGCACCCGTGGGGAGCCGAGGCAGGAACGCAGCAGCAGCAGCAGCAGCCCGTGGACCGGACCATCTTGCTCATAGTGCTCAAGACCGAAGAAGAATCGATGTGCTTGAACTGTGGGACTGGAGAAAATATGGAAAGGCCCATGGACTGCTGAAAAAGACAAACCAATCTGTCTTGGAAGAAGTGTGGCCAGAGTGCTCCTTCGAGGTAAAGACTGCCAGACTCTGCCTTACATACTTTGGCTATGTTGTCAGACAGGAGATTCCAGTCCTCGGAAGGAGGACTTCAAGTTTGGTCTACTAGAGGGGCAGTGAAAAAGAGGAAGGCCTTCAACCAGAGGACTGACATAGTGGCTGCAACAGTGAGCTGAAGCACAGGACCAATTGTGAGGGTGGTGCAGGGTTGCTAAGGGTCTGCACCAACTCAGTGGCACTTAGCAGCAAGTTCAGGTTGGAGCTGAAGAAAATGAAAACAAGTCCACAAGCACCAAAATACCACCTTGAATCCATCCCACCTGAATTCTGGGAACATCTCAGGGGCAGATTTGATGCATGAAACACTGATGACAGAAGAGCTGTGGGATGACATCGAAACTTTATTCTTGAAGAAAGCAAAAGGTCATTAGAGAAAGTGGGGGTGGGAATCAAAGTAGACTTCAGAAGAGAGTCTGAAACTCTTTAACTAGTCCTCTGAGACTAACGCTTTACAAAAGTAACTCATCTTTCTCCCGAGGAGCAGCACCTGTGGTTTCAAACTGCAGACTTTGTTACAGCCCATGGCCTAACCACACCACCACCTGGCTAAGGATGCCTCAGCCTTTAATGCAGCAGTTCTCAACTTGCAGGTGGTGACACCTTTGGGGGTTGAACGACCCTTTCACAGGGGTCGCCCGATTCATAACAGTAGCAAAATTAGTTATGAAGTAGCAACGAAAATAATTTTATGGTTGGTGGCTCACCACAACATGAGGAACTGTATAAAGGGTCTCGGCACAAGGAAGGTTGAGAACCACTGCTTTAATGGCATGTTCTTTAAGGACACATTACATTAGGTAAATCTGCTCCACAAGACCTTTTTAATGTGCTGAAAAGCAAGGATGTTACCTGAGGACTAAGGCACCCCCTGACCCAAGCCATGGTATTTTCAAGTCTATTACAGGTATGTGAAAGTTGGACACTGAATAAAGACCAGAGAAGAATCAGTATTAGACTTGTGGTGCTGAAGAATACAGAGATAGTACCACGGACTGCTAAAAGAACAAATTTATCTAGAAGAACATCCAGAGTGCTCCTTAGAGGCAAGGATGGCAAGACATCATCTCAAGTACTTTGGGCATGATGTCAGGAGAGACCAGTCCTGGAGAAGGACATCATGCTTGATGAAGTGGAGGGGCAGCAAAAAAAGGAGAATGCCCTCTACAAGATAGATTGGCACGGTAGTGGCAACAGGGGCTCAAACATAACAACTCTGAGGATAAAGCAGGACCTGGCAATGTTTCATTCAGTTGTAAATGGAGTCACTATGAGTCAGCCCCTAACAAGTAAGGACAGCTTTAGGGTTCCAGGAAGACAGACCAGATGGGAGAGAGGAGGCTGAGCACAGGCATTCATTCCCTCAGTAAATATCCATGGACTTTTATCTATGACAGGGCTCTGGGTGGAAGATTCAGCAAATAACAAGGTGGACTACATTCCTGCCTACCTGAAAAGTTCTAATTACCTCCATCAACAGCAACAGCAACCTGTAGGAGAAAGAGGGGGTGGTGTGGGGGGTTGTGTGTGTGTGTGTGTGTGTGTGTGTGTGTGTGTCGTGTGACTAAGTGGTGTGATGACCACTTCAACAGTTAAGAAGGCAGAAGTTCCTGGGTGGAGGGAAGAGTTAAATGTTCAGCTACCACTTGAAACATTGGTGGTTCGAGCTCACCCAGAGGTGCCTCCAAAGAGAGGCCAGGAGAGCTGCTTCTGAAGGGTCACAGGCCATAAAACAGCCTGGGGGATTTTCCCAACACAAATCAGTCAAGGGCACTGCCTGAGAGAACCCCGCCCCTCTCCCCAGCGTCCCGGTACCCTGGACCGGTCTCTTAAAATAAAAGGCTCTGCTGGCCAGCTTACTAGCAGGCAGCCCCTGGGTTACAGGCGTCTGTCTTACGAAGACAAACATTTGAACTTCAGGCTTCCACGCAGATTCCACGTAAAAGCAAATATCGGGCATGAACTGGCCAGAACCCTGCGCGGGCGGGGCGTGTTTGTAATCCGGAGACGGCCTGCCAATTCCAGCCAGCTGGCTGGTCATCCTCCAGACCGGTCACTCTGGTTCCCGCCACCGGGGCTGGGCCTCAGCCCAATCCCCCACCCCCACCGCGCAGGGCAGCGCCCCATCCCCGCTCCGAGGCTGTGTCCTCCGGGAAGCCGGCCTCCGTGGGGTCGACGCGACGGGTCAGTCTTCGCTCCCAATGTGCCCGGCACCCCCGCCCGCTCAGCAACCTGTTGACCGCCCGCCTCCGACCGCGGAGTCCACCCCAGGCCCTTCCGGGACCGTGTGTCTGCGAAATGAATGAACTGCTGGGAAAGCCGGTTCATTCATTCGGCCTACGACGGACCGCGGGGGCCCAGCCTCTCGCCCGCCCGTGCCCAGGGCCCCTCGGGGGTCGCTGCGCTCCGGGCTGAGGCCGAGTGGAGACTCCGGGAGGCCCGAGGGCGCGTGGGGCACCTAGGGACGGGGCGCGGGAGTCGCGCCCGCCGACGGGAGGCCGGTACCTGCGGGGGGCTTCATGGCGGGCGGGTCTATCCCAGAAGCTCCCTAGCTCCACCTCGTCCTTGTCCGGCTGCCAGTCGCTGCCCGAAGCACGTCAGGGAGCTCAGTCGTCGCCGCTGTCGCTAGACTGAGGAGCCCGCTGCCCGCCGCGCGTAGGGCATGCTGGGAGGACGCGTGCGCGGTGGGCGGGGCGCTGACGCACGCCCGAGCTCCGCCCACACCCCCCGTGGCTAGGCCTACGCTATGGCTCCGCCTCGCCTCTCCTGGCTCGTCATTGGCTCTCGGGAGTTGAAGGGGTGGGGCTTCAGGTTCCACCCACCCACCCCCAGAGCCGCGGGGCGTGTCCGTGGAAACCGCACTTGGGGCTGGCATGTCTGAGCACCTGTCAGTAAGGCTGTGGCCCTGCTTCTCCACCTGCGCTTAAAAAATAATCTTTTTTTTTTTTTTTTTT
>NW_022111359.1:3158404-3161012 GCF_000313985.2 Echinops telfairi | reverse complement strand
TACAAGTCCAGCACTTCCCGTGAAACCCTCACCACTATAGAAATATGATGCCCAGAACCTCCCTGCTCCATCTCCCACAGCACTTTCTACGTTTATTGCTTGTTCTTCTTAGTGCTGTTAAGGGGATTCCAACTCACAACCACTCTGAGAGAACTAAATGCTGCCTGGTCCTGCGCCATTCTCACAATTGTTATATTTGAGTTCACTGTTTCAACCACCATGTGGCTTCATCTTGTCGAGGATCCTCCTCTTCTTTATGCCTCTCTACCAAGCATGACATCCTTTTATTGATGGGTTCTATAGTTCGTTGTAATGACCACACAAAACTCTCAGACAGGGCTCAGGATTATAGGGTTTATTATGGAAGTGGACAGGTTACAAATTCCAGTGGAAATGCTCCTGATACCGTTGTTCAGTTAAGACATGTTACCAAAAAATCTTTTAGGGCTATTAATAAATGCCCATAGGGTGTGCATTCAGCTCTAAGCCTCAATCCAAAGGTTATCAGGCTTCAGCAAACCCAGCTCACTGAATTAAGTGCCCAGAGGCACCCCATCCCACCAGCCAGCCAGTTGCTCCAAAGTACTTAGTTTCCCCAGCTCCGTGGGCTGGGAAGCCCACGGTGATGTCTCAGGCTCTGGCTCCTGGTTCTCTTGCTGCTGCTGCTCCTCTGTCGTTCCTCTGGTGTTGGAGCTGTCTCCTGGATCTAGGAGGTTCTCTGCACAGGGATCTCAGAGTCCAGAAGATGCATCCTACTCTCTTGCTGGTCACGAGCCCCCACTTCCAGCTTCTGTGATGGTCCACTTCATACCCAGCAAGATGGTAATCACTCATAGGTGAATCGTTTAATACATTCAGTGTCTTCCCCCCACTTTCTTACCCAGACCAATCAGGAAAAGCTTATTTGGTGGTAGTGACAAAGGTGAGGATTAGAAGAACCGTATGAAGTAATTCACTGCTCTGTACTACCCCAGCTCCTAAAAATGGTTGCTATCTACTCACTCCAGCTTGTGACAACCAGTGTTTTAGAGTAAAGCTGTGCTAAGCACCTCTGGGGGAGAAAGATACAATTATATGGCAGTGAGATGCCAAGTAAGTCCACGTGGAAGAAACACATTAGCCTTGTGATCAAAGATCATAAATAATGTACTCAAAATCCAAAGGAGGAAATGGTATCAGAATTTAAGTAGTGAACACTCAGTTTGCAGAAGGCTATGGATGACAGTGGAAGCCCAAAATCCCTTCTAAGGGTTCCCACAAGCATTAAGCTTCCAGTGAACCCTCTCCGATCTTAGCCTTGTTAACAGATAGAGGGCATTGTACAGTCAATTATGGTTAATGTAGCTAGCTTAAAATGTAACATTTTACCAGTTTATCTCCATTTGTTTCACATTGTAAAAAAAGGCAAAGGGGAAATACACACAGATTAAGCCTCTGATGTATTCCTTGTGACCATAGAGAGATCACGGGTGTGAATAGCCTTGCTATCATGCAGAGTGCATTGAAAAGTGGATTTTTGCAGATGTGATTAGGTTAAAATGTAACACATTATTTTTTTAGTAGTATTTTATTTTATTTTAAATCAGTTTATTGGGGCTCATAAAATTCATCACAATACATAGATCAATTGTGTAGAGCACATCTATACATTTGTTGCCCTCATCATTCCCAAAATTCGCTTGCCTCTTGGGTTCCCGGAATCAGCTCATTTTCCGTTTTTAAATGTAACACATTATTATTTGATCTCCCTGTTGACCCATAATTAAGTTTGTTCAAGTTTTTAATATGTTCTGCTTTCTTTCTATTTAGATTTTTCTCTGTTTTGCCTTATTATTGTTGGTGTTTTGTATTCTTAGTATGTTTTCTGTATAAGAAATCCAGGCTGGGTAAATCTATAGAGACAATAACCGGATTAATATTTTATTGGGGTGTGGCAGGGAAGGTGGAGGGGAAATGGAGAGCAAATAATGAGTGGAAGAAAGAAGAAAATATTCTAAAATTCATTATGGTGATGATCGCACAACTCTTTTTAATACGATTGAACTATTGAACTGAATGATACATGAATTATATGTCAATAAAACTATCAAAGTTTTTTTACAAATTACATGGCCTACAAACGAAAACAACAGTACCTTTCACATCAGTGGTTCTCCACCTTCCTCATGCAGCGACCCTTTAATACAGTTCCTCATGTGGTGGTGACCCCCCAACCATAAAAGTATTTTTTTTTTCATAAAATTATTTTAATTGCTACTTCATCACTGTAATTTAGCTACTGTTATGAAAGGGTCGTTTGACCCCGAAAAGGGTCACAACCCATAGGCTGAGAACCGTTGTCTTAGATTCAGAGAAAATAAATGAAATTAACTGAGGGTACTAGTCACACATGTGATTCAAATACTATGAACGTGAATTGAGAGCCCACTGTAGCAACTGGAACCAGATGGTGGTGGTCAGTGGCCAATCATCATAGAGAATTCCCCATCATCCATTGCAATCATATCCTCTAAGATCAGTGTTGTAGATCCTAACATGTACACCTGTGGCTGTAATCCTGTTTAGGAATGGGTTGTCTTAGGTCATGTGGTACAGCGAGTGTAGATCT
>NW_022111359.1:3155856-3157372 GCF_000313985.2 Echinops telfairi | reverse complement strand
GAAAGTGACTGCAAAAGGATTTCTTCATGGTGATCTTGTTTGGAAGGAGATCCCCAGCCAGCTGAGCAGAAACCCCGGATGCCCTCCGAGGACCTCCATCTCGCCCCTCTCCCCCGTGCCTCAGGTGCTACGTCCTCAGACTTTTCCACTCTTCACGTCCGCACCCCGAAGAGTTCTTTCCTAACTATCCCAGGCTACTTAACTCCCTCAGCCACAATCCCAGCACTTGAGTCTGTCTTCAACTTGACTTTTTGTTTATGTATGAACTAGCCTACTCGTGTATGCAGTCACTGGGTGAATGCACTCTGCTGATAGCTGACAGGTTGGAAGTTCAAGTCCACTGAGAGGAGCCTCGGTCGAAAGGTCTGCCACTGTACTTCTGAACTGCAGTACGTTACAGAGGGGTCCACAGCAACCCCGGTTTTCGGATGTTCCTTTTTTATTTTTTTAAGTTGGTGGTGTTGTTAGGTACCAACCAGTGAGTTCGTTACTGATAGCAACAGAACAAAACAGTCCTTGCAGTTTGAGGAGGTTTGAGCCCATCCTTGCAGCCACTGTGTTCATCCATATCATGAAGTCCTTTTGCAAGGGCACGTCCCTCCTGAGAACATGCCCAAAGTACAGAAGTCTAGTCCTCTCCTCCTTCAAGGAGCAATGCTGCCTGTGCTTCCTCCACAGCAGATCTGCTGCTCATTCATATGCGTCAACTTTTCTCTGGTCTTGGTTCATTATCCAGGTTTCTCAGACATATCGTCACCCAAGTGATTCAGCTGAATTCCCACCAACAGAACGCAGTTAGCCTAAGATACTTTGCCTACTGCAATCTCTATGGAATGCATATAACTCTCTACATGACTCAAAAGCAGACAGGTGGAATTCGTATGTCACTTAAAAGGGCCAGGTAATGTAAAGAGTCTTCTATTGACCTGTCAGTGATTGAAGCCTAAACCCTGCTCTATAGTTAGTCAACAAAGACATCCTGAGGTTAGCCAAGGACATAATAAACTTCACTGTTCTGATTGCTGGCTCGTGGTCCACAGTTCTTTCCTGTGGTTACCCAGAAACCTGAGTTAATGTAAAATATCTATATGTGACACTCCAAAGTGCAAAGTTCAAAACTCTCTGTCTTCTGATTTCAAACAGGATACCACAAAGGAGGCTCGTCGGGTACTGTTCTGGTCTCCTCACCGGCATACCTTCGAAATAAAAACTTCTCTACCTCCCTCTGACTTGGGAGTGAGTAAACTGGCTGCCTTAATCCAGAGTAAAATACCAACAATTTCAGGCGACAAAATGAGGCTGGGCAGGGACATCTTAAGTCTACAAAGTGACACCTTTGCTCTTCAGCACGCTAAAGAGGTCTCTGGCATCAGACAGTGGTTTGTGGCTTGTGTGTTGATGTGGAGCTGGGAGCGAGCTCCCAGACTAAAGCAGATTAGGAAGACTGAGGAGACAGATTACCTCTGAAAGGTTAGCCACAGAAAACCTCATGAGTAGCAGTTTGTGAATTTTATAG
>NW_022111359.1:3150427-3154287 GCF_000313985.2 Echinops telfairi | reverse complement strand
CCACCAGTCGCTCTGAGGGAGAAAGATGAGACTGCTACTGTCAAGATGAGCTGTGGGCTAGGGGTTTTAGTTTTACCTTCAGGGTCTTTGCCTCCTAGCGAGCTGTGCACACCTGGGCAAGTCCCTTCAGCCCCCTGGGAGGGGGACCCAAAAAAGGAAAATCCATTGGTTTCAAGTTGATCCCTACGCCACCCCTCCCCAACCCCATGTGTGGCTGAGTAGAACTTCATTCAATTGACTTTTTTCTTACCTGTGCTCTTTACCAGAACAGTTTGCCAGGCTTTTCTTCCGCCACGCCCCAGGATGGATCTGCACTGCCAACCTTTTGGTTTGTAGTTGGAGTGCTTAACCATTTGCCCCTCCCCCTTGAAAATGGATCTCTAAAACAGGAAGTATAAAAGTAAACAAATGCCCCTGGGGTTCATCTAGTCAGAGGCTTGTTGTGGTTGTGAGGTGCCATCTAGTCCGTTCCAACCCATAGCGACCCTGTGCACAACAGAAGGAAACCCTGCATGGTCCGGTGCCATCCTCACAATTGTTCTTATTCCCAAGCCCATTGTTGCAGCCACGGTGTCCATCCATCTCCTTGAGAACCTTCCCCTCCTTTGCTGCCCTTCTGCTTTACCAAACATGATGTCCTTATCCAGGGACTGGTCTCTCCTGACGTCACGTCTAAAGTATGTAAGCTGAAGTTTTGCCATCCTTACCTCTAAGGAGCACTCTGGCCGTACTTCTTCCACAACAGAGCTATTTGTCCTTCTAGCAGTCCACGGTCCTTTGAATATTCGCCTCCAGCACCACAATTGGTCGGAGCCTAGTAAACTCACTCAGCCTTTGGGTGGTGTCTGACTCAGAGCAGCCCAGTGCAACTGCCCCAGTGGCTTGCCAAGGCTGGAAAGCTGTAAGGGAGCTGGCAGCCTCCTCTTTCTCCTGAGGTGCTCTCTAGAGGTAGGTTGTTGGATGTCTTTGAATAACAAGGTTTGTACCTCTCATTTAAGCCTGAGCGATTTTTCTGGGTTTTGTTTGCTTCTCCCTTTGATAGTTTGCTTTGTCTGCTGCTCCAATCTCTAGATAGCAGTTGTCACCCAAGGCTTCTTTTGCCATCCTCTCCTTGGACCACTGGGCTGTGACTGGGGACATTTGTGGTTGTCACAACTTTGGGGAGGGGAGGTGCTCTTAACTTCAAGCAGGAGGACACCAGGGATGCTATGTCTAGTCCCCTGCCCGGCTCCCCCCAAGGACTTGGCCACAGTAGGCACCAGTGCCTAAATCACTGGTCGTAAGGGAGGATTCTTCACCAGCCTGGCCTTCCCAGGAGCAGTCTGGGGCATCCTGTCAAATCATGCGTGCCCTGTGTTTGTGGGGAGGCACACATGCTTTTGGAAATTAGGTTCTAGATTCAGGCTGCCTGGGTTAAAAACTTCTGGTTAGTAGCTTCTTAACTGGGTGGCA
This sequence comes from Echinops telfairi, assembly GCF_000313985.2. Classification (NCBI taxonomy): domain Eukaryota; kingdom Metazoa; phylum Chordata; class Mammalia; order Afrosoricida; family Tenrecidae; genus Echinops; species Echinops telfairi. The sequence goes on along the minus strand of NW_022111359.1, from coordinate 3,152,835 downwards.
TCAGGGGTCCTCCCACCCCTTCCTCCTGTGTTAGCTACAATTCAGCTGATGCCTGACCCATAGGGACCCCACGATCCATGGGATCAGACCACTGAAGTCCATGGGGGTTTCATGGGCTAGTTTCCAGCAGTGGATTGCCAGGACTCTCTTCCTAGTCTGTCTTAATCTGGGAACTGCTGGAACCTGGTCAGCATCCTGGCAGTGCAGGACCCTCCAAGGCCAGACGGAAGGAGTCGAACCCTGGTCTCCCATATGCAAAGGTGGCAGGGTGGTGGTGGAGAGTTCTACCCCTGAGCCTGGGGCCTGTGACAGTCACACCCTGGGCTTCGCACATGACGACCTGGGGGCTGGATACAGCTGGGCCTCCTTGTTGTCTGGTAAAGGTTAGGGGATGGGTGACCGAACAGATCCTCAGCCCGGCCTTCAGCTGTTGACACATGGTCTGTTTCTGCTCGTCTACCGCTGTGGACCGGCACCCACCCCATGTTCTCCCCGGTCTCTGCTTCTGTCCCTCTCCCCCTGGACGAATGCTGCCCTTTTGGTCTGCAACGGTTGGTCGTTCTAACACGGGGGGAGGCTAGTTGCAGACCTGAAGAGTGGCTAGGACCAAAGTCTTGGGGTTGGGGGGTGTTTGTCCCACCAGTCCCTATCTGACCAGTTACAGTAAGCCTGGCTCTTTTATGAATTGGAGTTCTGTCCCACGGTTTGCTCCCATGCTACCAGCATCTTCTAATGTGATCCCTTTCAGAGCAGTGGGGAATGGTAGGCAGGCACCCCCCCCCACACACACACACACCTCACTGTCTTCAAGTTGAGGCTGGCTCTTAGTATCCCTCTAGCACAGGGTCTAACTGCCCCTTTGGGTTTCTGAGACTGTCACTCTTTACCGGAGCAAAAAGCCTCCTGGTCTTTCTCCCGCAGAACCGCTGATGGCTTCGAACTGCTAGTGTTGCAACTGTCAGCTCCCCAACCCGTAACCACTATGCCACCAGTGGCATCTAGTTCTTCTGGCCCCAGGCTCGTGGAGGCCGAGGTTTGCGTGGCCGTTAGTCCGCTGGACGAGTTTGGCCTGTTTTCTGTCAGGAGCCTGAGGACCGCAGCCAGGCCCGTTGCCAGTGCTTTGCCTGCCGCTCTCACGCCGATGGCAGAACCGAGTTCTTGCAACAGGGACCTTGCCTGGGCCCTCGACGCTGCGAGCATGCCCAGTATTTGCCCTCTGGCCCTTTCCAGAGCACACTGGCTCACCCCGGGAAGAACCACAGGGGGAATTTCGCAAGACACCTGACGAGTCGGAAGCACTTCTGGGATGTGAGGCCCAAGTTGATAGTTACAGCTTCCCAGGAGGTCCACGGGCTCCGGACAGGACAAAGCACTGCCCCGGCCAGGCTGGCCCTTGAGGCCAGTTACCATTGAGTTGATTCGTCTGGGCCAGACTGGGACTGTGCTCCAGGGGGTCTGCGAAGGCCAGGCCTTTCTTCCGAGGCCCCTGTGAGTGCACTCGAGCCTCCAGCGTTTGGGTGAGCACCCAAAGAACCCAGTCTCAGTCTCTGTTTTCAAGACCCAGTGGCCCCTCGAGGGATTGCTCCACAGACATTGGAAGAAATAGAGGGGCCGGATGTTGTCAGGGGGCTCTAGGTTGAGCCACTAGCAGCAAGGTCAGCTGTTCGAAATCACCAGCCACTCCTCGGGAGAAAGATGAGGCTTTCTGCTCCCGGAAAGAGTTACCGTCTCGGAAACCCACGGGGCAGTTCTTCCCTGTGAGTAGGAATCCACTGGCCAGATGTGGGGACCCGGTCCCTCCTGAAACCGGGGGAGGGGTGGGGTGGTACAGAGCCCCTCGAGTGCTCATGTATTCCTGGTGAAAGGCTCCACCTGGTGAGTGTTCCTGGCAGTTGCTGGGCGGATGCGCACCAGAAAGGGTGTGGGGGTGCTGGATGCCCCCCCTCACACCAGTGGTGGGAACACCACACACTGAGCTACTGCTGCCCAGAAGTCAGAAGTTGTAGTCTGCCTACAGGCACCTTGGAAGAAAGGCCTGGTCACCTGTCCTTGGACCGCCTCGTGAGCTCAGTTCTCAGCAGACGCGCCAGGTCGTTCTCACGCGGCGAGTTGGAGTGGGGGCGGGCCCTCCCAAGAAGGCAGGTCACCCATTTTGGGCGAGGAAGCCATCCATCTGCCCAGAACACGGGAGAACGATCGTGAGCCTCCGCTGGAATGGCTGTTGCTTTGTTTGGTGCTAAAGATTGGATGTGGGGTGGGGGTGGAGGGTTCCAACCCCAGGAGAGGCATGATCCTGGGTGCTCCTCCCTCCCCCAGGTCACGGGCCTCTGCAGTCGTTGCCCTTTAAGCCAGGGCCTGGGGGTGGCTTCGCACAAAGGGGTCACTGTGGAGCCCGCGGCGGGTCCCTG
>NW_022111359.1:3147768-3149829 GCF_000313985.2 Echinops telfairi | reverse complement strand
CAGAACAAAGGCCTGGCAGCCTGCTTCCAGAACCTCGTTGGAAACGTCTACCCTACAGAGCTTGCTCTGCCCCGGCGTGGCTCCCAGGCCCCTGCTCTGTGTGTATAGGTGGGTGGGTGGGGGGCTGGGGACACTTGCTTCGGGTTGCTTCTGGCATCGAGGAGGTGGAGGCTGGGAGTGCTGCTCATCACCCTGCAGTGCCCAGAATGCGCTCACCCCTCCCCCCCCACAAGGGGCACAACTCCAGGTCTCACCACTGCTGAGGGAGGGAGACCACAGAAGCATTATTGGGGGGAGAAGATTGAGTTGGGTCCCTAGGGGCATAGTGGTTATGGGTTGGGCTGCTAACCACAAGGTCAGCAGTTCAAAGCCACCAACTGCACCGCGAGAGAAAGACGAAGCTTTCTGCTCCCATCGAAATCTGGAGTCCTGAAGAGGGCAGTTCCGTCCGCCCTATGTATAGGGTCAGTGTGAGTTAGAATCGACTCCGCTACAGTGAGGTTTTTGTTTTGTTTAGGGCGAGACTGTGTCAACCAGGGGGGCCTCCAGCCCCTGACCTTGTTCTCTCTCCTCTCAGCATGTGCTAGGCCTTGCTTTTTCCTTTGGGTGTAGTGGATTGCAAAGCTCCACTAACACCCCTCACCCCCAATCGAGCTGATTCCAAATCATAGGGACAGCTGCACCTTTATGGGAGCCAACAGCCTCATATTTTGTCCCTGGAGCGGCTGGTGGGTTTGAAACACAGACCCTGTAGCTGGCAGCCCAGCATCTAACCCATAGCAACTCGTGGGCTCCAAGGCCCATCACCAGCCCTCTGGGTCCCTATTCTGGACTCAAATGCAATGCTTGGCCCCAGGGATCAACTAGAAACCAAAGACCTCCTGGCCAAGCTTCTCGCCCCCTGGAACCCTCAGCCCAACCCCACCATGAAGCGCCTCCTTCCAGGCTCCTCCCTCCAGGCAGGGGTGGGGTGGTAGTAGGGCTCTGATTGGCTGTCTTGCCTTACTCTTCTGTCCATCTTCCCACACCTGGGCTTTATCTCCGCTCATCTCTAAGAAGAATCTAGCTCTTGAAACCTCAGTTTGTGGGATCCAGCCCTCCACCGAGCGGGCCCTGTGGAGCAACACGTGAGACTGGAAGAAAAAGACAATGGAGTGACAGGGGCCATCCCAATATCAGGATCAAGAGAGCGAGGGCCATTGTATTAAACAGTATCTATAATAGCTCAGTATGCAAACCTTCTAGCACGTATACAAGAGAGCGGGCAATGTGTGAATCTGAGCCATCCCCACTTCTTGGGGAGAGCAGCTCAGAGGGCGTGTCTGGCAAGCCAGAAACAAGCGGCGTCAACATGGTGAGAATCACTGTAGGAGAATAGTGACCAGCAGACAGCGGTGCTAAGGAAGGTGTGGGGAAATAGGTGTCTGTAGTAGGAAGTCACTTGCCCTGTAAGCGAGGCAGGGTGTGAAGACTTTGTTCCTGGAGAGGCATGTGCGTCTGCCTTCCTCTTCCTTCAATGTTAAGGACCCCTGTCATGAAGCAGCCAAGACAAAGGGAAAGCTGGCTCCTTACGTGGCGTGAGAACAACGGAAAGGGGCAAGATCAGCCCCTGGCTCCCCGCACGGAGCCCTGGTTGTTCCTGGGGATGGTGCGGGGCAGGGCAGTGCTTGGGGTCTCAATGAGTTAGATAGCTGCTGCCTGAGAAAGGGGCGGGGTCCCCATTGAGGAGCTCAGTGCCCTCCTGGGAGGGAGACCCAGGCTGGAGAGGGGCAGGAGCGCCAGGCCAGTGGGCAGCAGGCGGCCCTGGGTACCAAGTAGCAAGGCGCCTGTGTGTGCGTCACGTGTGCTACGTCTGTCCAGCTCCTGGAGACCTGACAGAACCCGCTGGGCCAGAGTGGACTCCACAACACTCAGTCCTTGGCTCTGGCCCACAGATCTTGACCCCCTCCCCACCGTTCAGCATGGACAACAGGAAACGCCTGGCCTATGCCATCATCCACTTCCTGCACGGCCAGCTCCGCCACGGGGGGCTCTCCTCAGATGCCCAGGAGAGCCTGGAGG
>NW_022111359.1:3140019-3145112 GCF_000313985.2 Echinops telfairi | reverse complement strand
CGGGCTCCGTGTTCACTGGCTGACGCTGAGACATAGGTCTCCAGGGCTGCTTGGGTTGTCTTGGTCTGGACCCTAGGTGACGCTGCTGGGCCGTGAAGTCCCCGTGGCAGGGCTTCCAGCGTTACGGGCGCAGGACTACCAGTGCACACAGACAGGCGGGAGGCCGAGGGTCATGCCCTTCCCTCAAAGCTTCCCTTGGGCACCTGTCCCTTGGCGCCCCGCTGAGGAGCTACACTGCACTGTCCCTGCAGGGCCGCGGCCTACAGCAAGCTGGGGAACTACACGGGGGCTGTGCAGGACTGTGAGCGTGCCATCTGTATAGACCCGTCCTACAGCAAAGCCTATGGCCGCATGGGGTGAGCACACGGCTGGGCCCCCTGCCCCTGAACCAGCTCCTCCAAATGACCCTCAGGTGCTATCCTGCACCCAAGACTGTGTCCACCCGGTGAGGAAAGAGGGATTGGACAGTTGGGCAGTAGAGAGGGTGCCCTGGTCCAGCCCGTGTCTTAGCCCCCACCTGAATCCCCAGCCTGCTGCTGCCTTGGCAGTGGGAGGGGGATCCCAAGTGTTTCCCAAGTGTCAGGCCCCGCCCCACTGGCATCCCCACAGCCTGGCCCTGTCCAGCCTGAACAAGCACGCGGAAGCTGTGACCCACTACAAGAAGGCCCTGGAGCTGGATCCGGACAACGAGAGCTACAAGTCAAACCTCAAGATCGCGGAGCTGAAGCTCAGGGAGGCACCCAGCCCGGTGAGGGGCCTGGGGACCTCTCTGGTGGGCAAGGAGTGGCCAGCTCTGCTGTCCAGGGCAGCTAACCAGGCGCTGCTTGTTCTTGCCCACACAGACCGGGGCCACCTTTGACATCGCCGGCCTGCTTAACAACCCAGGCTTCATGAGCATGGTAAGGATGCCCTCACACACATACCTTACACGTGTACACAGATGGGGTTGGGCACCTTCAACATGGGTCACCCACACTTATGCCCCTCACACACCACATGTACACCCACACACATACCGCTCATACACCCCCACTCACCTTTCACACATTTACACAGATGGGGGGAACCTTTGACATGGGCCAGTTTCTGAAGAAACTCATGGTGCCTCACACACACACACACACACACAGCCATCGAACACGCTACATACTGACATGCGCCACACCACACATATCCTACAGCTCATGCACACACATCTCCACACAGTGCTCGCACACGCGTGCACGTGCACATACACACACGCCCTATGTACACCCCTTATACTACAGCACGTCAGATGGTCCCGTGACTGTTTTTGTCTAGGACTGAGCCTGCTGTGCCTTCCCCCAGAGTACTGCTGACACAGGACCGTATCCTCTCGGGCAGGCGGGCATCCTGTGTGCTTTGGGATGCTGTGTGATGTGGGATGCTGAGCAGGCACCCTGTGTGCTGTGGGATGCTGAGCAGGCACCCTGTGTGCTGTGGGATGCTGAGCAGCATCCCCTGGGCTCCCTACACTTGATGCAGTAGAATTCCCCACTGGATAGTGGCAAAAAATGTTCCCAGACATCACTCAGTGTCTCCTGGGAGCAGAGTCACCCTGGGTGAGGACCCCAGGATTAGGACTTTGACCTCCAATAGGTGAGAGGGAGCAGAAGGATCATGGGAGCCAGAGAGTCCCCCATTTACCTTATTTTTAGTGTGAGGTAGGGTTGAACTCAGCTTTTCCCCCCACATGTTTAACAAAGCTGCTCTCCCTCTGCCCTGCGGACAGTGGGGTGGGCTGACCGTCCTGTGCCCTGTGGGGTGCTGGTGCAGCACTCCTGACCTCCACCCACACCGTGCCAATAGCAGTCAGGATGCCACAGCAGACCACCAAGTCGGGTTTCTCTGGACCCACTCACCCAGGCCAACCCTGTACAGACACAGACACAGACACAGACACCCCCACCCCCTCCGCCCCCAACGGCCACCCCCGCTTGGGTTGTGACGTGGAGACTGAGAGGGCCCGGGCCTGCACTCTCAGGTACGACGGACCGCCTTCAGTAGCAGGTCCCCTAGTTGTGACCTTCAGGAAGCAGTCCCAAGGAGGTGAGTGGCCTGGCCTTACAAGGAGCATTCGATTTGACCTGATTAGGTCGGTGACCCACTTCGTGTTTGTAAATAAAGCTTTGTTAGCACATCGCCACACCCACCGCGCACAAGTTGCCACGTCCCCCGTGCAGCTGTAGGTGCAGAGCTGAGCTCCTCCCCAAGCACACTATCCGACTGTGCAAGGCTGCTGCCGGAGGTGCCCATCATTTACTGATGGCAGGGAACCGGGGAGACCCACGGAATAGCCTTAGCGTAGACAAGGGCTTCAACGAACCCAAACATACTACATAACGCTGACGCTACACTGGTGAAAGCCAAGTCGCAATGAGGAAACGGTGACACCCGGAGTGGTGATGGGCGAGGACCACGGCTCATGCACAGAGGGAAAGACGGGCGTCCAGAGCTGACGCACCGCTTTCCTGATAACACTTCTTCTGTCCCCCAGGCTTCAAACCTCATGAACAACCCTCAGGTCCAGCAGCTGTAAGTTTCGTACCCTCTCAGCACCCCTAGAACATGTGGGGTGTCGACTAGGATCCCTGGCCTCCACCCACTCCATGCCGGCGGCACCCCCTAGATAGCACCCAGTGCTCCTGGGGTCAGACTTGGCTCTGGTGAGGACTCCTGGGCTAGGGGCTTCCACTGACCCTGAGAGATTGTCCCATGATCACCTGACTTCCTGATGCCCTAGGACGCTGCCCACATTGTGATGCACACAGCCAGCAGGAGAGGGGAGGGGGCTGGGGGGCGGTGTTGCCTGGTCAGAGCTGTCTGGCCCTTTGGGAGTTTGTCCTGGTGAATGGGATGAGGTAGGGATTGAACTTGGGACAGATATCCTGGGGACAGCATCACCCCTGGTGAGTCCACCAGGGCGGGGGGCACCTACTGACCCATAACCCCCCTGCAGCATGTCTGGGGTGATCTCCGGCAGCCACAACCCCCTGGGGACCTCTGGAACCAGCCCCTCTCAGAATGACCTGGCCAGCCTCATCCAGGCGTGAGTAGCCCGCTCGGTGGGGTAGGGGTGGGGGGCCGAGGGAGGGTCCTGGGCTGCTGTGCACAGGAACACCACCCTGTTAGATGATAAAGACAAGGCTACACGGCAGTGGCAGTGTTGAGGCAGGAGACCCTAGGAGAGGAGAAGGGGGGGCGCCACTACATGATTACATTGCATGCTGGGTTGTGGGGCTGTGATCCCAGAGCTTGGGGTGGGGGGGAATCATGTTGCCTTGGCATCGGGCTTGACACGGTCTTCTGTGACCTGTTAGGCCAGCACCAGGTTACCTAGCAGTGGCCTGCTGATTGTTGGTGGGGGAGTCAGGTGTGGGGCATTTGCAGTGGGTGCGAGGGAAGGAGCAGGGAACAGCGCCAACCCGCGTCCCGTTCCCCAGTGGCCAGCAGTTTGCGCAGCACATGCAACAGCAGAACCCCGAGCTGATAGAGCAGCTCCGCCGGAACCAGGTCCGCAGTCGGACCCCCAGTGCCAGCAACGACGAGCAGCAGGAGTGACGCTGTGAGTGCCCGCCCCGCCATCCAGAGCCTGTCCGCCTGCCCCTGTGCTCCCGCCCCGGGTTGATGCTCTCGGAGCAGGGTACCCCGCCGCCTGGGCCGCTTCCCGGAGGTGCCAGCCCCGCCGTGCCTGCCCTCGCTTCCCCAGACGCTTCATGCCGCACCGGGCCGTGCCGGTCAGTCTTGGTCGCCGCGTGCACGCACAGCGCGCATTGACGGGCGCGCGTGCTCCCGGGCTCTTCGCTCCCGTGCTTTCTCGGAAACGTTTGTAAAGGGCAAGCAGGAGCCAACGGCCTTACTAGCTCCTCTGAGCGGCCACTGCTCCACTTCTGGAATTTTCCCCCTGCAGCCTTTGTTTTTAACTTCTCTTTAAACTCTCCGGTTCTGTGTCCATCTGTAACCCGAGGACCCGCACGCAGCGTCAGAGCCTCAGCCACCAGCGGACGCCACCCCGGCCTGGGCACTGGACACGGCCGGGGCCCTGGTGGCCCAGGCGCAGGCGCAGACGCAGACGCCGAGCAAAGACCTTGGGGGGCTGCTGTCCTGCAGCGCGCCCTGTTTGAGTCAGTCGAGTCGGGCTCCCCGGGGTTTCCTGGTCGTTGAGAACAATCCCACAGTCCGTCTGAGTCCGTCAGCTCCACCGAAACCGGCCTGTGCTGGGCGACCCGCCGTCTGTTTGCAATCCCGGTGGCATCGCTTCCAGCATTCCAGCCGCGCCCGGCACAAGGAGCCCCGGCCGCCTCTCCCGAAGTTTCCCTCCTACTCCCCCCAACACAAACTCAGGGCCGCCCCGGCAGCTTATCTACCCTTTTGAGTTGCCGGTCTCCGCTCTGAGGGTTGTGTAAAAAGCCCCTGGTGTGAGACAGGCATTTTCACAGTAACGAGGGATTGCTCTATGGTTTTAAGAGGATTTCAGGGGGTGCTTTTGGCTTAAGGTTTGAAGATGAGCTTAGAGTACCAATTTCAGGGGTCCATCCAGCCTCCTTGGCTCCAAAATGTCTGGATTTGGCAAGAATTTGACATCCTGTTCTGTTTTCTTCCCCACTTTTGACCAGGGGTCCCCCTGTAGAATCTTTATTTAAAATGGCCCGGCCCTGGGGGCAAAGGAGACAGGTGTGCATGAAGGCACTGAATTAGCCACACATCCCATCCCTGGCCACCGTAGGGTGTGTTTGTGGGTGTTTCGTTTCTCATTTCTGTTTTAACCGTTAACTTGACTGGTAGTTCATGTACCATACACGGCTTCAGTATGCTAAATAAAGAGCTGGGTGGGGGGATGGGCACTCTTAGTGGCGGAGGACTCGCCAGGCCTTTCTTCCGCCAGGCCTCTGAGTGCTCGCACACCTCCAGATCACCACCTGCCTCCCTCCCTCCCACGCTCTGGAAAGTGCACCTGCTTGCGCTCCTTCCCGTGGATGAGCCAGGAAGGTGGCCTTCACGAGACGTAACCACACCCATGCTTTCTGTCCACAGCACCCCTGCGGGACCGTGCCTGTCCTTCGCAGCCTGGA
>NW_022111359.1:3138174-3139637 GCF_000313985.2 Echinops telfairi | reverse complement strand
CCCCCACCCTGCCCACTCCCAGTCCTTGGGACTGAGAAGCTCACTGCCAGCCACTGCCCCGGAGTCTTTGTGTGAACGAGGACATTTTTGTAGTCATCCGCCCCCCTCTATCCCCCGAGGAGCACCCAAGACCACATTCTGTGACATCTCTTCCAGTTATGCATCAGGGTACACTCACCGGTCTCCTCGTCCCGTCCTGGAGGCTGGCATCAGGGTTACTGTTCCGGTCAGTCGGCAGACAGACCCAGGTGTGTCACCTCCTGGGCCTTGAGGGACAAGCCCCTGAGCCACCTCCAGGGAGAGAGCCAGGCCACCTGGCTGCCCGGCGGGGAGCCTGCTCGGGAGGTGTGTTTTGGGTGACCAGTAGGACAGCAGCCACCGTGGGCCCCGTACCCACACACCAGGAAGCATGTGGGAAGGAGTGTGACAGGCGGGAATAAATAGACGTTGTGACCTTGAGACTGTCTCCCTCTGTGTGGCCCTGGTGGCGGCCCCACCCTGGTTAGTAGCTACCCTGCTGGTGCTTCAAAGAGCCGAGTACTTCCCGTGGCAGAGGTCACGTGGACCTCAGCCGGGCTGCGCAAGCTAGTCTATGGGCTCGTCACCACTCCAGGTGCCCGGCCAGCCTCAGCGTGGGGCGATCTTGTGAACAATGGGACGCCTGGTCTTGTGCCAGCCTCCTCCTGGTCCTTGGGTTTGCTTATGGGGGATGATCCCAACAGTAAGAGCCCGTTGGTCAGAAACAGGTTCTAAGTCCCGCGCACACGCAAGTGAACACCAGGAAGGCAGGGTCACACAGCTTTTAGAGGTTAGAGAATGGCTCCCCCCAAAACCACCGTGTTTAAAAACACTTCCCCTCATTCCCCCCACACGTTATTTGGAAAGAGCATCTTGGCAGGTGGAATGATCCAACCTTAGGCCTTCCTACAGTGGGGCCGGTGCCCTTATCTTGGTGCTGGTGACCCCACACACAGTGGACTTGGACTTTGGCATCCTTAGGTTTTCGTGGGCTGCTGTTTCCGACATAGGTTTCCAGGACATTCTTCCTAGTCCCTGCGGGCATGGCAAGTTCACTGAAACCTGTGGGCAGCCCCGTGGGTCAGCATCCCTGCTGGGGGTGGGGTGAGGTCTCTGCTGTCATCTGTGGAGCAGGCTGCCAGGTCTCTCCTGTGGGCCAGCTGGCTGCATTTCAGCCCCCAGCCTCTGGATAATACCCAAAGGCTCAACTGTCCCGTCACTAGGGCTGAAGCTGTTGGATCTTCATCCTATCATCCAGCCTCACTGTGCTGGCACAAGAACCTCCGCTGGCTGGCAGGTGGACAGGGCGGTCCCCTGGCCAGGAATCAAACCTGGGCCTCCCACGTCGTTAGGTGCCAGTCACCTCCGACCTGTAGTGACCTGCACGGCAAACGCTGGGCTGAACCTGCGCCGCCGCCCTCGCCATTGTTCCTACGCCCGAGCCC
>NW_022111359.1:3133519-3138074 GCF_000313985.2 Echinops telfairi | reverse complement strand
GCAAGTTCACTGAAACCTGTGGGCAGCCCCGTGGGTCAGCAGCCCTGCTGGGGCTGGGGTGAGGTCTCTGCTGTCATCTGTGGAGCAGGCTGCCAGGTCTCTCCTGTGGGCTAGCTGGCTGCATTTCAGCCCCCAGCCTCTGGATAATACCCAAAGGCTCAACTGTCCCGTCACTAGGGCTGAAGCTGTTGGATCTTCATCCTATCGTCCAGCCTCACTGTGCTGGCACAAGAACCTCCGCTGGCTGGCAGGTAGACAGGGCGGTCCCCTGGCCAGGAATCAAACCTGGGCCTCCCACACCGTTAGGTGCCAGTCACCTCCGGCCTGTAGTGACCTGCGCCGCCGTCCTCGCCATTGTTCCTACGCCCGAGCCCACCGTGGCGGCCACTGGGTCAGTGCATCTCATGGAGGGCCTTCCTCTTCCTTGCTGCCCCTCCGCTTCTCCAGGGACTTGTCTCTCCTGGCAACATGTCAGATACTTGCCGTCTTTGTTTCTAAGGAGCTCTCGCTGTACTACTGAGACAGATTGGGTTGTCCTCCCTGGTACTTTATAGTTTTAAATGTTGCTTTCAGATGAAGAATAAATTCCAAGGTTCAGAAGGCTCATCTTGCTTCCCCAGAGTGGCTCGGGGTCTTGAACAGCTGACCTTGTAGTCCACAACACAAGGAGTTAGCCGCCACGCCACCGTAGCTCCTGTCCATGGTACTTTCCATATTCTCCAGGCATCGATTCTTCAGCTTCCTTAGTCAGCGCTCACCTTTCACATGCATATGATGCAGTGGAGAACACCATGTTCTGTAATACTCTAGAGAGGGCTGTGCAGCAGATTGACCTAATGCAATATGTCTTTTTATCTCTTGACTGCTCCTTCCACGAGCATTGCTTGTGGGTCAAAGCAAGACAAAATCCTTGACAACTTTGTCTTCTCCATCTCTCATGATGTTTCTTACTGGTCCCCTTGTGAGGATGTGGGTCTTCCTTACATTGAGTTGTCATCCACACTGAAGGTACAAGCCTTGATCCCCATCAGCAAGTGCTTCAAGCCTTCAACATTTCAGCAAGCAAGGTTGGTCATTCTCGTGTCAGGTTAACAAGCCTTCCTCCAATCCTAGTGCACCTTCTTCACATAATCCATTTTCTCTGATATGCTCAGCATACATATTGACTAAGTATGGTGAGAGGATACAACCCTGATACCTTGCCTGATTTTGAACCATACAGCATTCGCTCAACTGCCTCTCGATCCATGTTCTGAATGAGCGTGATGAAGTGTTCTGAAATTCCCATTGTTCTCAAAGCTACCTAGTTTATTAACATCTACACAGTCGAATGCCTTTCAGAGTCAACGAAATACAAATAAACATCTTTCTGGTGTTCTCTGCTTTGAGCCGAGATCCATTTGTCTCTTGTTCTACGTACTCCTCTTTGAAATCCTGCTTGAACTTCTGGCTGCTCCCTGTCAATGTACAGCTGCAACCATTTTGGATGGTTCCACAGTCTCCCACGTGGAAGGTGGGAATTCCACCACAGGAGTCCAGCTGTCCCCCTGAGGTCCTTAGAAGAACTCCACGTGACAGCAGAAGCAGTTCAGTCAGCCAGGGCGCCCAAAGCTAGGGGAGGTGAGGAAGGTACACCCCATCCCTCATCCCCCATCACTGTTAGAAGCTTCAGAGGAAGCATGGCCTGGCCACCACCTTGGCTTCTGCCTTTTCTTAAGATCCTCTTTTTTCTCTAAGGAGTTTTGGTGGCCTAGTGATTGTGTTGGGCTGCTAACTGCAAGCTCAGCAGTTCAAAACCACCAGCTTCTGTGTCGGAGAAAGACAGGGCTTTCTACTTCCTGCGAGAATCTTGGTAACTCCCAGGGGCAGTTCTACCCTCTCCTATTGGGTCGCTGTGAGTCGACATGTACTGGATGGTCGTGAGCTTGGTGTTGCTTTATTTTCCTTCTCTATTTGATGTCTGCATTTCATTGCAATGGTTACACAGGAAAGAAAAAAGAATGATTGAACGGTCTATTAAGGCAGTTGACAAGTTGTGGTGGCAGTGAGAAATGCTCAAGGGCATGTGACAAAGTGTCGGGTCTGCTAACAATTGTCCAAAGGGGCTGTGTTAGTCCGGTTGACGAGAGAAACTTCCAGAGACACTCATCTGTGTGTAATAGAGAACTTTGTATCAAACAGTAATTGTATATTAAGAAATCAGCCCAGTCCAGATCAAGTCATTGGTCCGATATTAGCCCATATGCCCGATACCAGTCCATAATTTCCTCTTCAGACTCACACAACACATGCAATGATGCCGAGTGCAGGAAGATCACAGACCAGTGGGTGGAAAGTCTTGTGGATGCAATGGCACTGGAAGCATCTCAGCACTGGCATGGGTCTCCATGTGGCTCCTCCAGCTCCAGAGCTCTGGCTCCATCAGGGGCCTCCATGTGGCTTGTTGGCAGGAAGACAGAGTCTGAATGTATCTGGCCTCCAGTGAGCTATTTATCTCTGGCGCCTCCAAATGAGGTCATCAAGCTGCGACCTGATGGACAGGCTAGACCCCACCCCTTTGCAAGTTGACACCAGATTCCGTAACTACCACAGGGGCATACCACTCCGCTGTAGGCCTCAGCTCAAAAGGCATTCAGCTCAAGCCCTGTGGGTCAGCAGACTCAGCTCCCTGAATTAAGTCCCCAGAGACACCCCACTCCAGTAAGCCTCAGCCAGGAGGCACTCAGCTCCCCTTCCATGGGTTAGCCAGTCCAACTCCAGCCCAGAGGCACCCCACTCTGCAAGCCAGTCTCCTGCACAAAGTGCTCCGCTGTCCTTGCTCCGCGGGTTGGTTTCCTTGTTCCGTGCTCTGGCTCCAGCTCCTCTGATGCGGTAGCTCTCAGATGGATCCAGGTTCACTGTGCAGGGATCTTGGGTCCATTCCTGGCTCTGACCAGTAATGAGATCCCTCCCCCTGCTTCTCAGAGGGCGCCGCAGGATGGCACTGCAGGAAAGTCGGTTCGCAATGACTCACAGGTGAATCCTGTCAGTCTCTTCCCCCCCAACCTTCTCAGCAGACCCATGCAGGGAAGGGCCGTTTGGTGGGAGTTTGGACTTTGGCTAGAAGAACCAGGATAAAGAAGTCGCTGTCCCTGCAGCGTGGGAACAGAGGAGGCGATGGAAACCAGCCTGAGTGCGGGACTTCCTTCCGGCCGCTCGAGCAAGTGCCTTTGGTTCCTGCCTTGCTGTGCCGATTCATCCAAAGGGACCCCGAGGCCAACCTCGGTGTTCAAGACTGAAGCTGAGCCATTTTGCCGCCCCCCCGCCCCCCAAAGAGAAGGAAAGATCAAGAAGCAGTCGCTGTCAACCTCTCACCCCCAAATGATTGGTCTCTGACGTCAGTGAGGCGGGTGTCAAAGCTAATGACTGCTTGGTCCCACACGAGGTAGGAAACAGGAGATTTCTGACTAGTCCTGCCAGGAGCGCGGAGCAAAAGAATTGGCAAGTAGAGGGGGATTTAGCACAAGTCGTGACGGGCAGGGTGGGGGGGAAGCGCCGGGAGGGAGTGTACTCTGAAGCTCTGAGTCCCTGCTGGGCCTGGAAAGGGAATGGCCAAGGCTCTGTGCTCTGCATGGGGGTGTAAACCATGAACACGCTGGTCTGCTAACCAACAGCTGGCTGGTTCGAGGCCACTCAGAGGAAGAAAGACCCGGCCAAGTACTTGAGGAAAACCAGCCGCTGAAAATGCCTTGGAGCCCGTGGTGCCCTCCCCACACGGGATCACCGCGAGAGAGGGGATGCCAGCTCCTGGGCAGCCTGCTTAGGAAAGGATGATGTCTGTCAAGCTCCAGTTCTCCACTAGAGGGGGTCCTGCCCCCGGGGGACCGTTTTGGTGTCCTGGTCTGGCCCCTAATCTCAACAGTACAGAGACAGAGAAACCCTGCGCTATGGTAGGACCCAAGCCCCCAACCAAACCTGCTGCCATCTAAGGGCTTCCGACTCCTGGTGACCCCGCAGGACTGGGTAGAACTGCCCCACAGGGTCTCCATGGCTGAAATCTTCATCAATCGAAGTAGATCGTCCCGAGGAGTGGCGGTGGATTGGAATTGCTGGCAGCCAAGCCCTTAACCCACTCTGCCACTAGCGTGCCTCAACATGCCCAAATCCCGAGATCCGTGTGACCAAGCCAAAACAAAAGGATTGTCCAGAGCATTTCCGCAGCGGCAAAAAGTACGGTGTTCATAGACCCTTCAGCCTCCCTGGGTGGTTGCAGGAAATGTTCCCCCGAAGCTGCTGTTAGGTGCCATCAAGTTGGCACCGACCGAAGGGACCCTACGCACAATATGAAACACCGCACCGACCCGCACCCATTGTTCCGATGCCTGAGCCCATGGTTACAGCCAGGGTGTCCCTCCATCTGGTTGAGGGCCTTCCTCTTTGTCACTGCCTGTGTGAGTTTGGGTACTTTAGAGAAATAAATCCACAGAAACTCATGTATAAGAGAGAGTTTTATATCAAGGGTAAGTGCACATCAAGAAAACATCCCAACCCAGTGCTGCCCAAGCCCACACGTCCA
>NW_022111359.1:3128430-3133156 GCF_000313985.2 Echinops telfairi | reverse complement strand
TTAACCCCACATGTGCATATCGGCCAGGTTGGCACAATAAACTTTACAGTCTCAACAGTATGAAACACTGCACCAACCCGCACCCATTGTTCCGATGCCTGAGCCCATGGTTACAGCCAGGGTGTCCGTCCATCTGGTTGAGGGTCTTCCTCTTTGTAACTGCCCCTCCGCTTTACCGAGCATGATGTCCGACTCCAGGGACTGGTCTCGCCTGCTAAGGTGTCCAATGTATGTGAGACAAAGTCTCCCCATCCTTGCCTTCAAGGAGCGCTCTGGCCTTTCTCCCTCTGAGACAGATTGGTTTCTCCTTTTGGCAGTGTATCTATATGGCCAATGTTGTTCTAGCCTGGAGGAAGGCTACTTAACAACCTGTGATCTGCTGATGCCACAGCCTTGCTTGCAGACAGTGAGGGGGACTTGAAACCCTTGCTGATGAAAATCAAGGGTTGCAGCTTTCAGTGTGGATGACAACTCATGTAAGGAAGACCCGAATCCTCACCTGGGGCCAATAGGTGACATCGTGATAAACGGAGAAAAGGTTGGCGTTGTCAAGGGCTTTCTCTTGCTTGGATCCACAATCATGGCTCATGGACACAGTAGTCAGGAGATCAAAAGGCACATCGCACGGTAAATCTGCTACGCAAGACCTCTTTACAGTCTTGAAAAGCAAGGGTGTTACTTTGAGGACTAAGGTGTGCCTGACCAACCATGGCATTCTCCATCACACTATCTGCATGTGAAAGTTGGACAGAAGGGGCGGCGATGACCAACGTGCTTCCCACAGCGTCCTCCCTCCCCGA
This sequence comes from Echinops telfairi, assembly GCF_000313985.2. Classification (NCBI taxonomy): domain Eukaryota; kingdom Metazoa; phylum Chordata; class Mammalia; order Afrosoricida; family Tenrecidae; genus Echinops; species Echinops telfairi. Next base: position 3,132,356 of record NW_022111359.1, on the reverse strand, counting down.
GCTTGTGCGATTCAGTGGTTGGGCCGCCAGGCGGCGCGCTGGAGCCTCAACAAGGGCTGGCACTGCCCACCTCCACGTCCAGGTAGGGAAAAGGTTCTGGCTCTGGATCTAGGCTAGTCATCTTCTAAAGATGACTATGTGCTCCGAAGTACGACTTCCCTTTTCAGGCCTTTAAGGAGCAAAAAGTCTTCTGCGTGAGATGCCCTGCCTGAGACTTCTGCTCTGGTGGGTGTACAAAGTTCAAAGGTTTATGCACGGATGGGCCTTAACCTGCCTGTTGACCTGTTGGTCAGGGTCCATGAGGCCTTCAGCCTTGAGGTTGAGGATACAAAGTGCGGGCACCCATTAACTTCAAATCCATTCCAACTGAGAAACGCTACAGGGAGAAAGACCAGACTTTCTACTCCTACAAAGAGTGACGGTGTTAGAAAACCGCAGGGCCAGTTCTACCCTGTTCTATTGTATTAGTCTGGGTTTTTTAAAGAAACAAATCCACAGAAACTCATCTATAAAAGAGAGTTTTGTATAAAGGGTAAGTGCACATCAAGAAAACATCTCAACCCAGTGCTGCTCAAGCCCATAAGTCCAACATTAACCCGTATGTCCAACACCAATCCACAAAGTCCTCCTCCATCTCACACTTTATGCCAATTTATTGAGTTGTCACATAGGTGCATAGATAGAGAGATACCTCTCTGTATGCACACATATCTACAAATCTACAGGATCTCTTGTGACATTGTGGGGTAGGCATTTGGCTAGAAAAAACACTTTAGGGTTAGTACTCTTTGTATTCTGCATAAGAAAACCATGCGAGTTAGGCTGTTAGCAACAAGGTTAGGAGTTCGGTCCCACCAGCCACTCCATGGGAGAAAGATGAGGCTGTCGTCTGCTCTCCTAAAGATTTCAGTCTCAGAAACCCACGGGGGTAGTTCCCTTGTAAGAATTCATGGAGTCCACAGCCTGCTGGGAAATGGCATCGCCAAAACGTGCACAAGAACAAAACGGACCTGTGGTGATTGCTATGGCATTTATCATTGTGTACCCCCAGCAGAAAGAACCCCCCCAAAATCTATGTGAGGGTATGTGTGTTACCATGTATGTATGTAGCTTTGTATAGCAAACCATAGACCAAACCCACTGCCGTCGAGTCAATTCCGATTCATGGCACCCCTATGTGGGGTGGCCAAGACTGTCGATCTTTACAGGAGCAGGCAGCCTCATCTTTCTTCCAGAGGACAGCTGCTAGGTTTGAACCCCCAACTCTTTGGTTGATAGCCAAATGCCTACCTCACAATGTCACAAGAGATCCTGTAGGTTTGTAGATATGTGTGCATACAGAGAGGTGTCTCTCTCTCTATGCACCTATGTGACTGCATGCACTTATATGCGCATAGATAACAGAACACACAAGAGATGCTGTTACATATCCTACTTGGATTGGATTTCTGGGGCTAAAGGATTCCAGTCATGGTTTTCAGGACAACTCAATAAGTTGGCATAAAGTGTGGGCTCCACAGCCCAGCTTGATGAGCAGTGTGTCTGGGGCCTTAACAATTTACGGGCAGAAAAAAAAATGTGGGCAGCCATCTATGATACAACACTTGGTCTCCACCCTTCAGAAGCAAAAGACAAAGAAGGAAGCCAAATGGTTCAGAGAAGAAACTAATCTACAAGAGACTCTGTACATGAACCATAGCTTCATGTACCCGAAACCAGAGGAGCGATGGCGCCCAGCCACCACTACTAACCATTATAATCAGGCCCGCAGAGACGAACCCTGAGACAACGGGAGAAAAAATGTGGAACAGAACTTGCCATTCCTTTAACAAACGAACAAATCTACGGAACTGGTTGAGACCGGAGGACCCCACCCCACAATACTATCACTCTTTAAACCTTGAACTGAAACTAACCCCTGAGATCACTCTGTCGCTCAGCCACAAACGGACTCATGGAAACACCTCTCTGTGGCCAAGCAGGCCTCCAATGTCTTCAACACAAAGATGCGGCTGGAAAGGGGTAGGGAGACTAGATGAACGGAAAGGGAACAACCAGAACAGAAATCACGAGAATGTTCATCGCGCATCGTGAAGAACACAGCTCAGGTCACAGAGCAACGTGTAGAACCCTAAACCAACAACACAAGATGATATTATTTATGAATAAATAAAATGTACTTATCATAAGTCAAGAACTGTTCGCTGATATTTTGTGCACTTTCATGTACATGTACGAGATAAACGGGTCCACTGGAAAAAGAATTGGACAGCTGAAGCTTTCGCAAGCGTACAAAGGTATCAAACAACTGTGGGCTGAGCAGGGTTTGTGACATCTGCTGGTGCTTTGGGGTTCCTTGATGGTGTGCTGGTTAAGGTACTCCCTGCTAGCAACAAAAGGTCAGCAGTCTGAGTCCACCAGTACTCCACTGGGGGAGGAAGATGGGCAGTCTGCTTCTGTAAAGATCGACACTCTCAGGAACTATGGGGCAGTTCTCCTCTGTCCCAATCAAACCCCAAGCCACACGCACTGCCGTCGAGTTGAGGCCGGTTCATAGCGGCTCCAAAGGTGAGGTCGTTAGTTGATTGTGCCAGCCTGGCCAATAAACACATGTGGGGTTAATTGAAAGGCCGAAGGATAAATGGCTCGGTGAGCCTCGCCTTTCTAGTTCTCCGGTCTCTTGCTTTCTGATGGTCGGACCAGGGTGCAGCTACCTTAGTCAGTTCCCTGCTTCAGCTGGCAAGACTCACTTCCTGCAAGACATTCCCAAGGAGAAGCCACATGGACCTACCCCGATGCAGCCCTGGGTGCTGGAGCAGCCGTGTGGAGACCCCTGCCAGCACTGAGATGCTTACACATTCCCTGATTCAGCTTTCCTCCTGCAGTCGGCATCACTGCATGTGTTTTGTGAGATGGAGGAGGACTTTGTGGATTAGTGTTGCACATATGGGTTAATGTTGGACTTATGGGCTTGGGCAGCACTGGTTGGGATGTTTTCTTGATGTGCACTTACCCTTTATATAAAATTCTCTTTTATAGATGAGTTTCTGTGAATTTGTTTCTTTAAAGAACCCAGACTAATACAATAGGACAGGGTAGAACTAACCCTGTGGGTTTCTAACACCGTCACTCTTTGTAGGAGTAGAAAGCCTGGTCTTTCTCCCTATAGCGTTTCTCAGTTGGAATGGATTTGAAGTTAATGGGTGCCCGCACTTTGTATCCTCAACCTCAAGGCCGAAGGCCTCATGGACCCTGACCAACAGGTCAACAGGCAGGTTAAGGCCCATCCGAGGGTAAGAGTATCCACCATGTTCTTGAGTTTTAAATGTCGAATATACACATGCATACTCATGGGAACCTCAAACCCTGGGACCGTACGTAGGATCCAATAGGAAGTCATGCCTTGTCTGACTCTCCAGTTACATCGTGGCCATTTTGGCTTGTATCATCTTTAGATTTTTTACCCCCCATATGATTCTCTACTCCTGTGTCAGTTTGTCATACTGTGTTGGCTTGCATGGTGCTGTAATGCTTGAAGTTGTGCCACGGATGTTTCAAATACCAGCAAGATCATCCATGGTGGATAAATGTCAGGGGAGCTTCTAGAGCAGTGGTTCTCAACCTTTATGCCGCAACCCTTTCATACAGTGACCCCCAACCATAAAATTATTTTCATTGCTACTTCATCTCTGTCATTTTGCTACTGTTAGGAATCAGGAAACCCCTGTGAAAGGGTCATTTGACTCCCAAAGGGGTCGCGACCCACAGGTTGAGAAACACTGATCCACATCATCATCTATATCATGATCTATATCATCATCTGCATAATCTATATCATCTGCATCATCATCTATATAATATACATCATTACCTATATCATCCACATCATCTATATCATCTACATCAGTGGTTCTCAACCTTCCTCA
>NW_022111359.1:3124194-3126717 GCF_000313985.2 Echinops telfairi | reverse complement strand
TCTTCTGTGACTTTGAAATAGTCATTCGTCCCACGAATGAAAATTAGAAGTTGTGCAGGATCACGAACATCATTACTTTCATTGAGTGCCAAGGAAAAATAGGAAAGTTTTTTTTGTGGAGTTTTGCAAATGCTGATGCAAATTGTCTCCCATTTCTTCAATCTTTCATGTAATTGTAGGTCCTGAAAGACTCACTGTACTAAATAAATCGGCCTTCTCTGGACACATCTCTTTGGCAACAGAAAGAAGGCATTCTTTAACAAATTCTCCCTCCACGAATGGTCTGCCAGTGCACACTATTAGCTTGGCAACTTGAAAACTTGCCCATAGTGATGAAATATTTAGCTGCTTCTGCTTCACAAAAGTATTTTGCTGAGCTGTCAATGTATTTTTCAGTTTTAATATTTTATCTTTTCTCACTTCTCCGACCAAACTATCATATTTATCTTTATGTTGAGTTTGATAGTGTCGACACAAATTGTATTCTTTGAACACAGATACTATATTCTGGCATATCAAACACACAGCTCTTTCCTCGTACCGCATGAAAAAGTCATCATAAATCCACTGTTCTTTGAATATCCTACACTCCAAGTCAAATTTTCTCTTTCTTGATATTGTTTCCTAGGGATTCCAAATTGTTATTAGTAAATATATATATATATCGCTACAAAAACAATATACCAGCAATAACTTTGCCCACAAGACATGTAGACTGCACTGCCCATTAATGCAGTCTGATCAGTGTCCATCAATGCAGCCTTGCCAGTCCACATCATTTCAGCCTCACCAGTGCCCATATTGGTGGAACTCCACTTTTACCTCAGGCTCATACTGGTGCAGTGCAGGAACCGGCACGATTACAGAGCCGGTTCCTCTGCCACCTTTCCAGTTCACACTACCCTGTGCAAACCCCACTGTAATCTGTGAACTCGCACAGGAAGCTGATCGCCTGGGTGAGAAGACCCCTGCAATCAGATTCCACTGCAGGAAAAAAGAAGGCACGTATGCCCTTTTTCTTCCGAATCTAATGTGCTTGGATGACTGAACTTGCACTGCTCAGAGATCGCAACAGTGTGAACTGGGCCTTACACAGCACACAACATACAACATCATACACAACTGAATAGCAATCAGAATATAAGTGCACTTGCTGTCCATTAAATTGGGTTTCCTACTCCTCGGCTGTCTGCAGAGCCAGATTAAGTTCCCATGGGGCCCTAGGCAGATTACCAGTTTGGGGCCCCCATGCAATAACACTGAGCACTGACCATTTACATTAACACTGAGTGCTGACAATTTGCATTAGTACTGAGTGCTGACCATTTGCATTAACACTGAGCACTTACAATTATCATTACCACTGAGCATTGGCTATTTGCATTACCTCTGAGCACTGACCATTTGCATTAGCACTGAGCGCTGACTATTTGCATTATCACTGTGATGTAACCCCCCTAGAAGCCACCCCCAACCAACTAACCAACTTAAAAAAAAGACCTCCTAACTTCAGGGAAAAAGGCCCCTCTTAACTGCAAAAAAAGGCCCTACTAACTGCAAAATTAAAAAAAATAGACCTCCTAACTTCAACAAAAAAAATCCTAACTTGTTCTTACCTCGGTCCTCAGGCAGCAGCAGGCTCTGCACAAGCAAGCTCAGACCACACCAGAAAGTGAGAGAAGGAGGGGAGTCGAAAGTGGGGTGCACATTCCGTACAGGTGCACTGCGGGCCCAGGACTAGTCAGCTGCTAAGCAGGACAGGCAGCGGCAGCAAAAACACCCGGTGGGCCGGATAAATGTCCTCGGTGGGCCGCATGTGGCCCGCGGGCCATAGTTTGAGGACCCCTGTTCTTAGGCGGTTGAGACCGCTGGTTTAGACTAGACTACACAGACTAGGAAGAAGGAATAGGTGACCCACTTCTGAGGAATAGCCCACTGAAAACCTTATGAACAACAGCAGACATTGTCAGAAGTAGAGGCTCTGTCGAAAAAGAGGGAGCCCCTCAGGAAACATCAGGCTGGAACCCGAAGATGGTACAAGATCAGACGGTGTTTTATTCTGCTATATACGGGATCTCTATGAGTCAGAACCGACTCGACGGCAGCTAACATTAATCACTATGTCACTAGCCAATGAGTGTTGTTCTGTGAATTTTATGTTCTCCCTTCTCATTTTGGGGGTCACCTTGGGATACAGTTCACTTATTTATTATGTTTACTGATTATTTCATAAACGGAAAGGGATCTTTGTCTTGCTCACAGATGCTCACCGTGTAGAACTCCTGGAAGGGGGCAGGCGCTCAACAGACTTGTGGCACTGAGGAATCTGCTTCAGTCTCCCATAGGAAGTGGTTTCCAAGCGGGGACCAAAGCTCCCTCCGAGCGGATTCAGCACTGGCACCCTTTGGACAGCTCTGGACACCAAATCCGCCAGGAACCGTTCCTCCAGGACCCAGGTTCCCGCCGGCGCCGCTTTGCCGACGCTCCTGCCACTCAGAGGGCGGGAGCTACTTTGAGGGGACG
>NW_022111359.1:3107503-3123680 GCF_000313985.2 Echinops telfairi | reverse complement strand
AGGGAGTGAGCGAATGAATGAATGAGCCGGCCCTGCTCTGCCTGGCCAGTCAGACCCCTGTCAGATTCCCGGCGGGTCCTCAGCGAGGCGCCTACAGTGTGCAGAGGACACCCAGTGGGTCTTTGATGGGTGCCTACTGTGTTCAAACGACACCCAGTAGGCCTATGTGGTCACCCACTGTGTGCAGATGAGACCTGGCGGGTCCTCAGGGAGCGTCCGCTGTGTGCCCACGACTCCCCGCAGGTTCCTTGTGAGCGCCCGCTGTGTGTACATGACACCTCTGCGGTCCCTAGTGAGCACGTGCTGTGTGTCAAGCCCTGGAGCATCAGGTGTGAGCAGGACAGGGTCCCTGCCCCTGGGAGCACACAGCCTGGAGGGGCGACGACTTTGAACTCGAGTACCATAATCGTGACACCCCTCCCCCCATTGTTCAGAGTTTTTGAGCCCAACTGAGGAGCGGACAGCTTGAGTCCAAACAGAGGCACCTTCCAGATAAGCCCAGCTTTGAGCACCCTGGTGGAGGCAGCTCTCCTCTCTTAGCAATGCCAGGAAGGTTGGGGGTTATCTGAGCAAGACCTGAGGGGAGTCTGGGTGGGGGAGCAATGGGGGGGGGCGCTCCAGGTGGTCACAGTGGTGGTTTTGGGGTCCAGGGCAGTCCTGTCCATTTGGCCCATTGAATGCCCACATTTGCCCTGGGAGTCCTGCTGGTGTAGTGAGTTAAGTGTCGGGCTGTTGGTCATCCCAAGGGCAGCAGTTTGAAGCCACCAGCCACTCTGCAGGAGAAAAATGAGGCTGTCTGCCCTTGTGAAGACCGACAGTCTTGTCTTGGAGTTCCACAGCGGGAGTTGTACTTTGGTGTCGCTGTGGGTTGGAATCGCCTCCCTGGGAGTGAGTTTTGATTTGGTTTCCAGTACGCGGGCTTCTGCTGATGCATTTGTTCAGCCAGAGGTCACTACGCTTCCATTCTGTGTTGGACCTTCTGCCGAGGGCCAGGGATACAGGAAAGAGCAAGGGTTTGGGTCCAGGGAAGCCCTTCTTATGGGTCCCAGAGAGGCAGTGAATGAGCCAGAGACAAGGAGATGTCATGAGGACGTGGGGAAAGGAGTGGTGGTGCTGTGTGTTCAGCGCTGGGTTGCTAGCTGCAAGGTTGGCAGTGCAAACCCACCAGCCGGCTCCGCAAGAGGAAGATAAGGCGGTCTGCCTCCCTGAAGACTGACAGTCGTGCAGACCCACAGGGGCCGCTCTACTCCACCCTCCAGGCTCACTGTGAATGGGCAGTGAGGGGGCGGCAGTGGGTGGCGGCAGAGAACAACTTGTACAAAGACCTTGAGGCAGGGAGAGAGCCCGCATGTCCCACAGCCAGAAAGGCGATGTGGGCAAGGGAGGGGCTGCAGGAGAGCCTGGGCTTTCTGCATGGGCAGCGGGAAGGCCCTGGATCAAGGTTGTGGCTGCCCATCCGTGCAGCAGATGCTGCGCTCTGGGGGTGGAGGGCAGCTGACACTGGCAGTGTGTCTGCTGGGACTGAGGAGTGGCTGTCCTTAAGTTCTTATGACAGCCCAGCCCCGAGGACCTTCTTTCAGGGCGAGGTCTGTCCAGCCCCGGAAGGACAGGTCTTAGTCGCGCTCCTCCTGGGAGACAGAGCCAGGAAGATGCGGAATCCCGGGCACAGCCCTTCAGGGCTCTGCTGTGAGCCAGGCGGCCAGCTTTTGAGCCGGTCAGCCTCTTCCCAGCCCCTCTGAGGAGAGAGAGGCAGCCTGCCCTGCAGGGACACTGTGTCGGCTTCCACTGGATGGAGCGGGATATGGTCCTGAGTCTGTGTGTGTGTGTGTATTTTTGGTATACACCAAAAAATCAAATCCCCGGGCATTGAGTTCATTCCAACTCATAAGGACCCTATGTAAAGTTTCTGAAGCTATAAATCTTTACAGAAACAGACAGCCTCATCTTTCTCCCACAGAGCGGCTAGCGGATTTGAACTGCCCACTTTGCACTTAGCAATCAACACTGACCCAGAGGCACTTCTAGGGCTCCTGTGTGTGTGTGTATATGTATGTGTTTGGGGAGCACTTATTCTATCATTTTTTAAATTCTATTTTCCACAAACATTTTGAAGGCTCTATGTGTGTGTATGTTGGTGTACAGGGAATTTCAAAAAATTCATGGAAATATGGAATTAAAAAATAATAGAATTTCAAAAATTGTTTTAAAATAGAATTTTCCCACAGACTTTTAATTTTTTTAAATTTTTATTCAAAGATCACTTTATTGGGGGCTCTTGTAACAATCCATACATCAACTGGATCAAGTATATTTGTACATATGTTGCCATCATTATTTTCTAGACATTTACTTTCTATTGAACCCTTGATCTCAGCTCCTCTTTTCCCCCCTCCGCCTGAGACTTTTAAAAACTCCCGGTGTGCACATATGTGTGTGTTTATACTATTTAGTGATACTTATGACCTTAATTATTATATAGATATATTATGGCTTCAATCACTATAATATGTTACTGGCATATTACTATTACTGAATATCTATATTACTGTATATGTATATATAGAGAGATTGGTTGGAGGAATTGGCTCACACAACTGTCAGGTACCAATTCCCAAATCAGGAGGCCGTGCAGTAGGCTGGGGATCTGTCGGTCTCATGTCCCTACATCTGGATGGTCAGAAGGTCTTGCAAAGAGCAGTTCTGGCAGACACCTCACCCCCACCCTCCCTTTTTGTTCTTAGAGCCCTCTACTGATTGGATCAGTCCCACCCACCTGGGTGCACCTCTTCATTTAAGACCAGCTGATTCGAATGCTAACCCCATGTAAAGACTTCATAGCATCTAGAGCAGTGGTTCTCAACCTTCCTCATGACGCGACCCTTTAATACGGTTCCTCGTGTGGTGGTGACCCCCCCAACCATAAAATTATTTTCATTGCTACTTCATCACTGTCATTTTGCTACTGCTATGAATCGGATGACCCTTGTGAAAGGGTTGTTCACCCCCAAAGGGGTTGCGACCCACAGGTTGAGAATCGCTGATCCAGAGTTTGACCAGATGGCAGGGGGCGGGAACCTAAGGGGCAGATCAGTGGACACACCTGCTGTATCTGGGGCCAGCTGGAGCGGGCAGCAGTCCATGGTAATACACTTGCCCCGCCCCTCCCTCTGGCGCTCACAGGTGCTGGACTGAGACATGAGCCCACCGCTGGGCCGCAGCAGGCCCCGGTAGCCCCCACGGCGTGGAGAGGAGCAGGCGCCACCTCCAGTGGGGGCCGAGGGGAGCAGAGCCGTCCAGCTGGACGCAGGGCCGGCCGCCATGACGAAGTTGCTCGTGGCCAAGCTGCTGTGCATGGTGGGCGTGTTCTTCTTCATGCTGCTGGGCTCCCTGCTGCCGGTGAAGCTCATCGAGGCCGACTTTGAGAAGGCCCACCGCTCCAAGAAAGCCCTGTCCCTCTGCAACGCCTTCGGAGGCGGAGTCTTCCTGGCCACCTGCTTCAATGCCCTGCTGCCCGCTGTGAGGGAAAAGGTGAGGGGGAACCCCTGGGGCCTTGGCACCGTCTGGGTTGCTAGAGAAACAAATGCATAGACACGCATGTGTAAGAGAGAATTTTATATCAAAGAGCAATTGTGTATTAAGAAACCATCCCAGTCCAGTCCAGATCAAGTCCTTAAGTCTGCTATTACCCCATATGTCGCTCTAGTTGGACTCACACAGCCATGCAATGACACTGAGTGCAGGAAGACCACAGGCAAGTGGGTGGAAAGTCTGTGGATCCAGCGGCAGTGGAAGCATCTCAACGCTGGCAGGGTTTTCTGCGTGGCTCCTCCAGCTCCAGGGCTCTTAGTGTAGCTCCGTGTGTCTCTTCAGCAGGAATGTCAAGCAGAGAGAGAGAGTGTGTGTGTGTCTGGCCTCCAGTGAGCTATTTATCTCTGTGGCGCCTCCAAATGAGGTCATCACACTGAGACGTGATTGACAGGCTAGACTCCACCCCTTCGCAAGTTGACAGGTGATTCTGTAACTGTCACAGTGGCTCAGTGCAGGCAGAACTTGCTGTGGTTTGAGTTGTTCGTCCTCCTCCCCTGGTGTCTGGGTCTCCAGGTGCTGCCGGGACAGGAAGATCCAAGAGGGGGGCTTCAAGGAGCAGAACTTTTCTCAGTGTAGGAGGCCGGAGGCAGGGTGCCATTGTCAGGGAAGGTCCTTGTCTTTCTTCAGCTTCTGTCCCCCGCCCCCAGCCCTTGGCGATTCCTGACTGGTGTCCGTCTTCGCCCCCCTCCACCCCAGGCTCACTGCGGCCCATTTCCTCCTCGGGTTTCATTCCCAGGCGGGGTCACAGCCACAAGTCTACACCCACAGCCCACCCTCTAGGGCAGAGTCGAATTGCTTCCAAGGGTTTTCGAGGCTGTCGCTCTTCACAGGCCTCCCCCATCTCACTGTCATGAAGCTGCAGGCGGTTCAAACTGCTGCCCCTCCGGTTAGCAGCCCTGGGCTTAACCCACCGCACCCACAGGGCTCCAGGACCCTAACCCCAGTGAGCAGACTGGACCAGGGTTCCCAGGAGGCAGGGCTCATATACTGCTACCCGAGAAACACCCCTACCAGACACCCCCGCCCCCTGGGCCATCCACCAGGAGGCTTCCCAGAGCTCGGTGGGACAAAATGGAACGAAGAGGAAGAGACTGGAGTTTTTCCACCAGTGTTGGAAGTCCCCTCGTACACTTTGCTCCTGGGTGGCTGGCTGGCAGCCTGGTCTCCCTCCAACCCCTGTGTTAGCTGGCTGTGACTGCGTAGCAAACAGGCTCTCACAGGGAACATCCGAATGCCGTTTCTTTGTTGTCTTCTTAGGCTGTGGCTTCTTAGTATCTGTTTCCTCCTCCCCAGCCCCTGGCAGTCCTTTATCCACTGTCTGCCTCTGCGATGGACTGACCTTCGCAGATGTGCAATTGAACTCGATTCCTACCTCACACCAAGCTGCCAAATAAACTCCCACTGGTCAGACAGCATCAACTAGGGGACCCTCAGCCCCTGTGATCTCCCTCCTCCCACTCAGTGTGTGGGTATCACTCTGGGCAGCACCCTAGGACATCAGTAGGCCAGGGGATCATGGGATGCAGGGTCTCTTGGGGATCAGTGGAAATCCCTAGCCCAGAGACTTACGCCCCCGCCAAGGGACGGATACTGGGCAATGTCTGAGGACATTGTGGCTGTCGTGACTAAGGCAGGATGCTGCTGGCACAGTGGGTGGAGGCTAGGGATGCTGCCCGGCACCCCCAGTGCCAAGGCCATCTGTGTGGTTGGGGCGTGGTCCTGTGGCCTCTGTCAGATGCGGTGGAGCCTGCCGGCTCCATTCACAGGGCCAGAGCAGATGGACACCTGCACTCGCGCCAGGTGCGCAGCCCAGCGAGCGGCGTGGCCATCACGGCCCAGCCCTGTGAAGGGCAAGAGCAAGGCTCATGGGGTCTGGGGGTGGAGGTGGCCTCCTGCGTAGAGCTGGGCGCCATGGGGGCGGCAGCTGTCTGCTTGGGGAGGCTGTTTGCCAGGCCTACCCTCCACAACACCACTGAGTGGATTTGAACACGGGCCGTTTTGGGGACTCTCTGGGTGCTGTCAAGGGCGTAGATTTAGGTGAGAAGTTACTCGAAGGGCATCACGACCCGCCGAGTGCTGCTGGCCGGGTGCTTCAGGTGCAGTTCCGGCCTTCTTTGTTGGAGACCGGGTTTGGCTCCAGCTGGTGTGCTGCTGTGCCACTGACCAGGATCCAGTGCAGCTTCCAGGTCAAGGTGGACGAGAAAGCAAGGCCAGGCGAGAACCCCATGGGGCGGGCACGCTCCGTGCCCTGGGGCACGGGGTCTATGGAGACCCTGTAGCCAACGAGAGCCCTGGGACCCGGGTGGGCAGCAGAGGGCTCATCTACACCATTTGTCCCAGAGTCCGGCAGGCTTCCGCTGGACAGGAGACACTAAGGCTGTCACGCCCACCTTAGCCTGGGTCTCCAGGCTCCCTGCACCCGATCCCAGGCCCAACTGGGGTGGGACCCACTTCCTTGGATGAGTAGCAGCAGAGGATGAATAGTGGGCACAGGTCCCTGGACCAGCAGTGCCAGGAGGTACCCTGGTGACTGCAGTTAGGGCTGCCCCCTCAAGCCTTCCCCTGGGCTCTGTGTGTGTGTGTGTGTGTGTGTGTGTGTGTGTGTGTTGGGGGGTGTCCATCAGAAGAACTACTATGTCTGAGCTGAGCATGCATATTTGTCTGTGTGTCTATATCTCTGTCCATGTCTGTGTTTATCTACTTGCTTTGGGGTGCGTGTGCATATGTGGCTGTGTGTGTGTGTATATGTGCCTGAGTGTATGTCTGGTTCTGTGTGTATATGGCTATGTGGCTGTGCTATGTGCTGTGTGTATATGTCTATGTATGTATAGCTATGTGGCTGTGCTATATGTGCCTGTGTATCTGTGCATGTGCCTGTCTATCCATGCTTGTGTGTGTGTGTCCATACATGTGTACGTGTGTGTGCTTGTGTGTCTGTCCATGTGCGTAGTGCCTGTGTGTAGATCCATGCCTGTGTGCCTGACTATGTCTGTGTGCATGTCTGTGTGTGCATCCATGCCTGTGTTTGTGAGCTACAGTGTCGGCTGTGACAAGGGGGAGAAAGGAGGGCTAGCTATGAGCCGTAGCGTGGCGGCCTTTGACATTCCGTGGGAGCCAAGACTTGAACACAAACCACCTGTGACCAAGCTGAAGGAAGGGCGTCCGTTCCGAGTGGCCGGCTCACACAGGACAGCGTGTAAACATCCCCTCCCCGCTCACCCCAAGAGACCACTCAGGTTCAAACTCCATACAATCACAGAGGAGCCAGTCACACTTCCGCAGCTCAGGCCACAGGGGCTGGACAACGTCCACAGTGCTCAGCATAGCTGCAGTATGTCCAACGTCCCTGGAGCTCTGAGGTCAGCCCAGGGGGCGGAGCTTCAGCAGATGCCCGTCCCCAGCACCTCCCTGTGTGTCAGAGAGCAGCTGTGCTCCGAGGGGCATTCCGTTCCCAGGCTGAGTTGGGGGTCCAGGCTGAGCGACCTCCCATGGTGTGGATGCGTGCCAGTGACCTGGGTGCACCTGAGTCGCAGTCTGTTGTAGGGTGACCCCGGCCCTTCTGCCTGTCATCCAGTCCTGTGGACGTGTGCGCGAGGGCCAAGTACTTCTGGGTAGCAGCCCTCTGTGTGTGGACGTGTGTGCAGTGACCCAGGTACATCTGAGTGACATCCGTCGTGTGGTTGTGGGCGTGAGCACCAGGCTACTTCAGAGCATCAGCCTGCCGTGTGGATGTGTGCGGGTGGCCTGTCGTAGGGACCTGTTCGGGTGACCCAGGTGCTTCTGAGTGACATCCTGTCTGTGGATGTGTGTGCAGGTGACCCAGGCATGCCTGACGCCCAGTCCGTCCTGTGGATGTGTGTGAGTCCCAGGTGCTTCTGAGTGACATCGTCTTGTGGAAGTGTGCCGTTTCTCTGGTGCTTTGCGGACGTGTGCAGGAAGGGCGCGCTTGGCTGATCAGCCCCAGCCTCACGCCCGCCCCGCCCCGCACAGCTGCAGCAGGTGCTGAGCTTGGGCCACATCAACACTGACTACCCGCTGGCCGAGACCATCATGATGCTGGGCTTCTTCCTCACCGTCTTCCTGGAGCAGCTCGTCCTGACCTTCCGCAAGGAGAAGCCGTCCTTCATCGACCTGGAGACCTTCAATGCCGGCTCAGATGCAGGCAGCGACTCTGAGTACGAGAGTCCCTTCATGGGCAGCTCGCGGGGCCATGCGCTCTACGCTGAACCCAGCCCGCACGCCCACCCCCACGGCCTGAACGTGCAGGAGCTGTCGCGTTCCGGCCCGCTGCGCCTGCTCAGCCTGGTCTTCGCCCTCTCGGCCCACTCCATTTTCGAGGGCCTGGCGCTGGGCCTGCAGGAGGAGGGCCAGAAGGTGGTCAGCCTCTTCGTGGGTGTGGCCATCCACGAGACGCTGGTGGCCGTGGCCCTGGGCATCAGCATGGCCCGGAGCGCCATGCCACTGCGGGACGCAGCCAAGTTGGCTGTGACGGTGAGCGCCATGATCCCGCTGGGCATCGGCGCTGGCCTGGGCATTGAGAGCGCCCAGGGCGTGCCCAGCAGCGTGGCCTCGGTGCTGCTGCAGGGCCTGGCCGGCGGGACCTTCCTCTTCGTCACCTTCTTCGAGATCCTGGCCAAGGAGCTGGAGGAGAAGAGCGACCGGCTGCTGAAGGTGCTCTTCCTGGTGCTGGGCTATGCTGCGCTAGCCGCCATGGTCTTCCTCAAGTGGTGAGGCCGGGTCACCGTGCCGGGGACTCGGGCCCTGACCTAGCGCCCACCCAGGACCCTGGACCTAGCCCAGCACGAGGGCCTCAGCACTTGGGACCCGGGACCCAGAACCAGGGACTCAAGACCTGCCTGACCCAGCTCTCAGGATCTAGGAACTTACCCAGCACCAGGGACCTGGGACCCAGCATCCAGGACCCAGGACCCAGCTCAGCATTAGGGACCTGGGACCTGGAACCCAGGGCTGAACCCAGCCTAGGGCCCCAGCAGTTGAGAACCAAGACCCATAACCAGGGACTCCGGCCTCACTCCCACACCAAGGGACCCACCCGGACCACTTGGCCACCATCCCCATGCACAGAGGCACCCTGGACCTGGGGGGACCCCCAGTCCCTGAACCGTGAGGCACTGCTACTACTACATTTAAAATGACTTCTCTCTAAAGTGTCTGTTGCTGTGTGTGACCTGTGATGGGGCATGGGGAGAGGGTTTAGTAGGGGAAAGGGTGTTGGGGGAGGGACAAGAGTCAAGGTAACCTTGGGGGCCGTTTCCCCACACCTGTGCACCAGGCCCCTGAGCAGCTCTACCTGTGCCCTGAGTCGGAGTGGCTTCCTGAGCTGAACTTGGGCGCCCTGTCTTTAGCCCCTGCTGGGCCACCGGTCTCTCACCACCCTCTCAGCTCCCAGTCCTGCTGGGCTCTGGGGACATGTCCCCCTAAACTCCTAATCCTACCAGGTCCGAGGGGACATGACCTCTCACCACCATCACCCCTGAGCCTCCCAGCCCTGGGGGGCCCTGGGGAGCTGACCCAAGGTTCTTTCACATGTCTGTTGGCAGCCATAGGACCCCTAGGAGTTGGGTTTTTTTTCCCCACCCCACCCCCACCCCAGGAGTTTCTTTTTTTAAGAACAATTTTATTGGCATATAATTCACACCAAAATTCAGTGGTTCATTCACATAAAAAAGAGTTGTATAAAAAAAAAAAAAGTTGTATAATCATCACCCCAATCAGTTTTAGAACATTTTCTTCATTCTTATACTCATCGTTATTAGCTCCCCATCTTCCCCCATTCCCCTGCAGTATCCCAAGAAACCATGAATCCAGTTGAGTCTATAGATTTGCTATATTGCATTTCATGTACAGAAAAACACACAAAAATAACAAAAATTAATAACAAACCAAAAGCAAGAAAAATATCAATCAAAAAGAAAGCATAAGATATTAAAGACTAGAACAAATTTAAAATGGGTCAAAGGGAGATGAAGCGATAAGGTGTAATAGTCTAGCCTGCGTGCCTCTGCAGCAATCCACTTTCCCATGCCCTCTGCCTGACGTCAGGCTATTCACATCCCTGGTCTGTGGTCGGGATGCACCAGAGTTTTACTCCACCAGTAGCCCTCCTTCACGTGAGAAAACAAAACTATTTTAAAATGGGCCAAACGGGAGAGTGAATGACAACATACTATATTTTAACTGTGTCTGCCACCATCCACTTTACAGTGCTGTCTGTTAACAAGGCTATCTGTGCACACCCCTCTTCTATAGTCAGCAGGGATTCACCAGAGGATTAATCCAGGGGTGGACCCTGTAAATGGATTTTGGGCTTCCACTGTCATCCATAGCCTCCTGCAAACCTGGTGTTTACATTTTAAGCTCTGATACCATTCCCACCTTCTAATTTGGATTATATTAGTTACAATCCTTAGATCACAGTTAGGTGTGCTGCTTCCATGTGGACTTAGTTGATACCTCACATAGCTGCTTGTTTGAAAGCAAGTCTTTAAGACCCTAGACACTGTTCCTTCTGATAGCTGGGCACCATCTGGGTTTTTCTGCACACTTTTCTGTAGCACCCATATCGTCAGTGAGCTTTTTGGGAAGTCAAGCATCCATGTAGGGCTATGTCATAAGAACTAACTGATCTTAGGTTGGGGCTAGAATTAAGTGTACAAGCCCCAAATTCAATGACATATCTATGTTTTACATATGTCTCTGCTTCACTAAGGTCAGCAGTTCAAAACCACTGGGTGCTCCTTGGGAGAAAGCTTTCTACTCACGTAGAGTTACATCCTTGGAAACCCACAGGGGACATTCTACCCTGTCCTATGGGGTCACCATGAGTCAGACTGGGCTCGATGGCAGTGAGGGTTCTGGTTCACCTTAGAGACATCTCTGTCACTTGGTGTTGAAGAACATTGTCAATCATCCTACTCGGGGTTTCTGGAAGGAGCCGGCCCGAAACCGAGGTCCAGCCTGCACCATGGGCCAGGGTCTGAGCCTGGGCCTCCAGGGTGCAGGGAGGGCCAGGGACTTGGGAGCACCCCCTTCAGGAGTAGCCCCTCTGAGATCTCTTCACGGTGGTGCAGGCTAAGACACCACTGGACCCCCAGAACTTCTGGGCTGGCTGAGTCTGGAGGCCCAGGGGCCCCCAGGGCAACTGGAAACAACTCGCTAGTCTGGGGCCCCGAGGCAGCACACATCCTGGTTCCCAGAGGAGGGACAGGCCCTGTGGCATCATGACAACCACCAACCTGGCATGCTTCAGCCACCTTGGGGACAGGGGAGGGCCTGGGACCTGCAGGCTGGGAGGCCTGGCTTCTCCAGCAACCACCCCAGTGACTGTTGGCACGGCAACCCTGCAGCTGCTTGAGCTTACTGCTTTTGCTCTGGGGAAGAGTCTCCTGCCTCTGCCCCTCAGCTGGTGGGGTCTGTGGGGGGTTGGGGGCCAGTGAGAGACCCTGCAGGGCAGAGCAGAACTGCCCTGTAGGGGTTTTAAAGCATCATCCTGACGGGCGGACGCAGACAGCCCATCATTCTGCCGAGCAGCTGGTGGGCTTGAACCGATGACCTTGGGGTTGGCAGCAGAGTGCTTTAGGCATGGTACCACTAGAGCTGCTTTTGAGGGCTCCAGGACCAGCCCGCAGCTTCTCCTGGGTGCTGCTCACTCAGCCTCTTCAGGGACAGGTGCCATTGGGACCCTCGGGACCCTTTACTATTCCTTATGAGGGGGCCGCTTCTCATCTCTGCCTCCCACTCCTGCCAAGGCCATCTCCGGAAACTTCCGCGTGGATTGCTAGCAGGGAGCCTGCCTCTGAACCCCTGTCCCTGAGCGCTGCCCCGCCCCCACTCCACATGGCTTGGCCTTTGTCCAGGCCCATGTGCGTGTGAAGTGGCTGCCTGGGGAGGCTGAACCTGCACTGGGCTGTAGGCTCCGGGGGTGGGGGTGGGCTGGGGTGGGGCTGGCAGTGGAATTCCACATGGGGCCCAGAGCACTGTTCTGGGCTCCCAGCTCTATGGCAGTCCTGGGAACAGGGTCTTGGCCCCCCCTTTACCTCCTGCACCCCCTGATGCCTCAAAGCACCAGCAGGCCTGACCACCCCTCTGAGGGCCTAGACAGGGGTCCCAGGGCAACCTGCCCTTCCCTGAGTCGCTCCCAGGCCAGCCAGATGAGGGCTCAGCATAGGGCCCCCAGTCCCTGCTCTGCTCAGTCTACAGCCCCTGCCACTGGCTCAGGTAGAGCCCCCTCTGTCCTCTCTAGCTCCTCGGATACCCTGGCCACCTGCCACCCTGTCATGACACTACCTGGCCCCGGGGCCCTCCTGCCCTTCTCCCCAGTACCTCCCATCCAGCACACCTGCTGCCAGCTCCCCGTCGAGGTCTGTGAGGCGGGCAGGTTTAGTAGGAGAAAAGGGCTCATAGTAGGGAGGCAGCCCCCTACCCCTCCTTCACTGCACCCTCAGAGCCCCCACCTCCACCCCCATCTGTTGATGCCAGAGGCAGAAGGTCCAGCCTCCGGCTTGTATCCTACCAGGGATCCCGCTCTGGCCGAGAAGATCAGGGCACCTCTGTGGGGGTGCAGGGTGAAGTAGAACCTGCAGGCGGGGCAGCAGAGAGCACCCAAAGGCCTCCAGCCCCAGGCCTGCAGGGCGTCACCCACTGCAGGGCAGGCCAAGCCGGCGGACACCTCCATCCTTGCGGTCTCTGAATGCAGTCTTTCTTCCTCCAGGGCCCACTTTCCCTGGCTCAGTGGTCCCCACCCATGCAATTCTGCCCCCCAGGGACACTGGACCCTGACTGGGGACTTTTGTGAATGTCTCTCCAGGGGATGTTGGGGTTGGTGGCATCTAGTGTGGAGGACAGGAAGGACAGCCCATCAGAGAGGGACCTGGGCCCAAGTGTCCACATTGCTATGGTAAAGGACATTCGTTATTTGGGAAGCTTGATCTTGACCCCCAGCCTCACAGCATGTAGCAGAATACGCTCTCCCTGCGGCAGACGGTGTCATCCACCCACCCCACCCCCACCCGCAGTTCCCATAATCTCCCTTTCCTTCCTCCTTCTGGGTGTGGATTTCAACGTGGGCAGCACCCTAGGATGTCACAGGTGATCATGGGGCACAGAGTCTCAAGGGTCAGTGGAAGCCCCTAACTCAGGGCTCTTCATCTGGGTGGATTCCACCCCTGGGGGACACCTGGGGACCTTTGTGTGTGGGGTGCTAATGCCGCGGAGCAGATGGAAAGTAGGGATACTGCTCAATACCCCACAGAGCACCCCCCACCCCCCACCAGAGAAGGTTCCCCTTGTGTCCGCAGGCCCCTGGGAAGGGGGTGTCGGGGAGACAGCCTGCATAAACTCACAGGGAAAGCCTGCTGAGTGAGGCTGGGCTGTATGTTCTGTTTCTGACCCTGCAACAGAGACAGACAAACCCAGGAATCCCTGACGCTTGGCCCAGACCGCTGACAGCTGGCCCACGGCCAGAATGCTGCCCCTGGACACACACGCGCACAGGTGGTGCAGCTGGCTCTTCTGATAATCAAGACAAAAGCCCAGGGCCCCACCTCCTGGCTCTGTCCTTGCAGGTGCCCAGGGGCCAGGGCTTGGGGGGACGCCCCGTCAGGAAGGTTCTGTTGCAGGCCGAGGGGCTGCAATGGGCAGAGCTTCAAGGGGGACTAGGCAGCCCATCTGGGGCTTCCTGGCCGCCCTGCAGCAGGATGTGGGGCAGCAGAGGGGAGAGTGCTGTGGGCGGCGCGGAGCCGTCTGGGTAGCATCCTCGTAATAACAGCGTGTCTGCCTCTGTTGTCTGTTGTTTGTGTTTCTGCAGAGAAGTTATTAGCGGAGGGGCGGGACAGGGGCGCGTAGGACCCAGGAGCCAGCGGGGCGGCAGGGAGGGCGGTGCCTCCTGAGCAGGGGCCCACCCCACCCTCCCAGTCCCCATGCCCCCCACGTACCAGCTTAGACCCCTAGCTGCGTCCACTTTGGTAGCAGCCTGTCACAGTGACCCTATGGCCGCCCCCTGCCTGCCTACACCAGGGGCTGGAGCAGGAAGACACCCCCAAACCCACAGCCCCCTTTATCCCTGCCCCGCCCCTGTAGTCCTGGAGCAGCACAGACCACCGGGCAGACAGTGGGACTGGGCTGGCAGTGGTAGGCTGTAGCTCCCACAGCTCAAATTCCAGGGACACAACTGATGCAAGGGAGGCACTGCCTGGGAAGCCCAGGAGCAGCCACCATGACATCTGGCTGGGCAGTGGGTGCTGACTGGGCCCCATCTCAGCTAGCCCAGGCCCCAGCCAGATGCAGACTAGATCAGGGGACCCCAGAGCAAGGTCTTCTCCCAGTACTGCTAACACGGAGCCCAGTCCTTCCCTGGACCGGGCTGCTGTGCACTGTGGGGTATGGAGCAGAATCCCTGGCCTCCACCCACTCCAGGTAAGTTGTGACACCCTCAAATTTTCCGACATGGCCAAGTTTCCCTGGGGGGGGGGTGCATGGGGGTATAATCACCCCTGCTGAGGCCCATGGCCCTGGACTGTAAGAGTCCACAGTCTAGGGAGGCAGGCAAAGGGCTCCCCAGGCAGCCGCACAAGGTCCTGAGGGAGAGACCAGCACACAAGGCGAGACGGTGGGGGGTGGGCGAGTGGAGGGTGGGACACACTGGGACTCTAAAGAGGTACAGTTCAATCATGTAAAGCCGAGGGCCCCAAGAGAATGGGGAAGAGTCCCCACCTCTTGGCCCCCCCACCACCAGGAGAGCAGGCCTCTGCAATGATATCAGGCTTCTTTCTCTGCAGTGCTGGCTGGTGGTCCCTGGTAAGGTCTGGCCCACAGGAAGCCCCCCCCAGCCAGGGGACACCCTGACACCCCAGGGCCAGCAGGAGGCTCCAGTGG
Organism: Echinops telfairi; assembly: GCF_000313985.2. Classification (NCBI taxonomy): domain Eukaryota; kingdom Metazoa; phylum Chordata; class Mammalia; order Afrosoricida; family Tenrecidae; genus Echinops; species Echinops telfairi. The sequence continues at coordinate 3,109,199 of NW_022111359.1, read as the reverse complement.
GGAGACCAGGCCCTGCTTCCAGGCAAACGGGGATTCCACCAACCATCTTCTTTATTAATGATAACTTTCCCATCTCCCCTCCCAGAGTGTCTACAGCTAGCTAGTTTTTTCTTTTTCATTTTTGCTGACACCAGTATAAACCTGTGTTTAATTCAGGCCTTCCCCCCACACACACCTTTCTTTCTTTAATTAGTTTCCTGCCTCGCACCTTCTTCACCCAACGTTCTTCTATTTATAAACGTTTGTTTTTAAATGTGGACGCTGAACTTGAAGAGGCAGCTTCCGGCCGGCCCCTTCTCCGGTGGCTCCGCCTCCAGTCCAGGCTGTGAGTCGGCAGTTCTGCTGGTCAGCCTGCATCAACCCCAGCTGCCGGTCCAGGGATCACCACCAGCACCACCACCATCACGGTGGCTGCCCTGGGCTCGGGCTTGTTCAGCCTAGTCAGGCACATTAAGGGAGGCTGTTGTGACTCCAGCCTGGGGGGTAAAGTGTGGAGAGGACCCCTGGGTGGGCAGCCGGCTGGGGGCACTTTGCAGGTGACCCGCTCGCTGTCCCTTGCAGTCCATTTGGGAGAAGATTTTGGGAATTCCAGCAGGAGGATGAGGGAGAGAGAGTGGCTCGAGAGTCCAGGAAACTTGACCCCTGAGTCAGAGCCCAGCTGGGCTGCCCCCTCGCCCTCAGGGACACCCTTCCTTTCTCTGAGCCTCAGTTTCCCCACGAGGGAAGGTATCTGGCCTCGGGTACCACACTGGGGGGTGCTCAGTGTTTGCCGGGGTTAACGCCGAGGCTGTGGATGAAGGTGGATGTGTGTGGACGTGCCGCCGTGCACCGCCGCCGAGGAGCCACCACAATTGTAGTTCCCTTATCCTGCCTCTAGTACCCTCGCTAGCTGGGGCAGGTGCTTAGGGATCCTTGGGAGCAGGCCCAGGTCCCTGGTGGCCCCACCCTTGGATCACGAGAGAGGGCAGCATGGATGACTCCCACAGCGCCAGTTCCAAGCAGGGTGCCCCGCCCCCTCCCGTGGGAGAACTTCAGTCCCAGTTTGGGGTGTTCACGCCGCGGACTAGGGGAGACCCCCACGAGGGAGGGACAGCGGGGATGGGATACTGGGCCTGTCCGCCTGGCTCAGGCCAGGCGGTGGCCTGGGAGCTATAAATAGCAGCCGCAGAACAGAGCTGCTGAGCCCACGCGCCTACGCATGAGTCAGCCCACGGCCGGGCGCGCACCCGGAGAACCTCGGGCCACGCTGGAGACACAGGCCTGTAGCAGCCAGGCCAAGGCGAGCGGGAGGGAAGGGAGTGGGGGCACGCCACCCTCTCAGGCAGACCAGAAACCTGAGGCCGAAGGGTGCCATAGAGAAGAGGTTGCACCAGGTTAGGGCTGAGCGTGGCCGGCCGGAGGCCTGGAGTGGACAGCCGTCGGCTGGTCCAGGTGGCAGGGGGAGGACCCAGGGGAAGGGCCGGATCAGGGAAGGTAACAGGATTCTACCACGGAACTTGGAATGAGGGTGGACTCCATGGGCCAAGGCGCAGCAGGGAGAGGAGGCTGGTGGTCTTGGGGGCAGGCGACAAAGGGGCTCACACAGAGAGGGACCCCAAGCTGCATGTGGAGACCTCACTGCTCATACTCCTCTTGATGGGGAGCTCACCCCCTTACAAAGGAACCCTTACCTGTGTCCTCAAGATGTGGCAGCCTC
>NW_022111359.1:3101714-3106254 GCF_000313985.2 Echinops telfairi | reverse complement strand
CCCACCCTGCGCGGCCCGCAACTCGCCCTCCCGGTCCCCGCGGACCCTCCTTTGTCCCAACCCCACCCTCGGCGCGCCGCGAGGGGGGCCCTCCTTCTCCTCTCTGCACACCCCCTTCGACCTTAGCCCCCCACGTTAGCGAGCGTGGCCCTCCCACCGAGCCAAGCTTTGGCTAGACCACCCCTCCGCCCTGACACTTCTCTCCAGCCCGCTCCGCAGCCCACCCCCCACCCCTGCCCGCCCCTAGCTCCTTCCCAAGTTAGAGCCCCTTGCCTAAACCCCTTCCTCCGGAGTTGGGATGGGGGGCTCTGGGCTACCCCTTTCTGTACACCCACTGAACCCATCATGGTAGTTAGCATGGTCCTTCTGCCGAGCCAGGCCAGAACCAGATCAACCCCCCTCCATCAGCCCCCTAGCTGCCCGCTCCCCACTCAGTCCCTCAGTCTGGAACTCCCATTGAATGGGGGACTCTGGGCACCCTCTCCCCTCTGGCACCCATCAGCTGTCCTTCTGCTTGGCCCTCTCCAAGGGTCAGGGCCTCTCCATCGGCCCCCACAAAGTGTGTGTGTGTGTGTGTGGGGTGCTCAGGAAGTCCCTCCAATCCCCGTCCCCCCAGCACAGCCATTAGACGCTCCCTGTCTGCCCGCTCGTAGCTAGGCAGGACAGTCACCCTCCCCCCAGGCTGTGTCCTCTGGTCCAGCTGCCCTGATGGCTCACGTCTGAGCTTGCTCCAACCTGCCTGTGTCCCACCTGGCTCCTGTGAACCAGGGGTGAAGCCTGGGCATCAACTACAGGAAGAAGACCCCAAGCCTCACATCTGCTAGCTCGGCCCCCTCCCTGCTCTGTGACCTTGGGCCAGCCCCTCCCCCTCTGTGTCCAGGACGCCCTCCCCCACCTAGCCTCAGGGAGCTTCTCTGAGGGTTTCTTCAATGGCGCTCATTGAGGGAGGGGGCCCCCTCTAGCTCGGAGCTCCACCACAGGGTCAGGTGGCCGCCAGGAAGTGGCCGGAGCTAGGTAGTGCCACCTGAAGTGGCCAGTCCAGATGGGTTAGGGGTTGGCAGAACTGGGACCCTGCCCCCCTCCCCCAGCCCTTCATGAAGCGGCTTCATGGTGGTAAGTGAAGCTTCACAGCAGCCCAGAGACCTGTGCCTGGCCCAGCGTGCCTTCTTATCCCAGTCAAGCCAGCCACATCCCACATGGGGTCCCTGTGATTGTGACCAGGCTTACTATTGGCCCCTGGGTGCATGCGGGGTCACCAGGACTTGGGGCCACATTTCAGTAATTGGTTTGATCTTCACCAAGGCTCCCCATTCCTCTCGGGTCAGGGGCTGGCCAATGGCTTTATCCCTGTCTTCCCGCCCTTGTCTCATCAACCCTATGTCACCATTCCTATTTCATGGATGGGTAAACTGAGGCTTGATGACACGAATCTACCTCCACCGGACTCGCTGCACCAGCTTCGCAACGCCCTAAACCCAACCCACTGCCAAGGAGCCCCACAGGGCAGAGCAGAACTGCTCGGGGGGGAGGGGAGGGGGTTCTGAGACTGTCTCTCTTTACAGGGGCAGGGTCTCATCTTTCTCTTTGGAGAGGCTGGTGGGTTTCCACTGCTGATCCTTTGGTTAGCAGCCAAGAACGTGACTTCTGTGCTACCAGGAGTCCATGAAACCCAAGCCCAACCCCGTTGCCATCGAGTTGATTTTAACTCATAAGGAGACCAATATGTCAGAGAGACAGTCTCATCTTCCCCCCATGGAGCAGCTGATGAATTTGAACCACCGATCTTATAGTTAACTCAGAGCACCACCAGTTTTGTTCAACTCCGGCCCAACCCTCTCCCCAAACCGTCACCTTCACACCCACACACCTGAGGGAAGTAGCTTGGTCGTGGCGTGCAGAGAAAGGTGGGGGCTGAGGCAGGTAGCCAAAACCAAATGCCCACTGCCAGGGAGTTGATACGAACTCATAACAGTGCGATAGGATGGAGTAGAACTGCCCCCTGTGGGGTTCCGAGCCTGGCAATCTTTGCAGGGGCAGACAGCCTCATCTTTCTCCTGAGCAGTGGCTGGTGGATTCAAACTGCTGACTTAGTGGTTAGTAGCCCAGTGAGTAACCCAATCTGCCACTGGGGCTCCTTCCTAGACAGTTAGAAGCTCAAATATCCTGTCTTCCATTGGAGACCACCAGGTCTTCACCCCTTGCCTCCCAGGGCGCCCACGTCCCCACTTGTCCATCTTGGCAAGAATCTCTGTGCCCTGTGACTGGCCTGGGCCCCTTGCCCTCTCTGAGCCCAGGAGAGCTGCTCAGAGGAAGTCCTGTTCAGGGAGTTCTTTTTCTGTGGCTACACCTGGCCTGGAGGAGGAGCAGGGGGCCTACCTGATTAGGTGCTAAGGCAGGACCCTGGGAGCTGGGGTATTGGTTGTGTTTTTCTATCTGGTTTCCCCTCCTAATGTGGGCAGCTGGTTCCTGAATTCCCAACTCCATACACCTCAGATCTTGTTTCTTGGACCCTACTGTTAGTCATATTTGAGAGGTGGCGGTAGGAGCCCTGATAGCATGGTGGTTACTCATTGGGCCGTGAACTGAACGACTGTTCGGAACCACCAGCCACTCCTTGGGGAAAAAGACTGAGCTTTCCACTCACCTAAAGAGTTCTCCCCTGCCCTGTAAGGGTCACCGTGAGTTGGAGTAGACTCGATGGCAGTGAGTGTGGCTCTTGGTTTGCTGGGTAGGGGGGCCAGGGACTTTAAAATGCAAATTCCAAGGCCCATCACCAAGATCCACCTCATATTTTGCTTTGGGACATTGTGCCGCTTCTTCCAGCCCCGAGTCCTTTTGCCATAGTACACCCAGCCCAGGCCCTAGTTCCCCATGGTGCAGAGCTAGCAAAAGGCAGCTGACTCCGAGCCCACTCCGTGTGCACACAGCGAGCAGGGGGAATTGTCAAGTCAGCAGAGGCCTTGCCAGCCTCCTCCACCAAGGCCACCTCCTCTGGGAAGCCCTCCCCACTGCCTCCCCTGCCCTGGTCCAGCGTTTGTTTGTTTTTTTCTTCTTTTTTCTTTCTTTTTTTGCTGACAGCCCTCTCTGTGCAGGGTCAGCCTGGGGTTCTGGCAGCTGGCCCCGGCCCCGAGAGCCCCCTGGAGCCTGTGGAAGATGCCGGAGCAGAGCAATGACTACCGAGTGGTGGTGTTCGGGGCAGGCGGCGTGGGCAAGAGCTCGCTGGTGCTGCGCTTTGTGAAAGGCACCTTCCGAGACACCTACATCCCCACCATTGAGGACACGTACCGGCAGGTGATCAGCTGCGACAAGAGCGTGTGCACCCTGCAGATCACCGACACGACGGGCAGCCACCAGTTCCCGGCCATGCAGCGCCTGTCCATCTCCAAGGGTCACGCCTTCATCCTGGTCTTCTCGGTGACCAGCAAGCAGTCGCTGGAGGAGCTGGGCCCCATCTACCGGCTGATCGTGCAGATCAAGGGCAGCGTGGAAGACATCCCTGTCATGCTGGTGGGCAACAAGTGCGACGAGACGCAGCGCGAGGTGGACACGCGGGAGGCGCAGGCCGTGGCCCAGGAGTGGAAGTGCGCCTTCATGGAGACCTCCGCCAAGACCAACCACAACGTCACCGAACTCTTCCAGGAGCTGCTGACGCTGGAGACGCGACGCAGCATGAGCCTGGGCATCGATGGCAAGCACGCCGGCAAGCAGAAGAGGACAGAGCGCATCAAGGGCAAGTGCATTCTCATGTGAGCGCCGCCCCCGCCTCCACACACCGCCACCTGCGCCGCCCCGCCGCAACCACGCCCTCCGCCCGTCCATGCGTCGTCCGTCCGTCGGGCCTCCGCCCTCTCTGTACCTGGAAGCCCAGAGCTCCAGGCGATCGCCCCCCCACCCCGCGTGTTGTGCAGACGGGAGCACTGGGAGTCGGAACGGTGACTCGGAGCACCCTCCGGGCGGCACCGAGGAAGAAAGGCCTGGCCACCTGCCCTTGCGAGAGGACTGCAGCCTAGGGTGCCCCAGGGACAGGCGGGCTCCGTTGCCTCCATCGCCCGGGGCGCGTGGGAGCTGAACGCGGACCTGAAGGGCGCCCCGCAGATGGGAACGTGGCCCACCCGTGCGGCCCGGTCCTGAGTGGACTAGCTCCACCTCCTACCTGCCCCCTCCCCAGCTCTCCCCACCCCGCAAACACCTTTCTCCATCTCTGCCTCCTCCTGTGCCCTCCGCATCTGATCACTGTGACTCTTCGGCGAGCACGGAGCTGAAACACACCCTCCGATCCTTCTCCTCGTGTTCTTCTCTGGTGTTTCGCACACACATGCACACACACACCACGCACCTGTCCCGTGACCTCTGGCCTGTACCCCCGACCCGGTCCCCAGCCACCCTCCCGCTCGGTCTTCGCAGTGAGTGGCGGGTGAGGTGGGTGCGGGGCATCTGCCGTCCACCAGGCAATAACAGCAGGGCTTGGAGCGCGTCCCACCAGCCCTGGGCGGCTGGGGGCCCAGCCGAGCTAAAGACCACAGCACAGCTCCGTGGACTT
>NW_022111359.1:3100197-3101547 GCF_000313985.2 Echinops telfairi | reverse complement strand
CTAAGGGGTCCTGGGGAGATGGGGTAGAGTATGGGGACGCTGTCCTAAGAGCTCCTGGGTGGGGGATGCTGGCCAGCCTGCTCTCCCCCTGGGTGCTTGCCCCTGCCCAGGGTGCACCTATCCCAAGGGCACCCAGAGAGGGGCCCTTGGGGTGTGTGCTTAGGTTGGGGCATGTCTGTCTCCGGAGGCTCTAGGTATTTTTCTGAGCGCCTGGTAAGCCTGTCCCTGAGGGACTAAAGGGGACCAGGAGGTGTGTGTGTGGGGGCGCACTCTAGAACAGTGTGTGTGTGTGTGTGTGTGCAGCAGATGCTTGTATCCTTGTGACTCTCTGAGTGTGATTGGGTGTCTGCATATCGGTGTGTGCAGCTTAGGTGTGTGTCTCTGTGTGGACATGCATTTGTGTCTGCCTTTGTGTGCCTGTGTACTTTATCTCTCTGCCTGCTTGTGTCTGTGCGTGCATACCCGTGTGTCTGTGTGTTTACGTGTGAGAGAGAGACACCCGTGTGCGTGTAAAATAACGGCTGTCAGGAAATTCAGCTGAAAGTCAGAGGACCCCAACTCCTCACCGGCTCGAGGATGACCTCAGCCCCCTGCAGGGGGGCCCCTCTCAGTGGCAGCTGATTGCATAGCTTCTCCTGAGCCAGCCAGGGGTGGAGTTCCTAACCTGATGGGTGTGACTGCAAGTGTGTGAGTGTGTGTGTGTGTGTGTCCACAGAGGGGCAGTGTGTGAGAGAGGGACTGCCCGGCCATGGGAAGCCCACCCAAGAGACAGCTGGGCCCCTATCCTTGGGCTGACCCAGGCCTATCTCCTCCCCACCCTGGGAGCTGCTGCTGGGCCTCGAAGGTGCTGGAGAAAGTGGGGCTGGGCCAGGGTCCACAAGCCCTTTCTCAGGGACACCCCCTGACAGCACAATCCCCCTGGGCTGCCCACCTCTAGGCCCCTCCCATCCCCAGGCCTCCCAAGCCTGACCCTGGGGAGGGGCTTCCACCCCAGGAGGGGCACCCCTCGCACCTGGGCACGGCCGGTGCTGGGACCACGTCCCTCCCCCCACCCCTGCATGTGGGTGCCCCCCTCTCATGGGGTTTGTGTAGCGTTCGCTCTAGACATAGTCTTCCTGCAATAAAGAAATGGGTCCTGCAGTCCTGCCGACCAGCGCCATCCTTTGGGGAGGGAGGAGGGTGGGGACAGGGGACAGGGGATGTCAGCACGCCACCTGCAAAGAATGAGGGGTGAGGAGGAAGGGCGAGGAAGGAAGGGGGGCAGGGGAATGTGGAAGAGAAGACAGATGAGGTGAAGGATGCAGGGAGTGGAAAGGGTGAGTATGGGGGTGATGAGGATGGAGGAGGTGA
>NW_022111359.1:3096568-3097719 GCF_000313985.2 Echinops telfairi | reverse complement strand
CCGAGGCAAGGAGACCATGAGGCAGAGCAGAGGAGCGGCGCCCAGACATGGGGCTGCGAGACAGACAGACAGACGGGCTTCCTGGACCACCGGGGCAGAGGCCAAGGGACCAGGTGGCTGACAGGCTGAGGGACAGAGAGAGACTTGGCTGCTGGCTGGAGAGCGGTGTTGCTGTGTCCAGCAACGGATGCTGACTCATGGGGACCTGATGTTGTTACGGGGGTCAAGCCAGTCCAGGCTCACGGTGACACCGTGTTCAACAGAACGGAACCTCGCCTGACCCTGCTTGTCCTCGCAACGGTTCTGCCTGAGCCCATCGTCACTGCAGCTGGGTCTGTGGTCTCCTGGAGGGCCTTCCTCGGTTTTATTTTTGCTGCCCTTCTAACCCACCAGCGGCTCCATGGGAGGAAGACGGGCCTTTCTACTCCCATAAAGAGTGATGACCCCAGAAGCCCCTGGGGCAGTGCTAGCCTGTCCTGGAGGGTCGCTCTAAGTCGGCGTGGACTCGAGGCAGTGGGTTTGGTAGGCTGTTAGCTTCCTTAGTAACCCCCTTGGTTACAAAGAGCGCCGGCAAGTTCTGTGTGGCCATTGCACGGATGACCGAACCCAGCATGGTGGTCAGTCGAGTGCCGTGGGAGGAACGGGGGTGTCAGCTGAACTGGAGGAGGGGGGAGCAAGAACATGTCCATACCTGCCCGGGGGCAACAAGAAAGACAGAGGAGGTCAGAGACAGTGCCCCCTCCCCACTGCGGAGGCGCTACCCTCTGGGACAGAGTCCACCACTCGGCTGTCAGGTGACACCCGGTGGCGGCGTGTGTGCCACTGGGTGCTGGAAGCCACATCGTCACTGGTGTTTCAGAGCCAGCAGGGTCACCCCGTGTGGGCAGTTTCAGCGGAGCTTCCAGACTGAGGACAGACTGACCACCACCCGTCAGTGTCACGGCTGTCCAAGGTGGACACTGAATAAGATGCTGGGGAAAGACACTGAAAGTGCCACGGGGTGCTAAAGGGACAAACCAACTTAATCTCGGGAGCAGGGTGGCCAGGGTGCCCCTGAGAAGCAAGGGTGGCAAGGGGTTGGGTCTCGTGCCTTGGACCTGCTGTCAGGAGAGACATGTCCCTGGCCAAGGACGTCGTGCTTGGTGAAGTGG
>NW_022111359.1:3092108-3095488 GCF_000313985.2 Echinops telfairi | reverse complement strand
ACTTGATGACAGTGGGCTTGGCTTGGGGTGTAAGTGACCGTTGGTGGCACCATGGTGAAGCGTTCAGCTGCTGAGCAAAAGGAGGGCGGTTCAAACTCACCAGCCGCCCTGTGGGAGAAAGGTGGCCGTCGGCTTCGGTGAAAATTACCGCCTTGGAACAAAGCCCACCTGGAAGAAGCCCACCGGCCTGTGCGATCATGAGGTGTCGAAGGGATCAGGTATCGGGCATCAGAGACCCAAAATGAAACCAAAAAATCATATCGATGTGTCCGTCTGTAGACAATTGGACACCCCCTGTCAGAAGGGCAACAAGGAAGAGACGAGCCAGTCAGGGTGCAGTCTGGCACTGACGAAACACACCACTTTCATCCAGTTCTTTAATGGTCCCCCACCACCACCACTGGGAGACCCCAGTTCTACCTTACAGATCTGGCTAGACCTGAGCATGTACACTGGCACAGATAAGAGCTCGCCACACAGGGAATCCTGGACAGATAAACCCCTCAGGTTCAATCACGAGAGGAGTGATGCTAGGAGGTAAGGGAAGGGGGGAGTAAGGAGAAACCCATCACAATCACTGATCGACGTATGGCCCCCTCCCAGGGAAACGGACAGCAGAAAAGTGGGTGAAGGGGGACAGCGGTTAGAGTAAGACATGAAAAAATTTTTATGAACTATCAAGGGTTCATGGGGGAAGGAGAGTGGGAGAGGGAGGGGAAAAAGAGGAGCTGATACCAAGGGCTCAAGTAGAAAGCAAATGTTTTGAGAATGAGGATGGCAACATATTTACAAATGTGCTTGACACAATGGATGGGTGGATGGATTGTGATAAGCGTTGTTAGAGCCCCCAATAAAATAATATAAAATAAATATTTTAAGGTAAGAGCAACAATGACCAAAAAATGACCCCTTGGAAACTCTCCGAGGCAGCTTCCCTCTGTCCTGGAGAGACCCCTGTGAGTCAGGTCGCCTTGAGGTCAGCTGGTGTCACTGCGCGTCCAGTGGTCACAGAATTTTCTAGAACACGGGTGGGCCCGTCAGGTTACCTACCATATCGCTCACCAGCAACACCAAATGATCACCTTCAAAGTGAACCTGCCCTGGTGGGTCCAACATTTCGTCAGCTCACCCCTCGGGCGGCGGCTGGAAGGGCTTCCCTTTAGTGACGGCGCCTGATGTGAGCTGGCATTGGTCATGTCTCCGACCTCACATGGAGCCCTGGTGGCTGCTAAACTCGAGGTTACGAGTTCAAAACCGTCAGTCGGCCCATGGGGGAAAGGTGAGGCTTTGTGATCCTGTAAGCATTTAGAGCCTCGGAAACCCCCAGGGATGGTTCTACCCCGTGTGACAAGGTCTTCATGAGTCAGAATGGACTTGATGCAGTGAGTATGTTTTGTCTTCTTGTTGTTAGACTCAGATGGGCCCTACTGGTGCCATGGGTTACAAGTGGGGCTGCTCCCTGCAGGGTCAGCAGTTCAAGACCACCAGCTGCTGTGTGGGAGAAAGAGGAGGCTGTCGACTCAAGTAAAGATTCACAGTGTCAGAAATCCACAGGGGGCAGTTCACACCTTTTTTTTTTTAATCGTTTTCATTGGAGGCTCTTACAGCTCTGATAACATTCCATACATCCACTGTATCAAGCATAATTGTACATAGGTTGGCATCATCATTTCCAAAACATTTTCTACTTGAGCCCTTGGTATCAGCCCCTCTTCCCCCACCTCCCTGTACGCTGTAGGATTGCTGGGAGGAGGTCTCAATCCCAGGGCACTGGGCTGGGTTTCAGTTCCACAGCCCTTGGGCTCGAATCCCCCAGCCCTGTCCCAGAGCTTCTGATATTTACGAGCCACCACATGCCGAGCCATCTGTCTCCCAGGGGCGTTCCTGATTGTAAGACGTTCACAACACGAATAGCAATGAGTCATCATTACAAAGGGCGTTGCCAGGCGGAGACCCCCTGTTTGGGGACAGTGACTCAAGAGTGGCTGCCCAGGGAGGACAGTGTCAGAGGTGACCAGCTTCCAACAACCTCCGGGCCAGTGGCCTCAAGGGTACGCGATCATATGTGAAGGTCGTCCTAAAATCATAGAGGATGAGAAAGAGAGAGTGTAATAAAGGAGTCAGACACATTGTAAGGCAGCATGCTCACCTCGGCATGGACCACGTGGCACTGGGAGAAGAGAGAGTGAACCTTTCCTTGGGACATTTGTCAGTAGCCACAGATGTGCGTACACAGTAGTTACATGCGTCACGAGGTGGGTGGTGTCTACAGTAAGGGGAGGAAACGTAATACCTGCCTTGGGGGAAGGTAGGAGGGGGCGGGAAGAGAGAAACGGCTGTCTGCTTCTGTAGGGAGATGGAGTCGGCCAGGGGCTCACTTCAAGGCAGCATCGCTGTTCGGGGAGGACCTGTGGGAACGATATTCAGAGCAGGATCATGTACTTGGACTTTATGTCTAACTGACCAAAGTGGGGGCTTTCCTACCGTGGGATACCAGCTTTCAGATGCCCTCTGTGATAAGGTAGGGAGTAGAGTCCTCATCCTATTTCCTTCCGTGTTCATTTCCCACAGGACAGGTGGGGAGAGGGAGGTGTCCAAATGCCCAGAAGCCAGATCTCTCTGCTCGCCACGGGGTGACGGCCGGAGCTGGGGGGAAGGCAGCAGGGAGGCTCCTGCAGGCTTGAGAGGCAGGGTGGGGAGCCCGGCCTTGATCACAGGCCCAGTGGGGAGGCACAGTGTGTCCGCATGGGAGGAGCCCTGGTGCAGCGAATGACCCAGGGCTCAGTGGGAAACCACCCGACACCCACCCCGCACCCCTTCCCGGGCTGAGGGAGCAAGGTCTGGCTGGCTGTCCCTGTGAGGATGAAATACGTCCATTCCTGTCATCTACCCTACAGGACGGAGCGCAGTCACCCCAGAGCGTGTCCGCTGGCTGCACCCTGCCCGGGAGCCCCGATGGTGTAGTGGCTCACACATTGGGCTGCTAACCACAAGGTCAGCAGTTTGACTCCACCGGATGCTCCGAGGAAGAAAGATGAGGCTTTCTGCTCCATGCAGGGTTTCCCAAAGCGGGTGATCCCGTGCCCTGGGGGCAGTGCTGGAATGATGGGGGCGTAAGGAGGGGGCTGGGCAGGCTAGAGCAGGGGGCTGCAAACTTTTGAGACGGAAGGGCCAATTCCACCCCTCACAACCCTTTAAAAGTGATCCGAGAGCCATACACATATTTTTACAAACCAATGAAATTGCCATTCTCGGCATGATAGTCTTGAAATGGAACGACGCGAGTTTTCTCTTCATTTTCTGTGTTTCTGCAGCGCCACGCACCACAAGAATTTGCTGACCCAGGGCCAGAGGACAAAAGGTGTTCACCAAACGGGGGG
>NW_022111359.1:3090099-3091473 GCF_000313985.2 Echinops telfairi | reverse complement strand
TCGGGTTGGGCAGTGAATTTGGCCTTTGGGGATAAGGTTTCTGAAGCTATCAAGTTGATGTTGACTCATAGCGACCTGGCCCGGTAGGACAGGGTGGAACTGCCCTTCTGGGTTTCCAAGACTGTCACTCTTCAAGGGGGAGCAGGAAGCCTCATCTTTCTCCCTCACAGCAGCTGGTGGTTTCGAACTGCTGACCTTGCAGATTGCAGCCCAGCGTGGGACCCCTAGGCCACCAGGGTTGTCTTGAACGGTCACAGCCAGGGAGACCCCCAGAGAGTTTGGTTCTGCGTGGACACACCAGGGGTCACCCTGGGTCAGAACCGACTGGACCGGTGATGGGCACCGGTGGTGACGACTCTGACCGGAAGAAAGGAGTGTGGACACAGGGGAGCAGGGGAAGGTCATGCAAGGACAAAGGCGGACATCCCTGCCTGGAGTCTGCAAGTCAAGGAAGGGCAAGGATGGCTGGGCACTCGAGAAACAAGAAGAGCGGAGGAGACCTGTATTAGTCTGGGTAGACTAGAGAAACAAATTCATCGAGACTCATGTGCATAGAAGAAAGAGTTTTATATACAAAAGCAATTGAATATTGAGAAAACATCCCGGTCCAGATCAAGTCCATAAGTCCGATATTAGCTCATATGTCCAATCCCAATCTATAAAGTCCTCTTCAGACTCACGGCACACTTGCAATGATGCCGAATGCAGGAAGATCACAGGCCAGTGGGTGGAAAGTCTTGTGGGTCCAGTGGAGGTGTAAGCATCTCAGAGAAAGTGGGGCAGATAAACCCCTCAGGACCAATAATGAGAGTAACCATACCAGGAGGGGACAGAGAAAGTGGGGCGGGGGTGGGGGGGGCTGCACATGGCTTCTCCAGCTCAGGGCACTAGCATAGCTCCACGTATCTTATCAGCTGAAATGTCACCCAGGGAGTGAGTCTGTCTTCTGCCTCCAGTGAGCTATTTAGCTCTTTAGCACCTCCAAATGAGGTCATCAAGCTGAGAGCTGATTGACAGACTAAACTCCACCGTGTCACTCTTAATACTCAGATTGACAACTGATTATGTAACCACCACAAGGCCTTTCCCCTGGAGCCTTCTGAGAGAGCCTGGGCCCGTCAACAGCTGTGTTTTGGCCTTCCGGCCTCTAGGGCAGCGACAGACAGAGTCATTCTGCTTTAAAACCAAAGGCAAACCCACAGCTGGTCCAGAAGGTCCGACTCTCAATGACCCTGCAGGCAGAATGCTGGTGTTCAAGGTAGCACCCAAGGCTAGTACCCAATCTTTACTGGAGCCGGCAGCCTCAGCCTCATCTTTCTCCCTCGGAGCAGCTGGTGGGTTTGAACCTCTGACATTTTGATTAGCAGCTAAATG
>NW_022111359.1:3087047-3088079 GCF_000313985.2 Echinops telfairi | reverse complement strand
TGGGTCATGGTAGTGGGAGGGATAAGAAGCATTCGGGAACTAGAGGAATGATGTGTGTTTCCTCGGTGCTGTACTGCACTCTGGTTGAATTGCCCCTTGCTTGTCACCCTTCTGCGAGGGGATGTTCCAATTGGTTACAGATGGGCTTGGGGTCTCCACTCCAACCCCCCTCATTCACATCAATGTCGTTGTTTGCTTTGGACTTTTGATGCCTGTTGCCGGAGCCATCAAATACTTTAACCACTTCACCACCAGGACTCCGTTAAGCCACCCCAAACCCAAACCAAATCGCTGTCTTCAAGTGGGTATCGACTTACCGGGACCCTGGGCAGGCTTTCTGAGACTGCACATCTTGATGGGGGCTTTACAGCCTCATTGTTCCCCCCACGGACTGATTGATGGGCTTGAACAACTGACTTTGAGCCTAGCTGCCCACTGTCTCGCCCCCAGCACCACCAAGGCTCCATTCGAAACCCTTCACTGCCGTGGCATTGATGCCAACTCCTGGCAACCCTGTAAGACAAGGTAGAATTGCCCTTGTGGGTTTCTGAGACGATAGCTCTTCCAAGACCAACCCTGAGGAGGGACTGGTGGTTTTGAACTGCCGACCTTGGGGATTGAAGCCCAATACGCAACTGCGGCCCTTATATAATGTCCTGTCAACTTGTGAAGGGGTGGAGTTTAGCCTGTCAATCAGATTGGAGCTTGACGACCTCATTTGGAGGCCGAGAAGGAGATCAATAGCTCCATGGAGGGCAGACCCACGCTCTGCTCATCTTCCTGCTGACAAGACACATGGAGCTACACTGATGGAACCAGAGCCCTGGAGCTGGAGGAGCCACGTGGAGACCCACACAGGCGCTGAGATGCTTCCACCACCACTGCATCCACAAGACTTCCCACCCACTGGCCTGTGACCTTCCTGCATTCGGCATCATTGCATGTGCTGCGTTAGCCTTACTTTATTTATGGACATATGTATGCCCTTAATTTATGGACATATGGGCTAATGTAGAGCTTATGGACTTGATC
>NW_022111359.1:3081866-3084278 GCF_000313985.2 Echinops telfairi | reverse complement strand
ATCAGCCAAATCTATGAAGCCGAACAAACTAAAACGCCATTTTGATAGCAAGCATCCGAGGTTTGCCCGCAAGGATACCCACTATTTTAGAAGCAAAGCTGATGGACTCAAGAAAGCCAGGCTTGACACTGGTGGCAAGTACCACAAATAAAACACAGCAGCCATTGAAGCTTCATATTTGGTGGCCCTCAGAATCGCCAGAGCTATGAAACCTCACACCATGGCTGAGGATTTATTGTTGCCAGAGTCCAAAGACATTGTTCAAGTTACGATCGGAGACGAATTTGTTACGGAATTGAGTGCAATTTCCTTATCTACCGACACTGTCCACAGAAGAATAGATGACATGTTTGCTGATATTCTTGGTCAGGTCATCCAGGAAATTAAATCTGCTCCACTTCAATATTTAGCATCCAGCTTGATGAATCTACAGACGTTGCAAAGAGTTCAGTTATTGATTTACGTGAGGTATATTAATGATGGCGACTTTAAAGATGAGTTTCTTTTTTGCAAACTTCTTGAAACAACAATTACTGCCCTTGATGTCTTTGACACAGTTGGTTCATTTCTGAAAGAGCATAAGATCTCTTGGGAAAAGGCTTGTGGTGTTTGCACAGATGGTGCTCCAGCTATGCTAGGATGTCGATCTGGATTTCAACGTTTGGTGCTGAATGAGTCACCAAGAGGCATCAGAACTCACTGTATGATTCATCGGCAAATATTAGCAACAAAGACACTGCCACAAGAGTTACAGGAAGTAATGAAAAGCGTCATAAGTTCTGTCAATTTTGTAAAGGTAAGCACTTTAAATAGTCGACTGTTTTCGCAACTGTGCAACGAGTTGGATGTGCTGAATAATGCTCTGCTGTTTCACACTGAAGTGAGATGGTTGTCGAGAGGAAAAGTTTTAAAAGGTGTTTTTGAGCTTTGTGATGAACTCAAAATGTTTCTTAATCAGAAAGCAAGACCATAGTTTGAAGTACTTTGCAGTGATAAAAGTGAACTGCAGAAAATAGTTTACTTGGTTGGCATCTTTGCCATATTGAATGAGTTAAATTTAGCACTGCAAGGACCAAATGCAACATGCCTCGATTTGTCTGAAAAGATCTGATCATTCCAAATGAAACTTCAGCTTTGGCAAAAAAAATTGGAGGAAAATAAAATTTACCTTGTTGCCTACATTTACATGTTGCCTACCTTATCTGCTTTCTTTGAGGAACATGACATTGAACCAGACAAAAGAATTACGATGATAATTTCTGTGAAAGAACACGTGCACATGCTTGGAGACAAAATTTCATCGTACTTTCCAAATCTACCGGACACCCCACTTGCACTTTCCAGAAGCCCATTCACAGTCAAAGTTGAAGACGTTCCTGAGACAGCACAAGAGGAGCTCATCGAACTTCTTAACAGCGATGCAGCGAGAACGGATGTCTCTACAATGCCAGTCACAAAATTCTGGATCAAGTGTTTGCATTCAGATCCTGTTCTGTCTGAGAGTGTTGCGCCTTCTTCTTCCATTTCCAACAACACATCTTTGTGAAACAGGGGTTTCCAGCTTGCTGGTTATCAAGTCTAAATACAGAAGTAGACTTGTGGAAGATGATCTTTGTTGTGCTCTTGAAAGATGGCCCCAAGCATTTCTGATCTGGTGAGAAAGAAGCTATCTCAACCTTCACACTGATGTTGGATTTTTACCCATACTGTCACAAAATGTAGCAGTCTAGTTTACTGTCATTATATTAAGACTGTTACCCGTGCTACACCATGCTTCAAGACAAAACTTCATTTATTTGTCATTAGAAATAAATATCTCACCACATAGAATTACTGCATGAAAGGCATTAGGAAGGTTGAGAACCTCTGGATTAGGCTGCTAACTATAGGTCAACAACAAAACTACCGGTTGCCCCACAGGAGAAAAAGGAGGGGTTCTATTCCCGTAATGAGTTATAGTCTCGGAAACCCACTGGGGCAGTTCTACAGGGTCCCTATGATCAGTATCGACTCCATAGCAGTGCGTTTGGTTTGGGAGTTTAAGCTCCATGGGCTTTGCTTCTCTGGAGAACCCAGCCTAAGACAAGGCCTCGGAAAGGTTCCGGTCCATTGAATACAAGTTCCAGAGCCCTCTGAGGGTTCTGTACCGCTGAATGCTGGTTCCAGGGTCCAGTCCCTGATTAGTTCTGATCCATTGAATAGTGGATCCCTTCAGGGCTTTGAGTCGTTGAATGCAGGTTCTAAAGTCTGGTCCCCTCAGGGGTCTAGTCCGTGAAAGGGTAGCTGCTAGGGTCCAGAATGAAATGCAGGTTCCAGGGTTCAGGTGTCCTCTCTGTTTTGGTCCTTTGAATACAGGCTCCAGGCCTGATCCGCACATAATTCTGATCCACTGAATGCAGGTTCGTTCTACCC
>NW_022111359.1:3078738-3080950 GCF_000313985.2 Echinops telfairi | reverse complement strand
TCGGGGGGGTGTTGTGAGCGGAGTGGGGCGTCGGGGTGATCTAAGGAAGGAGTCGGGGGTGAAATTTGGGGTTCAGGGTTAGAGGGGAGAGGGCTGCAGGCGGAGGGCAACCTCGGGGTGATCTGGGAAAGGGGGTTCAGGATGGAATGTGTGCTTCGGGTTTACTAGGGAGAAGGTTGCAGGCAGAGTGGGGGGTTGGGGTCACGTGGGGAAGGGGTGTGGGTAGAATTTGGGGTCCGGTTTATTGGGGAGAGGGTTGCGACAGGAGTGGGGTGTCAGGGTGATCTGGGGGATGATTTTGAGATGAAATTTGGGACTCTGGGTAATTGAGGAGAGGGGTCCAGGGGATATGGGCAGAGTGGGTTATGAGGGGGTCCTTTGGGATTTGGGAGTCATTGTGGGGGAGGGCTGCAGGTAGAGTAGGGGCTTGGGGTTAGTGGGGAGAAGTTGATGGGATTTGAGGTCAGGGGTCATTTGGAGGAGGGTCAGGGCTGGAGTAGGGTGGCTATGTGTGGAGGAGTTGGGGTGGTATTTTCGATTCAGGGTAATGGGGGAGAGGGCTGTGAGCATGGTTATGTACGGACCGGTGGAGGCTGAGTTGGGACCCAGGTTAGGTGGGGTAGGGAGATGAGATTTAGGGTTGGGGTTCTCTCGGGAGGTCCTGGGGGTTGGAATTAGGGGCGGCTTTAGCTGGGGAGGGGAATGAGCAATCTATCTGGGGGTTTGACTTGGTCAGGAAGTTGACTGAGTGACCTAGGTTTGTCCCGCCCAGAAGGGGTCACAGGGATGTAGTTTAATGGGGAGCTTGCATGGAACTGGGGGAGGGAGTCAGAACAAGGAGAGAAGTCGGGGGCTGAGTGGTGGTGGGGGCTCTAGGCCATAGGGCTGGGATGACCCCTGGGGGGGCAAGGGCTATAGAGGGGCTTCAGGCATGAGGAAATTGGTGCGAGATTGCTCCCCAACATTTGGCAGCGAGGGGGCCATGGGGCCAGGTCCCCTTGGCATCGGTGACCGGGTGGAGACAGAAGTTCCGAACGCTTTGGCAAAGACTGTTTGTAGGACTGAGCGTGCAATGGAGATGGTCTTGGAAGCTCAGAGACGCCCGCTGGTGACAATTTTTCAGGAATTTTGGGGGCTCCAGTGGGAGTTTTTGGGAGGATGATTTTGAGGGGCGTGGGTGGCGGCACTCTCCTTTTCCTGGGTGTCGGGGGTTGCTAGGGGCTGCAAGGTGGGCGTTGGAAGACAGGCGTGAGGAACAGAAGCCCAGCATCCCGGCGAAGAGCCTCTCTCTGTTGCTAGGTGTCGACATGGCTGGTGCCAAGGACACGCAGTGCTGGCTGGGGCTCCTCTGGGCTGGCCGAGGCTCCCAGCGATTAGATGTCCTCGTGGGCTGTGGGGTCCGGTGGGTTTGTGTTCCATCTTGTCCCTGGCGACTGACTCGGTGGTGTGGCCTCCTGGTGCTCTTGCGGCTGGTGGGGGGGCGGGGGTGGCTTCAAAGAGGAATTCATGACACAAAGGGTCGCTCGCCCCGTCTTTCTGGCCAGGAGCATCTGCCAAGGTTACGGAGTGATTCCTGGCGCGCGGGGTGTGGCAACGTGAGGTGCTGATAATAACGTTCTAAATTAAGTTTTTTTCTGGGGGAGGTGGTGGGCAGGATGATTGGGTTGTCACAGAGGAGGAGGGAGGGAAAGGATTTGAGCTTGATTCAAGCTCTCAGCAACTTTGGGGTGCTCATACGGATCACCCCTAAAGAAGCCACTGCTGTCCAACATGTGGTGGCCCACGTGTGACCAAGGAGATCTGCCCTCGCGAGGTTGTCCTGGCCATTGCCAGCCTAGTGGAAGCGGATCGCCCGGGTCTTGCTCCCGAGTTATAGCTGGCTGGGTTCGAACCGGCAACCTTTCGGTCAGCAGTTGAGCGCACACCATCGTCGGCCCCCTGGGACCTGCGCCTGGATGTCCCAGGTTGATTTCTCTCATTCCCTGCGGGGTAGAAGTGCCCGGTTGGGATTTCTTAGCGGCGTTCTTTCTGGATTACCAGACCTTTCTTCCGAAGGGCAGCCTCGGTGCGTTTGAACCGCTGAACGTAAGGTTGAACATCAAGGCACAAACTGGGCCAAGACCCACCCTAGAAAGTGTACACACAATGGAAACAACAGCAGCAACCACACACTCAAACCTGACAGCCATCCAGTCGCTCGATCTCGGTAACT
>NW_022111359.1:3077418-3077901 GCF_000313985.2 Echinops telfairi | reverse complement strand
TCGTGGAGAAGCCCTGGTGGCACCGTGGTGAAGCGCTGGGCTCGGCTGGTAACCGAAAGCCCAGCAGTTTGAACCCACCAGCCGCGATGCCAGGAGAACGGGAGGCCATCTGCTTCTGCCAGCAGGGGCAGCCTCAGAAGCCCGGGGAGGCGGTGCCAGTCTGCTAGACGGGGTCACTAGAGGGTCGAATCGACAGGCATTTAAAAAATCATTCCACCGACCGATTTGTTTGACAGGAGAAGCAATATCACTGCTTTTCGAGAATTTTAGAAATGTATCTCAGGGGGGTGGGGGTGGGGGGCTTTGGTGCGGCTTTTGAGTGATGGTAGTGATTGGAACGTGCGATGATTTCCTCCGTCCGTTCAGGCTGCGAGCAAGCGAGAAAGAGGCCCAAAGTCTTGGTTTGTGTCCTTGACTTTCACCTCCACACCAAGAAGAAACACATTCGCTGCCGCAGAGACGATGCCGACTCACAGCGACCCT
>NW_022111359.1:3076720-3077228 GCF_000313985.2 Echinops telfairi | reverse complement strand
GGGTAGAACTGCCCCTGTGGGTTCCCGAGACCGGAGAACTCTTTACGGGAGTAGGAAGCCCCCGCCTTTCTCCCATTTTGAAGGGAAAGGCAATTGAACGATTGAACGACGACTTATCCCAAGGTGGAGACGATCCGGCATCCTGTTCACTCCGAGGGGTGCCCTGGTCCAGCGTGGAGTCAGGAGTTTCTGGGGTGTTATGATGCGCTTTTCCGTTTGCACCTGGGAGCGGCTGTTGGCTTAGGAGAGTCCAGGCAGGTGTGGGCTGGTGACAGTCCTTGCATCGATATTGCACTCAGGTAACGACTTCTCAGAGCCCTCCCTCCCCATTCCCGAGCCCCCTACCCCTAGGGCTCTCTCAGCTGTGGCCGGTGTGTGCTGTCTGGCTGCAGAAAGCGCTGATGCTGGGCTGCCACGTGGGAATGGCTCGGGGAAGGACTGGGTCCAGCCCCTGCACAGGACCTCTCCCAAGGCCGTCGCTGTGAGGACGCAGGTGCACCTGACCAAG
>NW_022111359.1:3075368-3076304 GCF_000313985.2 Echinops telfairi | reverse complement strand
GGCTGCAGCAATGGCTCGGGCAGGGGGGCATGGTGAGGACGGCGCTGGACCCGGTGGAGTTTCGTTCCACTGCGCACGGGGTCGCTGTGGGTCGGAACCGACTCGATGGCACCCAGCACCACCAGTCGTGGGTCGTTGCAAATGGAGACCCCTCAATGAGATGGAGCGGGGCAGGGGCTGCAGCCACGGGCTCAGACACTGGGGCTGTGAGGACGGGGCAGGAGTGGGCCGCGTCTCGGGCTGCACTGCAGGCTGCTGTGAGCGGGGTCTGGAAGGCCAGCAAGATTCTATTGAAAGGAAAACAAGGAACTTTCGCTCGCCTGGGGTGAAGGGTGGCAGAGCAGGTCGGCGCTGCAGGCGTGCAGATGTGGTTTTGTTTGGGACAACACAGCCGCATCCCTCACCCCGCTTTCCGGATCTTCCTCTTCCCATTCCCCCTCCGCTCCTGACTTGACCCTGGGGCAAATGCTGCCGCCTGTGGGATGCCAAACGCTGGGCCTGTGGTTGATGAGTGTCACTTGTACCCCTGACACACCTGTCTGTCGTGTGGCTGACCATTGAGCTACTGGGGTGAGTTTGTTAGGTTTCTCTGGTGGGAAATACCCCGGTTCTTGGCTTCGCAGGAGAAAGAATTCACACCCAAGCTTGGTTTGTGATCCAAGTGGGTTTTTAATTGAAGAATGGGAGAAGTTTCAGGTTTGGGTTTTTTTAGAAAATCATTTTATTGGGGCCTCTTACAGCTCCGATCACCATCCATCCATCGTGTCAAGCACATTTGTACATAGGTTGCCATCATCCTTTTCAAAACATTTTCTTTCTACTTGAGCCCTTGGTATCAGCTCATTTCCCCCTCCCCTACCCTCCCTCTCTAATGTACCCTTGTTAATTTGTACATTTTTTTTCATGTCTTACACTGGCCAATGTCTCCCTCACCCA
>NW_022111359.1:3072013-3073570 GCF_000313985.2 Echinops telfairi | reverse complement strand
AGCCGCTGTCCCTGCCTGGCTACCTAGCAAGTTCATTTCCAGGCCCGAAGGGGCTAAGGGCCGCAATCTCGGGGCCTCCACCAGTCTCTAGCTGACCAGTAAGCCTGGCCTCTAAAAATATATGTTTGTTGCCCTTCCCCCATGGTTTCTGTTGTTCTTCCTCCTGGAGGGGGTGTGGTATGGTTATGTGTCGGTCCTTATAATAGGTTACCCCTTCCTCCCCTCCTCTCTCCCCGTTCCTCTTACCCGTCTGGTATCACTATATCCATTCCTGTTCCTGGATTCCAAGTGTCATGAGCGTTTATCCCTTATCTATACCTGTGTACACGCTCCGGTCTAGTCCAGCGTGAGAAGCAGCACCGGGGTCATGATAGTGGGGGGTGAGGAAGCCTCAAGGAACCAGAGGAATATTGTGTGATCCATCGGTGCTGTACTGTGCCCTGGTCGACTCATCCCTTCCCTGCGACCCTGCTGTGGAGGATGTTCCATTGACAGCGGTCAGTGTGAAATATGAAAATAATAATTTATAATCTATCAAGGCATCATGGCGGGAGGGAGGGAAAAAAGAGCTGATCCCAAGGGCTCAATAGAAATTAACTGTCTAGAAAAGAATGATGGCCCAAGTAAATCTACAATATTTTACTAATTTCAAAATTGCAGTGTTATATAAATCTGCTCTAAAAGCCGCCCGAGTTATTGCTGTAATCACATGACCAATTGTGTCCTTTGTAAAAGTTAATAATATACTGAGCACCTGACCAATGGCTGATTCCTGCATCAACTTGCTTACGACTTAAATTTTGATTAATGGATTATTTTAGTCAATTGACATAATTAATTTTCTGTATTTATTTTCCATTAAAACACATCCTTTGGGGGAAAAAGGATGATGGCAGCATATGTACAAATATGCTTGATACAATTGATGTATGGATTGTAACAAGAGTTGTAAGAGCCCCCGATAAAGTGATCTTTTAATTAAAAGATTATATATATTTTCAGTTTTGTTGCACCTTTTTCTCCCGGTCTATCCAAAATCTTCCCAGGAGATCCCTTGTAGCATGATGGGTCGTGGCGCCCGGGCACCATCTAGTTCTTCCCGTCTCTGGTGTTCCCGTTAGTCCATTGGACTCATTGTGACAACAATCTTTACGGAAGCAGATGCCACGTGGGTTCGAACCAGCAACCTTTTGGCTAGTGCTTGAACCTTGTGTGAAATCCTCTTTCCTGGGCGCTGTTTGTATGACAGGCGGGCGGTGCTTGGTGCATTCTGGGGACGGCTGTTTCTGTGACAGTTGTGAGACACGACCCTTTTGACACAGACCACCACACACACCCCTCACGCCCCCCGCCCCACACACACTTCGGCCCCTGCGGGCTGCTGTATCCTCACCCACCCCGGTGGCCCAGTAGGTATTGCCCAAGCTGGAGTTTTGTCCCCAGGTGGGGGTGGGAGTGGGGGATGAGGGTCGAGGGCGCAGGGGAAGGCTTGTCCTTGCCCGGGGTTGCCAACCGAGGTGTCCTCTAACCACTGGCTCTTGCAGTCCGATGACCTTG
>NW_022111359.1:3069178-3071070 GCF_000313985.2 Echinops telfairi | reverse complement strand
GGCCTCGAGTCCATGCTGGCTCACAGTGACCCTGGAGGACAGGTCGGAACTGCCCCTGTGGGTTTCCCAGACTGGAACGCTTTTCGGCAGTAGAGAGCCGGTGGTTTCGAACTGCCGACCCTGTGGTTAGCCACCCAGTGCTCCTTGGGAGAAAGATGAGGCTGTCTGCTCCGGTAAAGATTGGCACCCAGAAACCCTCTAGGGTCCTTGTGGGGAGGCACTGACCTGGGGGCTGTGAGTCAACCTTTACAGGGAGCAGGCAGCCTCGGGCTTCTCTTGGGGAGCGGCTGGTGGATTAGAACTGCTGACCTGCTTGGCAGCCCAGTGCCTGAGCCACTGCTCCATCAGGACTCTTTTCTTTTTTAAGGATCATTTTATTGGGGTCTTTCAGCTCTTATAACAATCCGTACCTCCGTTGTATCAAGCATACCTGTACATAGGTTGCCATCATTATTTTCTAAATGTTTACTTTCTGGTGAGCCCTTACTATCAGCTCCTCTTTTTTCCCCTCCCACCCTCGTGACCCTTTGATAAATGATTCTTATTTTCATATCTTACGTGGCCGCTGTCTCCCTAACCCCACGGTTTCTGTTGTTCATCCCCCCCAGGGTGGGGGTACACGGTTATGTGTTGATCATTGCAATCGGTGCCCCCTCTGTCCCCGCCTCTCTTTTGATCAGTGAACCTTTGAGTTTTCCTGACTGTTGTGGGGCCTGGGGTGCCTTGAGGTTCAGCCCCACCTCACCTTTTCCCTCTGACCCCCTCCTCCACCCACCGAGCGGCCTGCAGGAGCTCCTCCCGCCCCCAGACCTGCCCCTCAGCTTCCTGAGAGTCCCCAGGCTGCTTCCTCCTTCTGAAGCTGCTGCCTCCTTCCTTGGCTCCTCCACCCACCCAACCCCCACCCCTGCCAACCCCCAGGCTGGGCGTCTACTTTAAGCCCCTGAGTTGTGCCAGGTGCCCTGCGTCAGTGAGACCCTTGGGTGAGGTGGGGAGGTGACCCCGGTACTCTGGAAGTCACAGTTTGCCCAGCCCTGTGTCGGACCCCCGGCTGAGCCCACTCTCTGATGGAGGATCTTGGGGAGGGGGGGTGCCGTGCTGAGATGGGGCCTCCAAACCACAAAACCAAACCAGTTGGCATCAAGAGGACTCCCTGGGGACCCCGTGTGTATCTGTCAGGGATCGCATTGTGTCCCCAACACCACCATCCCCCCAAAATGTATGTGTTGGCATCTCACCCAGCTTGTGGAAGAGGCCCTGGTGGTGCTGTGGGTTGAGGGGTGGCCTGCGGCCAGCAGGGTTGGCAGTTCTAGCCCATCAGCCACCGGGGTGGGGGTAGGGGGGTGGAGCGTGGCTGTCTGTCTTGACTGTTGTCAAGACTGACAGCCTCGGAAACCTCAGCGGACAGTCTGCCTGTCCTGTAGGCAGGGTCCAGTGAGTGTGTTTTTGTTCTTGTTTTTGTTTTTTTAATGAACCATCGTATTGGGGGAACTCTTACAAACCTTAGAACTATCCATCCTTCAATGGTAGGAAGCACACTTGTACCTAGGTTGCCGTCAACATTTCCAAAACATTTTCTTACTACTGAGCCTGGTTCATATAGGGTGATAGAATCCCATCTGGAGGGGGCGTGGTGGTGTGATCTTTGTGGGAACCCCCAGCCTCTTCTTTATCCCAAGGAACTGTAGATGTGTTCGAACCACTGACCTTTCAGTTAGCAGCCCAATGCTTAACCCACCGTGTTACCAGGGATCCCATACCACCCCAAAGCTCCCTGCCATCCAGTCGGCTCTGGGTGGAGCTGCCCCTGTGGCTGCCACTTGTTTATTTTTAAGTGGTGTACACTTCTGAGTTAGTTAATTGTGCCAGCCTGGCCGATAATCACATGTGGGGCT
>NW_022111359.1:3055758-3068066 GCF_000313985.2 Echinops telfairi | reverse complement strand
GTGTGTGTGTGTGTGTGTGTGTGTGTGTAGAGACAGGGCAAGGGGGAGCAGTCTGCAGATCCGTCCCCTCCCACTGCCAGGCAGGATCTTCCAGAGCTGGCAGAGACTGCGAGCAGAACTTACCCTGGAGCCGGTGCCCGAACTTTGAGAAAACAGCTCTGTGTGTTAAAGCCTCTGCCCACCCCCCTACACCCCCCCCCACCCCCGGTGTTTGTGTTACAGCAGCACTTGACTGGGTTGTTATTGGCTGAGTTTGCAGAAGGAAATCGCTAGGCCTTTCTTGACTATCCCCCACCCCCACCCCCCCAACACTCACACACTCTGAGCGGTTTCTGAACTCAGTGGCGGTGGCAGGAGGTTAGTCAGGCAGCAGGAAGCTGGGTAATAGACACACCTTGAGGTCCAGGGAAGCCCCTGAAGAGCTAACTGCACTGTCTTCTGTGGACGGGAAGGGGGCAGGGGTGTGCCCTGCCCTCATGGGCACCGGCAGGGCAGGCTTCTCTAGTCCAGGGCGGGGGCTCTCACCGGGGACACTGCTGACATGTGGACCAGACCCTTCTCTAGGGTGGGGGGTGTCCTGTGCACTGTGAGGTGCTGCCAGCAGCACCCTCAAGTTGCCACCAATGCCCCAGATATCGCCCAGTGTCCCCTGGGGGCAGAATCGCCTTGGATGCGGGGCTTCCACCGAGCCCCAGGAGCTTCTGCGCCCCATGATGCCCTGGGACGCCACCCACATGGAAATCCACACACTGATCCCAGGGTTTGGAGGGTCTGCCTGGTTTATTCTGGTGGACGGGCTGAGCAGGGGCCACACTGAAGTGTTTGTTCCAAGTAACTAATGCAGGACACACACACACACACACCACCACCACGACACACACCACCTCCCCTTACACCACCACCCCCATGCCTCCCCCCCATATCATATCACACACGCTACTAAACCCATGGCCATCGACTCAGTGAATGCCACACACGCGCAACATGCCACACCCGTGCCACACCCGTGCCACACTTGTCACGCCTCATGCCACGCCCATGCCCCACATGCCGCCCATGCCCATGCCACACACACTAGCAGACCCACGGACATCGACTCAATCCCGGCTCATCGTGAGCCTGTGGGACAGCGGAGAGCTGCTGTCGTTCTTTATGGGAACAGCCTCCTCTTTCTCCCTCAGAGCACTTGGCGGGCTTGAACTTGACCTGGTGTTGAGCAGCCTAGCGTCTAGCCCACAGTGCCACTGGGTCTCCTCCCTCCCTTGCGAAGCTGCAAACATTTATCCTCTGCGTCAAAAACTCGCTGTCATTCCAGGGGGCAGCCCCCGACTCTCCTTCAGCATCGCCCTCGTCGTCAGCTGCCCCCCACCCTGTGCGCCCCCCAACCTGGGCGACCTCATGCACAATGAACAACGGAAGGCCGCCCACCCGCCCGGTCTGCGCCGTCCTCACGGCCGGCTGGGTGTCCGTCCCGTGGGGTTCCGCTGGCTGAGTTTGGAAAGGCGGTTGCCAGGCCTTGCCTCCGAGTCTCGGCCGGGAAGCTCCGGGAGGCCTGTCCGGCCGACATGGACAGACAGACAGATGGGAGGTGGTCATGCGTGCGCTGTCCCGGCTGGGCATCCAAGCCAGGCCCCGGGCGGGCGGTGGGAGTGGGGGGCTCCGGAGGAGTTTGTGGGGCCGTCCCAAGGGCAGCCTCTGACTGTTAGCTGAAAGGTCGGTGGTTCAAACCCACCTGGCCAGGCTCCTGGGGGAAACCCACCTGTGAAAGCATGTGGGGTGTTCTGCCCTGGTTTGTCACTGAGCCAGAGATCTCCATGACAGGCGCCACCACCGTGTCGATGCCAGTCATCGGCATCCTCCTCCTCCTCCTTGCCGTGATGGGTTTCATTATTTCAATCTGCACGTCTCTTTATATTTTATTAGACGGCGACGTTAGTTATCGTTTTGTATTACAAATGTGTTTACATTTATTCATTTTGATATTGGTTATGCTTTATTCGTTGTTGTTTTTAAAGAACCTAACGGCCTTCCTTTGTGTTTAGTGTGTCCGTATTTTAAAGAGAGGTTTGACTGGCACTTCATCCACGTCGTGCACAGCTCCATAGTCCGGTCGTGTTAAGGACTGCCGTCCAGTCGTGACCGTGTCCCCTTTGGAACATTCTCTTCTTCCTCGGGCTCATGGCTGTTCATGTCATCATTGTTTCCCCTTCGTGCCGTAAATAACACACATCTTCCAACTCAACCATGTCAGTGCCACGGGCCACACTCTCCGTGTTGTGCAACCGGAATTGATAGCCCTGTCCCAATCATTCCACCACCATTGACCCACGCTCACGAAACCCTTCCTCCTTCACCCAGGGGAACCCTTGGTTAACTTTTTCTCAGTCGTTTCCTTGATCTAATATGGACATAGCATACACTTCCATAGTTAGGTCGCTTTTAAAAAGAGTTTATCTGTATACATCATCACAGCCAGTGCTCCTTAGCCCCTCCTGTAGTCACAGTTTGCTTCCCAACCCCCCTCCCCCTCCCCAGCCCCTCCCCACCCCCGATAAGCCACGGTATCAGTTAGGGTCTCTGTGCATCCACTCCTTCTGTGCTTCATAAACTGGGACAACCCAAGCCAACATGAAACAGAAAGAGGAACAATCCTACTACCAATAACGATGAAGATACAAGTAAAGACGAAGCAGGAAAAGACCCATGGCCCAATATTTTAAAAGCCAGAGAAGACGTTTCTGTCGTGGAACAAGGGAGAAATACTTGGGCCTGGAGCACATGTAGGTTGGGTCAAGGCGGTCAACTGACCCAGTAGCGTTTTATATGGTGGTTGGATCCACTGCCATCGAGGTGACAGTCATCTCTGTGGGATGGGAAAGCTGTTGGGGTCCCTGGCTGTGGCCAGAGGGGATCTGCCAGAGGCGTCATCTGACTAGATGCTCTGCGGATGGATTTTGGGCGCCCACTGCCCCCCCAAGCTGCCTACAGTTGGGTGTGCACATTTTAAGCTCTGATATGTTTCCCTTCCTCATATTTGGGTTTTGTTCTTGTCATCTTTGGATCACACGGGCTGGTGGGCTTCTTTGATGTGGACTTAGCTGGTGCCTCACTTAGATGGCTGCTTGTTTGAATAGAAGCCTTTAGGAGCCCAGACGCCATTCCAGTTGATAGCCGGGCACCGTCTGCTCTCTTCGCCACACGTTGCTGTAGCACCCTAATCAAGCAGGGTCATGTTATCAGAACAAACTGCTTTTGGATTGAGCCTCGTATTGAGTGGGAGCCCAGAGCCCATCTGCTTTAACACGGGCTCCGAAGGACCTGGTTTCCTCGGGCACTCATATTTTGACAAAAACAGAAATGAAAACCAATAAGAATAACAACCAACCAACTAAATAAACAACTCACCTCCCCCCTGCAAAACAAAATAAACAAAAAATAGACGTTGTTGATCATCCCCCTGGGGTATGAGGAAATTCATTGACAGCATCAATAATTTGTCCAATGGCATAGAATTTAAGGTACTGCTGATATGAGGAGTTTACGCGAGCATGGACCAACTTCAAGCTGCAACCATGAGTTGTTGTTTTGTACAGATTGATTTCTTACTGGATTGAGCTTTGTTTACAAAGAGCATGGATGGGGGTTGATGTAACATTTCTTACAAGAGCAGATCCTTGCCTATCAGATTAATAGCTATTATGTTAATGCAAGTAATGAGCATTGAGATACTAAATAGACGGTGATCGTGGGACTCCTTTCATTGGATGCTGTGGCCGTTACATAACCTGGTGTCAACGTGAGACTATTAAGAGTGAAGGGGTGGAGTCTAGCCTGTCAATCAGGTCACAGCTCGATGACCTCATTTGGAGGCACTACGGAGATAAATAGCTCGTTAGCGGCCAGACACACACTCTCTCTGTGCTTCGTATTCCTGATGACCAGCCTCATGGAGCTACGCTGATAGAGCCAGTGCCCTGGCGTTGGAGGAACCACGCGTAGACCCACGACAGTGCTGAGATGCTTCCACCACCACTGGATCCACAAGACTTTCTACCCACTGGCCAGTGATCTTCCTGCATTCAGCGTCATTGCATGGCTGTGTGAGTCTAAAGAGGAATTAATAAACTGGTATGGACATATGGGGTAGTATTGGATTTATCGGCTTGATCTGGACTGGGCTGGGTTCTGTTCTCAATATGCAATTGTTCTTGTATATAAAGCTCTTTCTTATACATATGAGTGTCTATGAATTTGTTTCTCTAGTCTACCCAGACTACCACATTATGGAACCTTGGGAGTGAGGTGCTAGAGAAAGAACTCATGGAGATGGACAGTGGATGCTTGTTTGACCCCTGCCTCGTGGTAGGTTTTCTTCTTTGGCTAGCCAGAGGTCAGATGTGGCCTTGCTGCTTATTGGTTTGTTTTCTGGAAAGAATATGGGAACTTAAAGTTTTGATAATTTCGTTTGGTTGTTGTCTCTGGTTATTCCTGTGGGAAATGACGAAAATTTGTTTGTTCTTAATGTATATTTTGAGCTCAGGGGTAGAAATCACCCCTTGAATTTCTCAGAGACTATGCTGCTTAGTGAGAATGGCTGACAGAAAGTCTGGCTCTGGCTTGATTCAGTCAGAAGCCTAAGACCATATTTCATATCAATGGAATCATTTAGTGAAGGATTAAGATAAGATCGATATGATTGAACTTGACTGTTTTAAGAATTGAGTTTAGGATCTGGCTGTATCAGGTTGATACTCGTTTCTGTTATTATTATATAATGATTGATAGACATGATTATTGGGGAGTATGCAAAGAGAGAGCTTGTAAGCTCACTTGCCTGATTAATTTGAATCTTTAAATGGGTTAGGACAGGCCTGCAAAGAAGGCTCTAGTCTACCGGACTAACACAGGTGCCCACTAAGCCAGGGGTCCAGCCCCTGCCATTTCCACAGTCTCGGGGTGGCCATCTCCCATCAGAGTATTTCAGTCCTAAGTCCAAGGGTACAGGCAATTTTGAGGTAGGGCCCACTCCGTCCGTTGGCTTGCACGTTGAGCCCTTCTGGTGTGGCCTTGGGGGATGCCATGGTCCCTGAAGACCAGCGTCTCAGGTCCTCACAGTGCCTCGTCCATGGCGTGGTGCACCGTGGGCTGGGGAGAAACGTACACCAAGTGTCCACCGAGGAATGTAGCACCGGTTTGCTCCCCTCTGAGGTTCCCAACCTTTGTTGTTTCGCACTCCTCCCAGTGTGAGGTTGCTCCTCCCCATGGACCCGCCATCCCCCGCAACAGGTAAAGAGGTGCCTCCGCTGAAATGGAGATGCTTATTTTACCAATTTATTTTAGAAATCTCTATGTATTAATTATATTATTTATAATTAATTAAATAATTATTTTATAATGATAATTTATCATTTAAAATGTACATATTTTTACTTATTTACTATGGCGCATTTCTATCCTGATGTACCTGGCGGGGGCGTGCCTGGAGTGGGAGTGGGCTTGTCAGCATCTGGCTTTTGGTTTGGTTTTGAAGGAGCAGGGGTTGTAAGCAGCCGGTACCCTGACACTACCTAGCTGTGGGCTTTTAGAGGCTAAGCGCACAGCCATCGAGATGATTCTGACGCATAGCAACCTTCTAGGACAGCGTAGAACCGCCCCCGTGGAAATCTGAAACTTTAAATCTTTTATTATTATTATTTATTTACTCATTTTTGAGACTTTAAATCCCGATGGGAGCAGACAGCCTCACCTTTCTCAAATGGAGCGGCTGGTGGTTTCAAACTGCTGACCTTGTGCTTAGCAGCCCAGCGTACAGCCCACCAGTCCACCCCAGGGCTCCTATAGGGCGTGACCGATTAGGGAATGAATATGTATGGTGTTTTTCAATGTGAATTAGGTGAGGTTGAGTGTGTTAGGCCAGGTTGACTGGAGAAACAAATCCACAGACACTCATAGGTGTAAGAAAGAGCTTTTTAGGGGGGGAGGGAGGGGGGGAATGAGGAGCTGATACCAAGGGCTCAAGTGGAAAGCAAATGTTTTGAGAATGATGATGGCAACAAATGTACAAATGTGCTTGACGCAATGGATGGATGTGTGGATTGTGATAAGAATTGTAGGAGCCCCCAATAAAATGATTAGAAAGAAAAGAAAGAGCTTCGTAGCAAGGAGTAATTGGATATCAAGAAAACATCCCAGCCCAGTCCCAATCAAGTCCGTAAGTCCCATACTAGACAAATTCCTCTTCAGACGCACGCAGCTCTGTGCAGTGATGGAGAATGCAGTAAGAACACAGGCCAGTGGGTGCAGAGTCTTGTGGATCCAATGGCGGTGGAAGCATCACTAGGTTCTGGCAGGTCTCAGCTGCGTGACTAGCCAACAGGAAGATGAGGCAGAGAGAGAGGGAGGGAGAGAGTTCCCAGGATCCTCCTTGTGAGAAGGCCATGCCCACCAGGAGGTACTGTCCGGCTGTGACCTCATTGACAGGCTAGGCTGCACCCCTACACTTTGATACCTTCACGTTGACACTAGATTACGTAACTACCTACCCCAGTGAGGTTACATCCCAGGTCTCGGTTTTTTAATTCAACCACGTGAACAATTTAGGCAGCTTCTCTAATCCAGTGATGTTCCGAGAGCCAGGAAGGTTCGAAAACCTAGAGGGAGGGTTTCGGTTGTCACCCGTGTTTTCTTTGTTTGTCTGGGCTCCGGACTCGAGAGCCAAACACACCCAAAGCGCCTTTCCTTTCAATCCGAGACAGCCGTGGATTCTGAATGGAGGTTGCGCGTTCAGGATTGGAGGCAGTGGGAGACGTGAAAGACAAGTCTCCTTGCACGTTCCTCCTTAGGAAACGCGCACCGCTGGGTCAGGCTGTTCTTCAAGGGCCTCCCTCGTCCTTGCTCCCCCCCACTTTACCAAGCACGACGTCTCTCTCCAAGGATGGGTCTCTCCTGGTGACAGGTCCAAAGCCGTTGCTCTTGTCAGTTGCCGTTGGGCCAGTTCTGACCCACAGTGACTGTACGTACCGCAGAAGGAAACAGTGCCCGGGCCTTCATCGCCCAACAATCGACCATTGCTGTTCTAGCTGTGCGCACTGCTGCAGCTGCCGGTCAGCCCCCTTGTCAATGGCCTTCCTCTCGTGTCGCTGTCCCTCGACTTTACCAAGCACGACGTCTCTGTCCAAGGATGGGTCTCTCCTGGTGACAGGTCCAAAGCCGTTGCTCTTGTCAGCTGCCGTTGGGCCGGTTCTGACCCACAGTGACTGTACGTACCGCAGAAGGAAACAGTGCCCGGGCCTTCATCGCCCAACAATCGACCATTGCTGTTCTAGCTGTGCACACTGCTGCAGCTGCCGGTCAGCCCCCTTGTCAATGGCCTTCCTCTCGTGTCGCTGTCCCTCGACTTTACGGTGTCCTTCTCCAGAGACTGGCCTCTGCTGACCACATGTCCGCAGTGCGTGAGCTGAAGTCTCGTCATCCTTGCCTCTAAGGAGCATTCTGGCCGCACTTCTTCCAAGACAGATTTGGCAGTTCTTTTGGCCGTCCACGGCACTTTCAGGACCCTTCCCCAGCAGCGCGATGCAAGTGCATCGGTTCTTCTTCGGCCTCCTTTACCCGATGTCCAACTCCCACATGCGTAGGAGGCTATGGAAATACCACGACTGGGGTCAGGTGCACCTTAGTCCTCAAAGGAACGCCTTTGCTTTTCAGCCCCTTGAAGAGGTCGTGTGTCGCAGATGTGCCCCATGCAGTGCGTCGCTTGAGCTCTTGACTGCTGCTTCCGTGAGCGTTGCTCGTGGATCTAAGCCGGGAGAAACCCTTGACCACTTCGATCTTTTCTCCGTGGGTCATGACGCCACCGATTAGTCCAGGTGTGAGGATGTGGGTCTTCTTGACACTGAGTTGTAATCCGTCCTGAAGGTTGCCAGTTTCCAAAGTTCGTGAGACCAGGTCTCGGCATCCGTGCTTTCAGGAAGCATACCGGCGGTACTTACCCCAACAGCGTGTAGCCCCCCAAACAAAACCACTGGCATGGATTCCCGCTCGTGCCAACCTGATAGGACAGGGTAGGACTGCCCCTGTGGGTTTCCATGACTGTAACGCTTTCCTGGAACAGACAGCCTCGCCTTTCGCCCTGGGAGCAGGTGGTGGAATCAAACTACTGACCTTGAGCTTAGCAGCCCAGCTCGTGACCCACTTCGCCAACCGGGCTCCGCATCCTACCTGCAGGTGATGTGTTTGCCACATCTGAGAGGGTTTCACTGGAGTAGCGTTCATGTTGTGTCGCTGTGAACGGCTGGCCCTGGGTGTAGTGTTTCGGTGACCGACGTTAACCCAACACCGTACTGCACACCCCAGCAGTTTTTCCTTTGGAGCCCGTGGGTGAAGCAAACGTTTAAGCTTTCGGTTCCACTGCCAACGGAAAGGCTTGCTGTTCGAGGCCACTCGAAGGCACCTCGGAAGAAAGGCCTGGCCATCGCCTTCTGACAAAGCAGCCCCTGCCCACCTGGTGGAGCCCACTTCTACTCAAGCACCCACGGGGGCGCTGTGCGTTGGAGGCGACTGCCTGGCGGCTCGGGTCTCAAGGTTTGGTTTTTCCCGAAGCCCTCTTTCTGGTGCATTTGGCCAGCGGCGTCTCCTCCGGCCCCTCTGGTCGGACACAGCCAAGTGTCCACTTATCCTGGTCTTCCATGGCCCGGCCCGTCTTGAGAGGGAGAGCGTCTTGGTCTCTCTTTGTCACGCCCTCACCGCGTCTCACCTCTCCTCCTCTTTGGTGTAGTTGGCAAGCGTCGTCTGCCCGCTGGTCTGACACAGCTTCTCAGTCTGCCCATTGTCTTCTGCGGCCCTCTGGTCTTGAGGAGTCCCGGCTGGGATCCTGAAGAAGATCCCACAGAGTCAGACTGGGGGGGCGGGTTTTGGCGAGAACACCCAGAGGTGGAGTGGCCGTCACATCAGGCGGAATGTTGACCCTGATCTCCTGCTCTTGAGACTGGAGTCTGGGCTCCTGCCTCCCACAGTGCCCGGGGCTCTGGGAGCTTTTCTGTGCTTGTGATTCCTCACTGCAGGCCCATCGTGTGCTGTGTGTGTGTGTGTGTGTGTGTGTGTGTGTGTGTGTGTGTGTACGTATGTGCAGCACGGTAGAAGCTGTGAGGCCAACCCACCCCCTTGAAGTCTGTGCTTCTTGAGAGAATTCTGGGGAGTGAGAGACTCGTCTTTGTACACGCTGTGGCTGCAGACACTCAGGAGTGCTGGGGACTCCCCCAGCGAGGTGTGGGTGGTGTGGGGGTGCTGGAAGGGATCCCACTGCGGGTTGCAGAAACAAACCGCAGCTGGCTCTCAGTGCTTCAACACCACCCCTTTTTAAGACTAGAAGGCGGCTCCGTAAGAGGTCAAACAGCAAGGGGAAAGCACAGACCCCAGTTTAGGTGCTCGTGGAATCCAGACATTTTGGAGCCATGGAGGCTGGGTGAACCCCGGACACAATTGCCATCATCCGTGAAACTGTCAACCAGAACTCCCCACTGCCGTCTTGGCGAAAACAAAGCCGAGTTTAGCTTAAGAAGGACCGTCTGCCTGGACCAGTGTGTTGCTTTAAGGGCTGTCCCAATAGGATCAAGTTTCCAAACTCAGAGCCCAGGGAATGTATATTCTGGGAGGAACAACCCAGAAAAGGAGGGGGAAATGGGGATCAAAGGACCCCTCAAACTCCCGGCCATCAAGTCGACTCAGACTCACAGTGACCCTCTTGGACGGAGAACTGCCCGTGTGGGCTTCCAAGAGCATAATAAATCTTTCTTTTTTCTTTTTAAAATCATTGTATTGGGACTTTTACAGCTCTTACCACAATCCATCCATCCACTGTGCCGAGCACATCTGCACATTCGTTGGCATTGTCATTTTTAAGACATTTTCTTTCTACTTGAGCCCTTGGTTTCAGTTCATTGAGCCCTTGATAATTTATAAATAGTTATTATTTTCACATGTCTCACGCTGACCGGTCTCCCTTCACCCACTTTGCTGTTGCCTGTCCCCTTGGGAGGGGGTTATATGTAGATCATTGTGATCAGTTTCCTCTTTCTCCCCCAACCTTCCCCTTTCCCTCCTGGTATGGCTACTCTCATTATTGGTCCTGAGGGGTTTATCTGTCCTGGCTTCCCTGTGTTTTGAGCTGTTACCTGTACCCGTGTACATGCTCTGGTCTAGCCGGATTTGTAAGGTAGAATTGGGCCCTGATAGTGGGGGGGAGGGGGGGGAGGGGGAGAAGCATTAAAGAACTAGAGGAAAGTTGTATGTTTCGTTGGTGCTATACTGCACCCTGACTGACTCGTCACTTCCTTGTGACCTTTCTGTGAGGAGATGTGTCCAGTTGTCTGCAGATGGGCTTTGGGTCTCCACTCCACCTTCCCCCTCATTGACATCCTTATGATTTGTTGTTCTGGGTCTTAGCTGCCTGGTACCTGATCCCCTCGACACCTCAAGATCACACAGGCTTGTGTGTTTCCTCCATGTATGCCTTGCTGTTTCCCAGACAGATGGCTAATTGTCCATCTTCAAGCCTTTTAACACTCCTGATGCTATATCTTTTGATAGCCAGGGTCCACCAGCTTTCCTTACCACGTTTGCCTATGCACCCATTTTGTCTTCAGTGCTCATATCGGGAAGGTGAGCATCATAGAATGCGGGGTTATTAGAGCCAAGTGTACTTGCATTGAGGGAGTACTTGAGTAGAGGCCCAATGTCTGTCTGCTACCTTAATACTTAACATATAAATATATGTACATAGATCTATTTCCCTATCGTTATATATAAATATATTTACATATGCACATACCTATATTTAGACCTCTATAGATGTCCTTTCCCTCCTAGTTCTTTCCTCTACTTCCTTCTCCTTTCCTTGGCCTTCATTTGGGTTCCAGTAATTCAGTAATTACTCGTGATCAAGCCCCACCAGGAATCCTATGCCCTCCTCGCCATCGGTTCTAGATCACTTGTTGTTCCCCCGTCCCTGGGCCCGTTGGCACCCACCCTAGAGTGTAATCAATCTTTACAGGGATAGAAAACCTCATCTTCCTCCTGGGGAGCCGCTGGTTATTTGGAACTGCTGACCTTGCAGTTAGCAGCCCAACACACTCTGCCCCCAGAGTGCCGATGAAGGTCATCGGTGTCACCAAATATATGTGGGAAAACAGGAAAACAGAAGAATTGACACACACGCCATTGTGTTATGTTCTCAACAACAACAAAAGAATTTGTTATGTTTTATGCAAATCAAGCATGTTCGAGTTTTTTGTTGTTTTTTGCCGGCTGCTCCAGGGCATAGTGAGGTAGGACACCCAGGGGCAATCTCCAAGGTGTGTCTACTTCCCCACCCCACTGATGGTGAGTCCCTGTCTAGCCTCATTTGTTGCCCCTTGGACTTGCACCCAAGGGTAAATGCCTCTTCCTCTCGCCTACCTCTACCACTGCAACTGTGCCCAATGCCTTCAAGTCTTTGTACAGACACGCCAAGCTAAATTCTTTGACATGTTGCTGTCAAAGAGAAGAAAAGAGCACAGCACCATTGAGCTCATGAAAATTCCCTGCAAGGAAAAAACATATTCCCTGTAGAAGGAGAGGGCATGTGTTAGTCTGGGTTGACTAGAGAAACAAATTCGTGGACACTTATACATAGACATGTATAAGAAAGAGCTTTATATCAAAGAGTAATTGCATATTAAGAAAACATCCCAGCCCAGTCCACATCAAGTCCATAAGTCCAATATGAGGACATATGCCCGATACCAGCCCATAAATTCCTCTTCAGACTCATGCAACACATGCAATGATGCCGAATGCAGGGAGATCACAGGCCAGTGGTGGAAAGTCTTGTGGATCCAGTGGCGGTGGAAGGATCTCTGCACTGGCGTGGGTCTCCACGTGGCTCCTCCAGCTCCAGGGCTCTGGCACCATCAGGGTAGTAGCTTCATGTGGCTTGTCAACAGGAAGATGAAGTAGAGAGAGCGTGTGTGTCCCATCTCCAGGGAGGAAGACCGGAGTTCCCAGAATCCTCAGGAGAAGGGCATGCCCACACAGAGGCCTCCTTGGCTATACCCCTCACTCAAATTGACAGGCGATGATGTCACTGCCACAGGGCACAGTTGGCAGAAACGTATACAATGTGTGCTCTTCGAATAGTGTATTAGTCTGGGTACTTTGGAGAAACAAATCCACAGCAACTCATGTTTAAGAGAGTTTTATGTAAAGAAAATGTGCATCACGAAAACATCCCAACCCAATGCTGCCCAAGCCCACAAGTCCAACATTAACCCATT
>NW_022111359.1:3053512-3054750 GCF_000313985.2 Echinops telfairi | reverse complement strand
GCTCCATGTGGCTTGTCAACAGGAATGTCTCGCAGGGAGACAAGCAGAAAGCGTCTGTGTCCCACCTCCAGGGAAAAAGAATAGGAGTTCCCAGAATCCTCAGGAGAAAGCCATGCCCACACAGAGGCCTCATTGGCTGTGACCTGATTGACAGGCTAGACTCCACTCCTTCGCAACTTGACAGATTATGTAACCGCCACAGTTGCCCTTACAGAAGTGCATCAGCAGGCTCTTTTTGCAGTACCAGTGGCTGGGACTGAATCACTGGGGAAAAAAAACCCCTAACCAACCCACTGGCATCGAGTCGATTCTGATTCAGAGTAAAACTGCCCCATCAGGGTTTCCAGTCTGGAGAAGGTACCGTACGTGCTGTAAAAGAATGTCCGTTGTGTTGCTGCTGCGGGGAGTGCTTGGTGTGTGTCTGTGAGGTCCGGTTGGTTGACTGCGTTGTGGAGTCCTTCTGTGTCTTTGTTGGTTTTCGGTGCTTCGTTGGCAGTGGTCAATTAGTCTCCTACTATTATTGTAGCACCGTCTACTTCTCTTTAATTCTGCCACAAGTTTGATTTCTGCCTTTTCATGCTGTTTTGTTGGGTGCATAGGTATTTATTACAGCTATGTCCGCTTGTCTAATTGACCCCTAGATCTTTATCTGATGTCCTTCCTCATTTCTCAGGATGGATTTCGCCTCCAGTTCTGTTTTATCAGAAAGATACGGCCACTTTTATTCTTTTTTGATTGCCATTCATTTATATGTATTTTCTCCTCCCTTTGAGAAAGAAAATCGACTTTATCTTCATGTCTGAAGTGTATTGCTTGTAAGCAGCATATTGATGGGGCCCCGTTTTCTTACCCAGTCTGCTCCACTCTGGCGTGTTTAATCCATTTACATTGAGTGTGATTATCGATGGGTGTGCATTTGTTGCTGCCCTTAGGTTGTGTGCATTTGGGGGCTGGTTTCTTTGACCGATGGTCTCTTTTGTGCCGAGTGAATTTTGTGTGAGTTTGTTCGTCCCGTCCTCCACTGCTGTTGGGGTAATGTTCACTAAACACACCTGGTTGGTTTACCTCCTTTTAAGAAATGTTCATTTTGATGAGAAGATTTCTTACTTTTCTGTGAGGCCCCCCTGGGATTCACTCATTTCCTCCCCAGTGTAAAACGGTTCTGTTCCAGCTCGAAGACCACCCGCTTCCTCGCCTTGGGGAAGCTCTGTCACTACCAGGGGGCTTCACAGTGTGTG
>NW_022111359.1:3048091-3053412 GCF_000313985.2 Echinops telfairi | reverse complement strand
ACCTGAACAGGGTGTGTATATTGTCAACAATAAGTAAAAAAAGAAAAATGAAAACCCACCATGTGTGTGGCCATCGAGTTGATTCCAGCACCCGTCTGTGACAGCGCGGTACTTCCCCGTAGCGTTTTCTTCCCTGTGTTACGCCGGGTAGACGAGAGAAACAAATCCAGGGAGACACATATGTGTATAAGACAGAGCTTTATATAAAAGAGCTATTGTCAAGGTAAACAAGCAGCCATCTAGCTCAGAAGCAACAAAGCCCACATGGAAAAAGCACACCAGCCTGTGTGACCATGAGGTGTCAAAGGGATCAGGTATTGCTTGTAAGCAGCATATTGATGGGGCCCCGTTTTCTTACCCAGTCTGCTCCACTCTGGCGTGTTTAATCCATTTACATCGAGTGTGATTATCGATGGGTGTGCATTTGTTGCTGCCCTTAAGTTGTGTGCATTTGGGGGCTGGTTTCTTTGACCGATGGTCTCTTTTGTGCCGAGTGAATTTTGTGTGAGTTTGTTCATCCCGTCCTCCACTGCTGTTGGGGTAATGTTCACTAAACACACCTGGATGGTTTACCTCCTTTTAAGAAATGTTCATTTTGATGAGAAGATTTCTTACTTTTCTGTGAGGCCCCCCTGGGATTCACTCATTTCCTCCCCAGTGTAAAACGGTTCTGTTCCAGCTCGAAGACCACCCGCTTCCTCGCCTTGGGGAAGCTCTGTCACTACCAGGGGGCTTCACAGTGTGTGGAAACAATGAGAAGACGGAAGGGACCTTTCCCACGAGCTTTCGGAAGCCCCTCCCCACCTCCACACTGTGTTTACATCCCCTCGTTGTATTTTGTAGTTGATTTCATTTTCAGATAGACCCTCTGGTTCTAGTCTTGTCGGTTCGTTTTGCCTGGGATACTTTCTGTCTCTGGGTTGACGTCTAGGTGGTGTTTGACAGGATTTCTGGAACTGTCGATCTTTACAGGAGCCGACCGGCCGATGGGTCCCAACTGGCCACCTTCCCATCAGCAGCCTGGTGCTTACACTGCGCCACCCCCAGGGCTGTGTCCCCAAGCTCTGTACCCGCTGGCTTCCCGCTGATTCTGTCTCACAGTGATATGGCTGCCTCATTTTGCTTGCAGCGATCGGCTGATGTGTTCATCACTACTCACTGCACACCAGGCCTCCTTCCCCAGGTTCAGTGCACAGTGCTGCTGAATCCATTCTGAGTCACGGTGACCTTGTAGGGCAGAGTAGGAGCCCGGGTGGCAATGGTGGTTATGCACTGGGCTGCTAAGTGCAAGGTCAGCAGTTCAAAACCACCAGTCACTTGGAGGAATCAGAGGCTTTCTACTCCCGTAGAGAGTGGCAGGCTCAGCCTCACAGAGGCAGGCTCTTTCTGCTCCTCTGGGCTGAGGACTCATCGCTGTGGGATCAGACATTGAGGTTCTGAGGCACTGAGCTGTGGCCACTTGTCACTTGCAAGGGGAGGCGGCTCACTTGCAATTAGGTGTTGTCCTTTATAAGGCCCTCTCTCCCCATCCCGGATCCCCCTCATCCAGCTGTGGACCCCAGAGAGCTCTGGACGTCTCCAACCAGACCCTGGGCTGCTGCCCAACACTGCACAGGAAGCCCCGCCACCCCACCCCCAAGAAGGCTCCAACCCCGGTGTCAGCAGTGCTGTGGGAGAGGAGCCCTGCACGGATTTTTTGTGCAGAAACTGAGTTGGATCCCATCACACTCTGTACACCAGAGTCAACCCTAGCCCTCCTCATGGGGTTGCTGTCTTGCCCCCTTGTTCATAAGCACAGCAGGGTCCCCAGGTCAGGAGCCGCCGCTGTAAGTACCTGAATTCCCAGCAACCCCCAAACAGCCTGGTGATATGTTCCCACCAGAGCGAGTGTTGCAGAATGGTGGCCAGCCCACTGGCGGTTCTCTCTCCAAGTGATGCTCAGATTTCCTCCTTCCCAGAGTCCCCTGGGAGGCACAGGTGGACATGTGATTAAGCCTCGGCTCACTCTCCCGGGCCGAGACACAGATTCAGTCTGTGATCAAGAGGAAGGAGTCCCCATGGACCCGAGGGCCCAGATCAGGACCAAGATGCTCCTGGGTTTGATATTTAAAACACAAAAACAAATAAACAACTTTTGATTGTGAATTAGGTGAAGGTTGGCAGAGCGGACTTGTTTCCCGTCAGCATTTCAGACAAATTTTGTTTCATCTCATTGATGGCCCTCCCCACACTGTCACATCCCTCTTCCCGCTTCCTCCCTGGGTGGCTGTTCCTCCTCCTTTCCCAACCCTTCTCGATGTTGTCCTTGGGCACACGCTGCCCCTTTGATCCCGCATGGTGATTAGTCTAAGGCAGTGGTTCTCAACCTTCCTAATGCTGCAACCCTTTCATACAGTTCCTCATGTTGTGGTGACCCCCCAACCATAAAATTATTTTCGTTGCTACGTCATCACTGTCATTTTGCTACTGCTATGAATCGGGCGACCCCTGTGCAAGGGTTGTTTGACCCCCCCAAAGGGGTCTCGACCCACAGGTTGAGAACCACTGTTCTAAGGTGTTGGTGCCACCCGAGGGTTATACTGCCCCCCTTGTGTTTTTGCTCGATGCTGTCCTTTCCAACTCGGAATGACTCCTGTCCAAGGGCATGAAGCCCTACCCGGCCCCGTACCAGCCTCACACACCAGCCTCACACGGTTCTTATGTGGGAGCCCGTGGTTTCAGGCACTGGTGAGGCCGTCCATCTCCTCCAGAGCCTTCCTCTTCTTTGCTCCCCTCTATTTTACCAGGCATGATGTCCTTCTCCTTTGCATGGCACATCCAAAGCACGTGAGATGAAGTCTGGCCATCCTTGCCTCTAAGGAGCATTCCGGCCGTACTTCTTCCAAGACAGATGTGTGGGTTTAGGGGGGACAGTCCATGGTACTTTTGATATTCGTTGCCGGCACCACAATCGAGATTCACTCATTCTTCTTTAGCCTTCCTTATTCATGGTTTAGCTGTCACATGCATACCGGGCGGTTGAAAATACCATTGACATTGAGTTGCAATCCACACGAAGGCTGCAGGCTCCGGTCTCCACCGGCCAGGGCTTCAAGCCCTCCACACTGGCAGCAAGCAGAGTCGTGTCATCTGCACATCCCAGTTTGTTAACAAGCCTTCCTCCCATCCTGATGCCACGTTCTTCTTCATATAGTCCAGCTTCCCTGATGATTTGCTCAGCACACAGAGTGAATACGTATGGTGGTAGGAAACAAGCCTACACGCACACCTCGCCTGATGGGAAACCACGCAGCAGTCCCTTGTTCTGTGTGAACTACTGTCTCGTGTGCCAGATACAGGTTCTTCGTGAGCACGCTGACGTGTGCCGGGATGCCCATTCTCAAGGTGATCCATAGTTGGTCAGTCAGAAGCCTTTGCACAGGCGATAAAACACAAGTGAGCATCTTCTGGTGTTCTCTGCCGTCAGTTCGAGATCCACTTGGCATCAGCAATGATAGCCTTCCTTCCCCATCCTCTTCGGAATCCAGCCTGAACCTCTGGCAGCTCCTTGTTGATCAGCGGACTGCTGCAACCCTTGTTGGGTGATCTGCAGGAACTATCTGCATGCCTGTGAGATTAGTGATACTGTTCTATAATTTGAGCATTCCATTGGGTCACCAGTCTTTGGAATGGGCATACATATGGCTCTCCTCCAGTCCGTTGGCCAGAGGCAGCTGTCTTCTGAATTTCTTGGCATAGGTGAGTGAGTGCTTCCAGTGCTTTAGCAGCTTGTTGAAACATTTCAATTGATATCTGTGGTAGTTACATAATTTCATGTCAACTTGATAAATAACGTGTAGGGGTGGAGTCTAGCCTGTCAATCAGGTCACAGCCTGATGTTGCCTCCTTGTAGGCGTGGCCTTTTCATAAGGAGGGTCCTGGGAATTTCCCCTCCCCTTCTCTCTCTCTCTGCCTTCACTTTCCTGATGTTGAGTCACTCAGAGAGCTGCCGGAGCCACGCTGAGACCTGCAAGAGCCCTGTGATGCTTCCACCGCCATTGCTTCCACAGGACCTTGCATCCACCTGCCAGTGATGTTCCTGCATTCTGCATTGTTGCATGTGGCCGCGTGAGTCTGAAGAGGGACTTATGCATCAGTATTGGACTTAAGGACTAGCATTGGACTTACGAACTTGATCTACACTGGGCTGGGATGTTTGCTTGATGTATAATTACTTCTTTCTATAAAGCTCTCTCTTATACACATATATCTAAGTGTCCATACATTTGTTTCTCTAGTCAACCGGCCTAACAAGATCCTTGCTTTTGGCTAATGCTTTCAGTGCAGCTTGAACTTTTACCTTCAGTACCCTTGGTTCTTGCTCATAAGCTACCTCCTAAAATAGTTGAATGCAGACTAGTTCTTTTTGGAACAGTGATGACTGTATACTTTGTCTTCTTTGGACGGCAGTCCCCTTATCTATTGTTTGGCTGAGCCACGCAGACAAATTAAGTTCTGGCCCCCAAGGGGTGATGAAGGGCCATTGATTCAAGGATTTCCACTAGTCCCTGGCCAGTGAGGCTCCTGGTTTGCAGTGTCCTGGAATGTCTGGGGTTGGGCTGGGTGGAAGTTAGCATTGAGGTCACAGCGACCACAGGGGACAGCAAGGGCCCTACCCCGCCCCCCTACACACACACACACACACACACACACACACACACACACACGAGCAGATTCCCCTCCTAAACAAAAACCAAGCTAGCTTTCATTGAGTTTGATGGGCTCCTGCTCTTCCTGTGCATATGAGGGTGGGACGTTTTCAGTAGCTGCTTTGGGGGAAGCAAATGGCCAGGCCTTTCTTCTGCAGCACCAACCACCAGGAAACAGGCAAGCTTGTTCCCCGCTGGCCCCGCCCAGGACCACTCCTCTAGTGCATGGTTCCATGATTGACGCCGGGGTGGGTGGGCTGTCACACTGGACTGGCGAACAGTGGCCTTATTTAGGCCAGATTGGGTCCACGTGGGCAATGCACACTTGCAATACCAGAGCAAGGTCCCTCCCCCACATCCGCACTACTGATGGGGCCAGATCTTCTCCGGGGTGGGGCCGCCCTGTGCACGGTGGGGTTGTCTCCCTCAAGTGCTGCTGTTAACAGAAAGATCACAAGGGAGTGGCCTGAAATGAGCACAAATCCATTTTTCACATACAATCCACTGCCATTGAGTCGTTGCTGACTCGGAGCGGCTCTCCAGAGTATCCAGAGAAAATGCTTTGAGTTTCCGAGAATGTAGATCTTCACAGGAGCACACAGCTCCCACGACGCTGTCCTTTTCTTTCAGAGC
>NW_022111359.1:3041840-3047103 GCF_000313985.2 Echinops telfairi | reverse complement strand
CTCCAGACGTGGCCCCGTGTCCCCTGGGATCAGTCACCCGGGTGAGAACCCCAGGGGCTTCCATTGACCTCCGGGACCCTCAGCACCCCGTAATCATCTTACTTACTGCTGTCCTAGGACACTGCCCGCATTGAAATCCACACATGTGGTGGCGAGGCCCTGTCAGCTTTCTGGAGGGGAGAATAAATACCTCGGCTCTTGGCGTTGCACAATGAAAGAATTCACGCCAAAGCCTGTTTTGTGATCCAAGTGGGTTTTTATGAAGGGCAGGTTTTACAGCCTCAAAGGGGTTCACAACCGGGCCCGAACAACCACGTGGGAAAGAGCACCACAGCATGCGATTCTGGGGGGTCCCGGGAGGCCAGAAACCCAAGAACCCTATACCCTGAGAGCATGTGGGCCAAGAGGCTGTGGCCCCAGTGTTTATGGGTTGGCCTCCGAGTCTCTGCTCCTAGGGCAAAAGACAAAGCTTTCTACTGCTCG
Organism: Echinops telfairi; assembly: GCF_000313985.2. Taxonomy (NCBI): domain Eukaryota; kingdom Metazoa; phylum Chordata; class Mammalia; order Afrosoricida; family Tenrecidae; genus Echinops; species Echinops telfairi. The sequence goes on along the minus strand of NW_022111359.1, from coordinate 3,046,620 downwards.
TCATTTCCACTCCTTGAAACTGGGCGCTGTCCTGTTGATTTCAGCTCATGTGGTCCCCATGCGACGGAGCAGCAGGCGTCCCCACTGGGTTTCCCGGACTGCTGTCTCGGTGGGAGCAGATCGCCTTTCTGTCAAAGAGCGACTGGGGGGTTTCTAACGACTGGCCTTTCAGTTAGCAGCGCAGTGTTTGCCCATTCCAGATCTCTGCTCTTTCCCCCTGATGGCCTTTTCCTGCCTCGTGTTCCCTTTCATGGGAGAAAGATGAGGCTTTCTACGCCCATAAGGAGTTACAGTCTCGGAAACCCACAAGTGCGAGTCCTACCCTGTCCTGCAGGGTCACCACGGGGCAGCCGTGACTTAATGGCAGAGAAGTTGTTAAGGTTCAGTTCCCGCTCAGGATCCTCTGTGTATGTCGAGCCAGTTGTCTCAGCTTCCTGTAGGCTGGGCTGGTTTCTCCGCCTTTCCTTTGTCTTTTGTGACCTTGACCTTTTGAGAGGACCAGTCTCTGACATTTACTCGTGCTCTGAGGCTGGGCGCCCTTCCCTGCTGTCATAGCCTCTTAGACCTCACATTGCCCGTGGTGACCTTGACCATCAGGCCAGGGAAAACCCAGTGCTTTTAAGCGCCAAATGAGTGCCCAGCGTTGAATGTCAGGGGACTTGACCCAACCGTCTCCCAGCCTCTCTCAGAAAGTTGCAAGAGCATCTCCTTGGACCCCATCCGATGAGCCAGGTGGTGTCGCTCCAGGCCCTCCCTGCCTTGTCACCTGTCTGCCTTGGGGCTGTCCTCAAACCAGTGACCCCGGGAAGGGCTGCTGGAGCCGTGCTCCCCCTTTCCCTCAGCCCTGGCTGGAGACTGTGCCCTGAGGAACCTCTTCCCAGCACGGGGCCCACAGGAAGGTGGCTGTGAGCCAGGAAAGCCTGCCGGAATGCAGGTGACCCAGAGTTACCTTGAAGCCACCCTCGTTTACTGTGGCAGCAGACTGGGGGTTGGCCTGGACGACCCAGCTGGCTGTGACTCCTTGGTCCTGAGCAGGCCGGTGGGGGTGGGGGGTTGATATGGTGCACGGTGGCAGGAAGTCAGGCCTCCTCGCTTCTCCAGGGAGAGGGACAGGGAGAGAGTCAAGGGCATCCCAAGGGCCAGTTCCTGTGAGGCGGAGGCCAGACACACCTCCACCCTCCAGCCTTTTTACCCATTTAGACACCAGTTGGCTTGTTTCTCTGGAGAGCTGACTTCTCTGCGCAGGACAATGATCTGTAAAGGCTGCAAGGAACTCCTAAAGCACATCGGGGTGCAACTGGGGGGTGGAGGGCTGGTTATCAGGGAAGTCACAGGGTCAACAGGCTACCCTTTGGGGTTAGAGAGCAGGAGGGCAAAGTCTCCCTTGTTCAGACCGGAGGGCTTGCTTAGCTCCCCAGGGATGCCCTCAAAAGAGGTCCCTCTGCATCTCCTCAGGACAAGCGCCTCTCAGCCCCCTGAGGACAGGCCCCTGTCCTAGAATCCCCCGACCCCCTACTCCTAGGACAGGCCTCCTGAGTCGACCTTGGGTCCTAGAGACCGCGGAGGACACGGTAGAACTGCCCCTCTGGGCTTCTCAGATGGTAACTTTAAGGAATGGAGAGCTTCGTCTTTCTCCCCCAGAGCGGCTGATTGCTGTGGACGTCGGACGCTGTGGTTAGCAGCTGGGTGACCAGAACCCCAAAACCAGACCCACTGGTGGTCAGATGATCACAGTCTCTTGGGGGTGGAGGGGTGTCCCTGGGATCCCCTAACACAGGGGTCCTCACCTGAGGTGCCCCCGCCCCTGGGACACTGGACAGCATCTGGGACATGGTGGGTGTCCCATTTGGGGGTTGCTGCTGGTACAGAGTGGGTGGAGGCCAGGATGCCGCTCAACACCCCACAATGCACAAGCCGCCTGCTCCCGGGGAAGGGTCCGCCCCGGGTCAGCCGTGCTGGGAACCTGCACCCACCCCACCCCCTTGGCTGTGGCTGAGGTGTCTCCGAGGCAGGAGGCCTGTGGAAGCCGGCCTGGGGCAGCATGGCGGCCACCACACCTCCTGGAGATGCGCCAGCGTGCACCCTGAGAACCAGGACGCCCCAGCACAGCGCCAGCTCTGCCCTCCGCACCCGCTGTGCTCCTGGGGAGCTGGTGGGCTCATGGCCAAGCCCAGGCGGGACTTACTCCCCTGTCCCGAGAGGCTGCCCCTGGGACAGTCCCATGAACTCCTCCAGAGCCCCTACTCTCACCGCCCGCCCAGGAGGCCTGGCTTGGATGCCCGGCCGAGGCAGCACACGCATTGCCACCTCGTGTGTGTGTGTGTGTGTGTGTGTGTGTGTGTGTGTGTGTGTGTCCATGGAGGCTGGCGGCTGCTGTGAGGCCGGCCAGGCCAACCAGAGCTTCCCTGCCGAGACTCCGACATTCCAAACTCAGCCAGTGGGACCCGGCGAAGTACAGCACGCAGACGGACACCCAGCCGGCCGTGAGGACGGCGCAGACCGCACGGCGGCCTTTCGTTGTTCGTTGTGCGTGAGGTCGCCCAGGGTGGGGGGAGCACTGGGTGGGGGCGGCTGACGAGGAGGACGCTGAAGGGAGAGTCGGGGCCGTCCCCCGGGGAGATGGAAGAGGACTCGTGTTTGGATTGGGGTGCTGGTGCGAACATGGATACTTTCTTCCAGAGGGCCTGTCTGGGGGGGTGGGGAGTGTGGTGTGTGTGTGTTTGTTTTGCACTCTCTTCCTCCATCTGAGTCAAATCCTGCTGGGTGAGGCAGTATCAACCAGGGACCACCCCCACCCAGCCCCTGTAGTCTGACCCTCCTTTCTCCTTCCCTCTCAGTATGTGGATGTCGGCGGGGGTGGCGTCCTGGGCCGTCAGGCGAGCATGGGGCACAGTAGGGACCCCTAACTCAGGGCTCCTCACCCAGGAGTCTGTGTCCGCAGCGGACACTGCGCCGAGTCTGGGGACATCTTTGGTTCTTAGGATTAGGGGTGGGTGGAGGCCCAGCACGCAGCTCAACGCCCTGCAGGGCCAAGGAAGCCCCACCCCTGGCACCCAGAGAAGGTTCTGCCTCCCATGTCATCGGTGTGTGGCGGTGGTGAGGGAAGAAGAAAAGCACCCAGCTGGCTGTCAGGCACACACCTGAGTGCCGTGCCATCTCTGTGCCCACCCTTCACGGGGCGCCTGCTGCCCTCTTGTTTTCCAGAACGCTGCATCCGACACGCGCCTGCCCGCTCCAGGCCCCGCCGGAGCTCAGACGCCACAGCCCTTACCACGCGACCTCTGTCCTCTGTGTTCTGGAAGGTTCTCTGCCAGCCCTCCCCCTCCCCCAGCCCCCCCCATGGGGCTCTGCTGTGGCTGCCTCGGAGCTGCAGGCACAGAGGCCGACCCCCTCTGCCACCTGCCTGTCCTCCCCCTCCTCACGCTCCTCCCCAGAGCCAGCTCCATTTACATAGCCTGTATCGCGGCCTTTCTCTCCCAGGTTTTATATAACCGCCTCCTTATTAGACGCTGCCGCCGGAACGTCATGTTCCCTCAGTCACATCTGAAAGCGCTTTCCAGCATAAGTAGCTAATTGCCTGCCGGCTCCGCTCTTCTTTCTTTTATATTGTAGATGTATTTTTTTTTTAATCAGGACAGTTTTAGATCCACAGGAAAACGGGGAAGACAGTACCGAGAGTTCCTCCAGCCCCTCCCTCACCCTGCCTCCCCGACGGGCAGGTCCAGCATCCCCACGGCCCCCTCCGTCACAGGTGTTGGCGTAGCTGTCGGTCCAGGCTGATGCTCGGTGCGTGGCTGAGCGCGTGTCCTGGGTCTGCATGGACCGGCTGGCCCACAGCAGGGACAGCGAGGCAGGTGGGCTGCGCTCACTGTCCCACGGCACACTCATCGACGGAGGACATTATGCGGTCTGGATGCCGGGCAAGCACCACGTTCAAACACTGTGGAGCCCACTTCCAGGGTCAGTGAGGACCCCGGGCCCACCCTGCCTGCTGGAGAGAGCCGGAGCCTTGGTCCAGCGCAGGACCACTGTCTCATCTGCCCATACCCCACCCCTGCGCCCGGGCTCCTGTCTGGGATGAGGCATGGGGCCGTTCAACCAGTGTTTGTTAGGTTCCATGAAGTTGGTTCCAATGGACAGCGACCTGATGGTCAACATACGGGACACCGCCCGCCCCCGCCCGTCTCCACCACGTGTCGGAGCCCATTGTTGCAGCCACTGTGTCCCTCCCTCTCCCTGAGGTGGGGGGTGGGTGGGGGGCTTCCTTCTTCCTCGTCACTCACTGATCCTCTGCTGCCCCAGGCACCATGTCCTTCTCCGGGGCTGGTCCCCTCCTGATCGCGTGTCCCAAGTACAACCAGGAAGAGGAATACTGAACAAAAGCAGAGATCCTTTCCCTTAAGGAAACAGAAAGAAATCAAGCATCGTGGGACCTTGGAGTTCCACCCCCAAACCCAACCCAACACGGCCACCGAGTCGATTCCGACCGCAGTGACCCTGTAGGACAGGGTAGGACCGCCCCTGAGGGTGTCGGAGACAACTCTTGAGAGGAGGGAGTAGAAAGTTTCATCTGTTTCCCTGGAGCTGCTGGTGAGTTTGAACTGCAGACCTTGAGGTTAGCAGCCCAGCGTGTAAACCACTCCTCCACGGGGCCTCCTTCAGACACAGAGGGGGCTTTCAAAAGCACGTGGGAAACCCCCATTGTCTTTTTTTTTTAAACCCCATTGTCTATTATCTCATTTTTGCACTAACTTTTTGAGAGCTCTCCCCACCCCCACCC
>NW_022111359.1:3034405-3040699 GCF_000313985.2 Echinops telfairi | reverse complement strand
ATGGGTTAATGTTGGACTTGTGGGCTTGGGCAGCTGGGTTGGGATGTTTTCTTGATGTGCACTTAACCTTTATATGAAACTCTCTCCTATGCACGAGTTGCTGTGGATTTGTTTCTCTAAAATACCCAGACTAATACGTGGTTCTTGTTGGGGGCCATCCAGTAGGTTCTGGCTCAGAGCCACCCTGTGTTCAACAGAGGGAAACACTGCCCGGCCCTGTGCCTCCTCCCAATTGTTCTTGTGCCCGCGCCCATTGCTGCAGCCACGGTGTCCGCCTATCTCATTGGAAGCCTTCCTCTTTCTTGCTGCCCCTACGCTTTACCTAGCACGATGCCCTTCTCCGGGGACTGGTCTCTCCTGACAAGGTGTCCAAAGTATGTGAGACGAAGTCTCGCCATCCTTGGCTCTGAGGAGCGCTCTGGCTGGACTTCTTCCAAGACGGACGTGTCTGTCCTTGGCAGACTGCGATGCCTTCCATCTTTTCACCAGCACCGTCATCCAAAGGCATTCATTCTTCTCTGTTCTTCCTTATTCAGTGTCCACCTTCTAAAGTCCCCTGGCTGGGGTCAGGCGCACCTTAGCCCTCAAAGTAACGTCCTTGCTTTTCAGCACTCTAAAGAGATCTTGTGCAGCACACTTGCCCGGTGCAATGTGCTGCTTGATCGCTCAACGGCTGCTTCCCTGAGACAAGCAAGACAGAGCCCCCGGCAACTTCGACCTTTCCTCCCTCGGTCACAGTGTCACCTGCGGGTCCAGTGGTGAGGGTTTGAGTCTTCGTGACACTGAGTTGTCGTCTGCAGTCCATGACCTTCATCAGTAAGGGCTTCCAGTCCTCCCCACTCTCAGCCAGCAGGGCTGTGCCATCTGCCTGTCGCAGGTTTTGATGCGCCTCCCTCCAATCCTGGGTCTTAGGTGAGGCTCACGGTGGCGGGCGTGACTGAGCTCAGACTCCGCAGCGATTGTGGGGAGGGCGCAGGGCACCGGGAGCGTCCCCTTCTGTTGTCCATGAGGAAGCACCTGAAGTCGGCTCCCGGTCAGTCTTTGAGAGCACGCCACGCTCAGGGTGCCCACCTGCACGACCCCATTTGACCCGCGCCTTCCCGAAAGGAGACCTCCAGGGAGGAGTCTGTGTGAGGCATCGCTCTGACGTCTCTCTAACCTGAATGTTTTCAAGCGGTGGGCCAACTGCCATGCCTCCTCTCCCCCATCTCCTTGTCCCCTTTGCTTTTAAATCCACGGCGGTCCCAAGGCCTCGGGATGCAGAAATCGGACGGTCAGATCCAGTAGGTGACGATTCCGGATGAGAACGCTGGTGTGGATTTCGGATGAATCACTGCCATGTCAGTGTACAAACCAAACTCGGTTCTGACGCACAGCAACCCCACGGGGCAGGGTAGAGCGTCCCCCTGTGGGTTTCCGAGACGGTCGCTCTTTTTATTTTTATTGTTAAAAGCACCAGGTACATTCGGCACGCGAGGGCGTTTATTGCACAAACTAAATGTTGAATTCCTTAAGAGGATGACTGTGTTAGCCTGGGTTGACTGGAGAAACAAACTCACAGAGACACTCGGATGTGTATAAGAAAGCGCTTCCTAGACAAGAGCAATGGAATATTGAGAAAACGTCCCGGCCCAGTCCAGATCAAGTCCATAAAGTCTGCTATTAGCCCATAGGCCCGATACCAATCCATAAGGTCCTCTTCAGACTCATGAAACATAGGCAGGCAATGATGCCAAATGCAGAAGATCACAGGTCAGTGGGTGTGAAGTCTTGTGGATCCAGTGACGTTGCAAACATCTCGGCACTGGCGGGAGTCTCCACGTGGCTCCTCCAGCTCAGAGCACTTGCAGGGCATGAGTGTAACGTAGCACCATGTGTCTCCATAGGGATGTCTCCCAGGGAGTGAGCAAGTGTCCCTCCTCCAGCGAGCTATTTGTCTCCTTAGCCCCTCCAAGTGAGGTCATCAAGCTGCCACTTGATTGACAGGCTGAACTCCACCCCTTCACTCTTCATCCTCTCAGATTGACACCAGATGGTGTAACTACCATGATGACCGGGATGCTGCAGCAGCGGCCCCCTTGGGTTGAAACGTTGCTCCTTCACAAACCCATGCCGGGATCTGCCCCACACGATTTTCCGGTGTCTCACTCGGTCCGGGTACCGGTGCTAGCTTGTCTTTTAGCCTAGGCACCCCCGTTAAACTTTCTCTTGCGCTTGGCAGGGGGCCACGTGTGCCGCAGGTCGGCTTCTGTCGGTGGCAGGCCTTGCAGCCACAGCGGCTGCGGCGGCACAAGGTGTGCATCGTGCTGCCCCCGCTTTCCAAAGGGTAACCTTCCCCTCCTCATCTGGCTTCTGCCGAGGTCAGAAGAGACGCGAGACTGTAACTTCATGGGCGTAGAAAGCCCCCTCTTTCTCCCTTGGAGTGGCTGGTGCTTTTGAACTGCTGACCTTGTGGTGAGCAGCTCAAGCTACCACCTCGCTGCCAGGGCTCCACTGTTGCAGTGTGAAATCTACCCCAAACGTGGCCCGGGATAGACTACACCAGGGCTCCCTGGGAGGTACAGATGGCTAGGACCCCGGAAAGGGTGGCAGCTGGAACCTACCCTGATGTGGCTTGGAAGAAAGGCCTGGCGGCATTCTGCTCTGTCCACTTGAGGCCCCTGCACTCAGGCTCAATGTCCAGTCCCTGGAGAAGGACCTCATGCTGGGCTCAACCGTAACCCACCTTGGTGAGGAGGGCCCAGGACGGGGCAGTGTTTCCTTCTGTTGTGCATGTGGTCACGGTGGACACGTCACAGCAACAAAAAGCCCTGGGAACTTAGTGGTGACTCACGGGGCTGCTAACTGCAAGGTCAGCAGTTCAAAAGCACCAGCTGCTCCTTGGGAGAACGATGGGGCTCTCTACTCCCGTGAAGAATGACGGTCTCGGGGGTCCTATAGGGTTGCTGTGAGTCAGCATCCGCTGGATGCCAGTGAGTGTGTGGTGTTTCGTTCTGTTTATCCGCCCCTTCCCGGGGCTGTTGTGATGTTAGAGGAAAGGAGCTTTCTTTTTTTTTTTTTTTAACATTTTATCAGGGGTTCATACAACTGTTATCCCAATCCATACACACATCAATTGTGTAAAGCGCATTTGTACATCGTTTCTCAAAACATTTTCTCTCCACTTAAACCCCCGACATTAGGTCCTCATTTTTCCCCTCCCTCCCCGCTCCCCCCTCCCGCATGAGCCCTTGATAGTTTATAAATGGGTATTTTGTCATATCTTGCCCTGTCCGACGTCTCCCTTCACCCACTTTTCGGTTGTCTGTCCCCCAGGGAGGAGGTCACACACAGTTCCATGTAATCGGTTCCCTCTTTCCTACCCATTCTCCCTTTACCCTCCCTGTTTTGCCACTCACACCACTGGTCCTGTAGGGCTCATCCGTCCTGGATTCTCTGTATTTTCAGTTCCTATCTGTGTACCTTTCAGTGTACCTCCTCTGGTCTAGCCAGACTTGCAAGATCGAATTCGAGTCATGGTAATGGGAGCGGGGAGGAAACATTTAGGAACTAGAGGAAAGTTGTATTTCTCATCATTGTTACATCGCACCCTGACTGGATCCTCTCCTCCCGAGACCCCTCTGCAAGGGGATCTCCAGTGGCCTACTAATGGGCTTTGGATCTCCACTCCGCACTCCCCCCATCATTCACTATGGTAAGATTTTTTGTTCTGATGATGCCTTACACCTGATCCCTTCGACACCTCGTGGTTGCATAGGCTGGTGTGCTTCTTCCATGTGGGCTTTGTGGGTTCATGGGGTTTTTTTGGGGGGTGGAGGGAGTGTCCTGAATTGGCCCTCTTCTCAAATGAGTTGCTATCGCTCCTCAGATGGCAGTTCCACTGCTGGACATGGGACGATATTTGCCCTCGGGCAGTGTGCTGCGCGGATGAACAGCCTCGGGAACCCTGTGTCCTACGCATCAGAACGGCCACGGGCAGCGGGTTTGGGCTGGGGCGGCGCCTCACCGGTGAGGGAAAAGCGGACACTGAATGAGGAAGACCAGAGAAGAACGGATGCCTTCGCCGTCAGGTGCTGAACCAGTCCCGACTCATCGCGGCCCTACGAGTGATTTCCATGTGTCATATAAAATCACAGTCATAGCTGAGTGACCCTGTGACACGGAGGAGCCCTGGTGACACGGGGGTCACTCATGGGGCTACCACCTGCAGGGTCAGCAGTTTGAAACCACCAGCCCCTCCGCTGGAGAAAGATGGGGCATTCTCCTCCCGTAAAGAGCCGTGGTCTTGGAAACTCGGGAGGAGCGTTCCACTCTGCCCTACGGGTCTGCGTGATTGGCATTGCTTGATGCATAATGTACATCTGTGTAATGACTCTCTCAAAACTCACTGCCGTCGAGTCCACTCTACCTCGTCACCTCCAGGAGCCATCAGCTGGGTCCAAGTGTCTTCATCACCCTTGGCGCCCTGGTGCTGCGTCCATTTTGCTCACCTCAAGGTCAGTGATTCAAACCCACCGTCCACCGCACGGCAGCGTCTGGGGCCGTCTGCTCCAGAAAGGTTGGCAGGTCTGGAAGCCCTCGGGAGCACTTCTACCCCGTCCTCTCGGGTCGCTGTGAGTTGGCACGGACTCCAGGGGCAGTGAGGTTTGGGTTTGGCTCGTGGCCCAGTGGGTAGGCCGCAAGGTGGGCTGCTCACACAGAGCCAGCTGCCCCAGCGCTCCAATCGCTCTGAGGGAGAAAGACGGGGCTGCCCGCTCCGGTAAAGACAGACAGGCAGCCTTGGTAACCCACACGGGCAGCTGTGAGGGTCACTGTGACTCGGGGTCCATGCGATGGCCTGAGTTTGAAGTTGTTGCTCTTTCTGCCCCCTCTGTGAGTGGGACCCTGGGCGCAGAGGGAGGATGTCGGGGAGCTGGCTCTCCCTGGGCAGCAGGCTCCAGGGCCAGCCTCGGCGTGGTCACCGTCTCCTCCTGCTTCTGCGTCCACCGCCTGGCCAGCCATGGCCCGGGGGCTCAGCTGGCCTGCTTCTTTACGCTCCGCAGCTCAGAACGGCATTTGCATGTGCAGAGAACCTTCTCCAGCGCTTGCTTCTAGAGAAAGTTCGCAGAGCACAGCAATTTCCCATCCAGCAATTCTCACACGGTTTGTGTTGTGATGTTGGCTCCCATCCCCTTGAGATGACAGCCCTCTGCCCACGTCCCCTTTGGGTTCCCCATTCCCAGTCACCCCTCCTTCCTGGCCCCCCCACCCCCTCTGGCTCAGAGCTGCACTCCTGGGGAAACACTGTCCTTTGATCTGGAATGGTGGGTGGTTGCAGGAGCAGTTGCTCAGGATGCAGTTTCACTCCAAGGGCCTGTTGGTGATCTCGGGCTGGGTGGGGGGTTTGGTTCCGGGCTTGAAGGGTGTCTGAGGTACCAGCAAGCCAGCCCTTTTTGATGCCATTGAATTGGGTGCTGTATGTTTTTTTCTCTCCTACTCTACCAGGACCTTTTATTGTGAATCCCAGTCAGAGAGGCTGGCAGTGGTAGCGGGGCACCAGCTAGTTCTTCCGGTCTCAGGCAAGCTCTGGCCGAGGTTCGGTTTGTGAGTTTTCCCAGGGTTGTTTGAGAGTTAAAAAAAAAAAAGAAGTAGCCATAGGGAGTCCACAGTGCAAAAGAACATGTCCCGTTGGGCCTCTTATGGAAAAGATCTGCACGGTAACAGACTCATGTCCCCAAGACAGATGCAGACCTTCCAGCCAGTGTACTTGTCACCCCACACTCTGTTTGGAAATGGGGGTTTTCTGGTTGGAGGCCACCCCAAGGAGCCTCGGAGGGAGCTGCTGCCATCCCACGTGGCTGCTGGCTGACTCAGGTCCTCTGGGGCCTGCAGCTTCATTTCCCTGTCACGTGGGTCCCTCCAACAGGGGGCCAGATCCGCAGGCAACAGAGTGCGGTTAGCCAAACAGAAGTTACTATGGCAACTCGATGCCCGGGATCTAGGGACATCTGCACCCCACAGTGCCCAGCACAGCCCCCACTCCAGAGAAGCGAAATCCACATCCCTTAGGTGAAGAAATGCCTTCATTAATTATTTACTTGCTCCCTACCTCACCCCATCCACTAGAATAAGCGCCCGTCAGGTTAGAGGGACTGGAGCCCTGGTGACGTACGGTTACACATAGGGCTGCTAACCACAAGTGTAGCAGTTCAAAACCACCCCAGCCCACTCGGAGGGAGGAAGACTAGACTTTCTACTCCCGTAAAGAGTCACCGTCTCAGAAACCCACAGAGGCCGTTCTACTCTGTCCTGTAG
>NW_022111359.1:3031614-3032777 GCF_000313985.2 Echinops telfairi | reverse complement strand
CAACTCTTGAGGGAAGGCTTGCAGGTAAGATTTACAGCCTGGGATCCGGGCCGCTGTACCCTGCCCCAAAGGGTCACCTTGAGAGGGTTAGACGACTCAATAAATAGATCTCCTAGCCTTAACTTCCTGGTTGGTGCCTCTGGGCAGGTTCGAACCGTCAACCTTTCCGTTGGAAGCAGAAGGTTGGCCCACTGGGACCTTACTCACACCAGAATAAACTCCCACTGAGTCAGCCAGGGACACCTCGGCCCCTCACCCTCTGGGACACTTTCCCTCCTCCCCACTCAGTGTGTCGATTTGCAGGTGGGCGGGTTCCCAAGATGTCAGAGGTCAGAGCCCCTCCTTGGTCAGTGGAAGCTCCCAGCCCAGGGGTTCATGCCCTGCAGGGGACACTGGACATGCATGGGGACACTTGTAGGCATCAAGACTAGAAGAGGAGGTGCTCCTGGCACCGAGTGGATAGAGCCCAGGGATGTCGCTCAACACTTTACAGTGCCCCAGATCACCAACCTCACGGCCATGCCGACTCCTGGAGCGCCCTGTGGGTCCCCTCACCACGGAGTCAGTGAGTCACGGCACCCGGTGAGTCCCTCACCATGGAGTTGGTGTGCCTCACAGCGCCCCTATGGGTTTCTGAGACTGTTACTGTTTATGCGAGTAGAAACCCCAGTCTCTCTCCTATAGAGCTGCTGGTGATTTTGAACGGGCGGCTATGAGGATCACAGCCCAGTGGGTAGCCACTACACCACAGACAGGGCTGAGGACCCCCATCCCCCAAGGGCCTTCCCCCCACCCCACCCCCGTCAGCAGTGCCTGGGGGGGCATCTCTGAATTTTGCCGTCACACTGCTGGCCCAGGGGAAGCTGCACAGACTGTTGGCAATGCCGAGGAGGGCCGTTACTGTATGAGTTGAGTGTGGTGTGACCTTTATCTTAAAGAGGCCCTGACTCGCTGCCAGAGGGCATAGACTGGCTCCTGCCTGTTAGCCCTCTGGGCAGTGGGTGTCTTTGCCCGCCCCACTCCCTCCCCACTCTCCAGACATTTCTTGTAAGTCCTCGTCCTTTGGGGCGTGTGTCCCCGGCCTGTGCCGGCCCCCGGGGACACAGAGGGGAATGGATGCTACGGCCCCTGGGAGGGGCTTCCTGACTTCCAGCCTGAGCTCA
>NW_022111359.1:3028461-3029431 GCF_000313985.2 Echinops telfairi | reverse complement strand
GTGTGGTGGATAATGTGTTTGGCAGATAATCTAATCATGGTCAGTAGTTCAGAAACACCAGCTGCTCTGAGAGACAGAGGAGGGCTTTGTACTTCCGTAGAGAAGGGCAGTCTCGGAAACCACAGGGGGTTCGCCCCCGTGCGTGGTGTAGCTGGGAGTCCGCCGCTACTCAACAGCAGTGAGTTTGTTGGTTGTACGCTGTTCTGAAGGTACGAAAAGCCACCCGACACGCACAGACTGTGATACGGTCTGTAGTGTGCCATCTGGTCGATGCCAGCTCCCTGGACACCCTGGGGCCTCGGTCAGAGGAGGAACCGGGCCTCATGGGGCATCCAGGGGCTTTCTCAAAGAGAGATGACCAGCCCTCTTTCCCCCAAAGCCTGGGAGCTGCCAGGTTCCTGGACGGGAACCACCGTGCTTCCAGCTCCCCGGTGTGTTAACCACGAACGCTGCCCAGGGGCTCCGAGTGGGTGGACTGTAAGGGGTGAGCGTGGCGTCACAGGCAACGGCGGCCTCGCTGCGTGTAGCTCAGTATGCCCGTTTCCCTCCCATCTCGATTCTCTGCCCGCCTCGTCAAAGATGCCCGTTTGCTGGATGATGGGTGCCCAGGCCTCTCTGTGACTCTGTCAAGAACCCTCGTCATATGTTGGGTTTCTGACCACACACAGGTCAGCGGTTCAAACCCGCTGGCCCTTCTTGGGGAGGAAGAGGAGGCTTTAAAGATTTACAGCTGTGGAAACCCACAGGGGCAGCTTGGCTCTGGCCTTCAGGGTCGCTGTGAGTCGGGACAGATGCCCGATAGCAGTAAGTTTGAAGGTTAGCTCTGTGAGTGCTGTGATAAACATGGGGAAAGATTATATTCTTCAACAAGGTCCAGGCGAGAAATCTTACCCTCCAGCTCCCTGACACGCTGCTCCAGCCCTTCCATGGGGCCCCCTCTCCTCTTTCTCCCCAGAAGGGCCCACCTGAT
>NW_022111359.1:3026164-3027067 GCF_000313985.2 Echinops telfairi | reverse complement strand
GCACTTCCCCAGTTCAGATTTTATGGCAGTGAGCGTTTTGAGAGGTTTTCTATAAACAGGATCAGACAGCATCCGGCCTGCCTTGCCAGGCCTGGTTCGCTCGGCACACTGTGTTCCAGGGCCATCTGTCCTGTCATAAGACAAGGCTTTCTGCTCCTATAGAGACTAACAGCCCCGGAAACCCACAGAGGCAGTTCTACCCTCTTCTGTGGAGTCGCTATGAGTCAGAATCAACTTGATGTCAGTGAGTGGCTTAGGCATTGGGCTGCTGACCCCCAAAGTCGGCAGTTCTAACCCACCTGCTGCTCATTGGGAAACACATGAGTGTCTGTTGCTGTCAAGATTTACAGCCCTGAAAACCCTATCTAGGGTCCCTGTGAGTCAGAGCCCTGGTGGCTTAGTGGGTTACGAGTTGAACTACTAACCACAAGGTCAGTAGTTTCAAACCATCAGCCTCTCCGCCGGTGAAAGAGGAGGCTTTCTACCTCCGTAAAGAGTTACAGTCTCGGAAACCCACAGGAGCAATTCTGCCCTATGGGGTTGCTGTGAGTCCGAATGGATTCCACAGCAGTGGGTTGGTTTGGGTTTTTGGGGGGTTGAGTGAGGGGCATGAGTGGGAATCAACTCAGGGGCAGGGTGTTCGTTACCGTCCCATGGTGTGGCTGGATGTGTTTCGCCATCAGCTACAAAGGGACACGTGGGCTGTCTGCTGGGTGGTGACTCCGTTTAGCACCATGAGTGCTTTGTCAAAAGATAACCATGACCTCGGTGACCACTAAGCCAGGGCTCTCTGTTTGCCTTGCAGGAAGTGACACCTCAGCGCTGGACTGGACGTCTCCGAGTAACCGGCTGAGCCCCAGAGCAGGTTGGTGCTGGGATGTTGTCTGTCTGTTCAGGGCTCAC
>NW_022111359.1:3020767-3025630 GCF_000313985.2 Echinops telfairi | reverse complement strand
TCACCATCGCTCTCGCTTCTTTCCCCCCTCCCTCTCAACAGTTTTATTGGCATATCATTCCCGTGCCGTACAATCTAATAGGAGTCCTGGAGGGGTGGTGGGGACACGTTGGCCTGCTAACTGTAAGGTCAGCAGTGCGAAACCACCCACCGCTCTGAGGGAGAAAGATGGGGCTTTCTACTCCCGTGAAGGGTCACCGTCTGGGAAACCCATGGGGGTGGGGGTCAGGGGGAGCAATGGTTTAACTATATTAAAAAGAGCTGTGCCTTCATCACTACCGTTTTAGAACATTTTCTTCATTCTTAGATGCATTATTGATGGCCCCTCCCTCTCCCCCAACCCCAGCCCCGCCTCAACCCTGAGGAATTCTCCGTAGAGTTCCCAACGCTGTGCAGTTGCCCGTGGCAACCACTCACGTTGGTCCAGTGCGGCTGCTGCGTCTGCACTGGCTGACCCGCGATGTGTGCGGCCTGCCTGCGGAGCGCCTGGAAGTTGGGTCCACCATGAACAACTCCGCCTGGGTGGGCGATCCCGGTTGCATCGCCTCCAGCCTCCCAGCACAGTGCCCCCTGGTGGATGGGCGGTATTTAAAGCCCACGATGCACAAAGAGCGCCCCCTGGTGGATGGGCGGTATTTAAAGCCTATGGCGCACAAAGAGCGCCCCCTGTGGCCGAGGCGCACAAAGAGCGCCCCCTGTGGCCGAGGCCGTGATGACTTGCATGGAACCCGCCGGGACAGTGCAGCGCTGCTCAGAGGGCTTCCAGGCTGGGTCTCGGGGATGCAGGCAGGCAGGCAGCCATGGCTTTCCCGGCGGCACCCCGACACCCCAATTAGGTTAGTAGTTGAGCTTTACCCCCATGGGATGCCGGGCTTGCATTCTGGGTCAGAAGGTGGGGTCTGCGAGGCTGTGTTTGTATCCAAGGGGCTGTGGCGGGTCCGCCGCAGTGAGAGCCACAGGTGTGAGTGGGCGGGTGGCTGGGGACCAGCCTTCATGCTGCCCGGCCGCCCACGGTCTTCATTCTAACGCATTAGTTCTTCAGTCTTCCTTATCCGTTGTCCACCTTTCACACGTGTGTGCGGTGACGGAGGACGCCACAGCTTGGGGTCAGGGCCCCTGAGTGGGTTGACAGCAGCAACAGCTGCGTGTGTATAAAGGAGGGGCTCCCCATTGACTTCGGGTACCCAGGACTCCCTGGGGCACACTGTGTCCCGCCCACCCACCACCCCCTTCCATCCATCCACCTCTGCCTGTCCGAATTGGGTCACCAACGTTCCTAAGGAGCCCCCAGTTCTCAGGCCATCTGTCAGGGTGCATCCGTGGCCGGTTCCCGTGAGGCTCCTACCCCTCGTCCGTGGGTTTGAACTCTTGTATGTGTGTCCCGAGACCCTTCATCCCCAGCGAATCCTTCCAGACAAGGCCCTCTGACCTTGGCATGGTGGGTTTTGTCCAAGGAACCCTGGTGGTGTTGTGGTTACACTGTGGGGCGTGGGGGTGGGGCTGCGACCCCTCCGCAGGGTCAGCAGTTGGAAACCACCTGCTTCTCCCAGAGAAACCCCCAGCATCCTGTAGGGTCCTTATGAGTCGGCCTCAACGTGACAGCAACGAGTTTGGTTTCTTGGGGCAGGACATGTGTTCCGGAGCAGAATTCTGAGTGTGTCCTGCGTCCAGTCTGCCCCTCCTCCAGATGGTTCCCTCCAAGTTCAAGGTCACGTGCTGAAAGGGCAGTCTCCTCCAGCCTTACTCATTCTACGTCTTGCCCTTACGTCCTGGACCCCCCTGACGCTGAACTGTCCTGGGGGTTCTGTCCCCAGGGGACACTGGGCAATCACTGGGCACGGTGTGGGTGTCAACAACGGGGTGAGGATGTTGCTGGCATCGAGTGGGCAGAGACCAGGAATGCTGCTCAGCACCCGACAGTGCCCAGGATGTACCCACACACACCCCGAGAAAGCTTTGGATCTGTGTTAGCAGTCCCGAGGGCAGACCCTGCGATGTATTTGGGGGGAAATCGTGCATGTAATCCTTTCCCATCCCAACACCAAAATGAACCCCCGCCGGGTTCTTTGGCGTCAACCAGGGGACCCTGCAGCTCCCGGGATCTCCCCTCCTCCCTCCCCACTCAGGCTGTGGATTTCAACCTGGGCGGCATCCCAGGACAGCAGGAGGTCAGGTGATCACGGCAGGGGTCAGTGGGAGCCCCTAACCCAGGGGTCCTCCCCGCCTCCTGATGATTCTGCCCTCAGGAACAATGGGCCGTGTCTGGGGACATTTGTGGGTGCTGCGCCTTGAGAGCGCTGCAGGCATGGAAGGTTGGTGGTCAGGGAGGGTGCTCAACACCCCGAAGTGCCAAGGACACCACTGCGCTGAGCAGAGGAGGGCCCGCCCCGATCGCTGCTTCTCACAGGTGCTGGCAGGGGGTGGGGGAGCGGGGCTCAGTTTTTCTTGATTATTTTCTCATCAGCACTTTGCTGACGCCAGGTCCTCTGACCATCCCTCAGGGCGGCACCTCAAGGGGGCTCCTCAGGGGGCATCACAGGGTGGCACCTTAGGAATCACCTCGTAGGCACTTTTGGGGGGACACCTTAGGGGGAAACTCCAGGGGACCTCCTTGGGGTGCCACCTCAAGGAGCACCTTCGGGTGATTCTCAGGGATCACTTTAGGGGTGGGGTATCTCAGGGAGGATCCTCAGGGGGTGCCTGAGGGGCACTTCAAAGTAGTCTCTCAGTGTCCCAAACCAGTCCATCTAGTTGCTGCCCAGTGACCCTGACTCTTGTCCCTGGGCCCCCTGGTGTCGGAACCGAGCCGGTGGCACAGGGTTTTAGGTGATTTATGTATATAATTCACTGTGTCGGTACTCAACATAATCAGGTATTGCCGCAAAATGCCAAGAAAATTGATTCAGTACTTGACTGCATCGCGTCTTGATGATCCTTCTAGAACGGATTAGGGTCAAGGTCTGGGGTTTTGCTGAATATATGTGTATATATATATATATATATATAGTCTATATGTATGTAATATATGTATAGGTATGTGTATATAGTGTATGTATATGTATACATACATATATATAGCTCAAATACATACATATATAGCTCACTGTTGAGAAGAACACAGCAGCACGGACACCAATTCAGCACTCCCCCAGGACAATCCAGCGACCCTGATGACCTTCTCCAAGGTGGGTGGCCCTCCTCCCTCCCCTCCCAAGGGCTTGAACTCCCGGCCCTGCAACTTCCAAGTTGCTGTGGCCAGCGTGGTCCCTTAGAAACCCACTCCCATCTGGTCGATTGTGACCCACAGCGACCCCACAGGACAGGGTAGGGACTGCTCCCCAGGGTTTCCAGCGCTGTGCATCTGGACAGGAGCAGCCTCCTCTTTCTTCCGAGGAGCGGCTGGTGGGTTTGAACCGATGGCCTTACGCTTAGCAGCCCTGCGATGACCCCGTGTGCCACCAGGCCTCCAGTGACAGCACAGATGGATTTCTTACAAGAGCACAACGCTCCAGGCGGGCATTCTTGACGAGTTAAGCTGAAGGACTGTTTGCTTCTTACCAAGACGTGAGGGAATATTTTTGGTTTCAAGTTTAAAGATGACCTCAGGGCAGTAGTTTGCTCACTCACCGCCACCGGGAGTCCCCGCGACCGTGTGGGAAGGGGGGGGACTGCCCCTGTGGGCTTCCAAGTCTGCAACTTTCAGGGCTGCAGTGCGCTTGACCTTTACCGTGGCATCTCCAGTCTCCTCCTATGCCGTTGGATGAGGAAGACCGAGGGAGCATCGGTGCGTCTGCACTGTCCTGGGGAGGACTGTCAGGGGACCATGAGGCACCAGAAGGACAGACCGGTCTGTCTTGGAAGAAGTACAGCCAGAGTGTCCCACAGAGCCAAGGATGGGAGACTTCCTCTTACAGACTTGGGACGTGCTGTCCGGAGAGGCCAGTCCCCGGAGAAGGACGTCACTCTGGTCAAGTGGAGGGGCAGTGAAGGAAGGAAGGGCCTCCACCAGATGGACAGACGCAGTGGCTGCGACAACGGGTTCGGGCTCGGGACCGTGGTGTGGGCTGCGCAGGACCGGGCGGCGTGTCCTTCTGCGGTGCCCGGGGTCGCTGCGGGTCAGAGCCGGCTCGATGGCACCCAGCACCAAGAACAACACATTTCTGTGGGAGCATAAAGCCTCGTCTTTCTCCCGAGGAGCAGCTGGTGCTTTAGAACTGATGACCTCGGGGGTGGCAGCCCCACTGATAACCAACCTCACACCCCAGGGCTCCTGGCATCGGGCCAGGCCTTTCTGCTGCTGTGCCCTTCAACCTGCACGCTCTCGGGTGGCAGCCTTGGCACATGCCCTTTGCACAGGGCACGGAGGACGCAGCTGGAGGGGCTGAGCGAGCCTTGCAGGAAAGCCCCACCCTCCTGATGGCAGAGCACCCCCCCTCCCTAATTTCCTGCAGCCAATTGGAGGTCTTTCAAGGAGCCCTGGGGGTGCAGGGGTGAAGCGCTGGGCGACTTACCAGAAGGTGGGGGGTTAGAACCCACACAGGAGCCCCTCAGGAGACAGACCTCCTGGGAAGATGAGAATAAAAATAATTAAATCCACTGCTGTTAAGTGGATCCCGACTCACCGTGACCCCAAAGGGCAGACCAGAACTGCCCTGCCCCCTCAGAGTCTCTAAGACTGTCAGCCCCACCTCCTCGTTCACTTAAGAGGATGGCAGCCCAGGAAAGTGGGGGTGGGGCTATCTCCTCGGTTGTGGGGCCCGGAAGCGACTGGCCAGCACCCACCCCACTGGACGGTTTGTCCTGGGTGTCAGAGATGGAAGGAGCCCTGGTTGTGTTGGGCTGCTCAGGTGGAAGCCGCCAGCCG
>NW_022111359.1:3018763-3020667 GCF_000313985.2 Echinops telfairi | reverse complement strand
CCCTCGGGGTGGGGGGGTGGGGGGGGGGTGGTGGTGTTGCTTTTTGGTTTGGTAAGATGTGGACGTTTGCCCGTGCTGCTGTTCCCACAGCAGCCACCAGGGGTCAGAGGAGGCCCGTGGCATCTCTGCTTTGGGCTGAAGCCCGAGGTGAGGCCCCACACAGGTTATGATGGGCCACCCAGCCGCCCCCTCAGAGCCCCACGACCACCACCACCCCTGTTCCAGTTTGTCCAGAAACTTCCCCTGGGCTTTCAGTGGCCAACTGTTCCAATCACCAGGACTTGGTTTTGAGATGACTCTCAGTGGACTCAACCCCCCCCCAACTTAGGGCTCCCTCCCGTGTGCACCCTGTAAATGGGGTCAGATGGCCCTGGGGCCCCAGGTATGCAGACTCAGACCCTTTGCTTTCTGGGCCAACAGCCCCCTAACACCTCCCCACCACACAGACACACACACCTGTGGGGCAGAAAGTACGGTCTCTGTTCCCCTCGGAGAAGTTGGGGAGCCCCACACCCTTAGAGCTGGGGCACTGGAGTGGGGCATGGGCGTGTCTCTGAGGCCCCACCCACATGCCTCCCCAGGCCGGGAAGAGGGCCCTCAGAGCTGTATCCAGCAGGTGGGCAGGGCGGGGCACCCCGTGAGGCCCTGCTGGCCAGGTGCCCTCACCCCCTCCCAAGGGCCCGGGATGTGAAGAGAACAGCAGCTGGGGGGCAGGGGCTGGCTCCAGGCCAGGAGTGCGGCTTCCCGGCAAGCAACACCTGCTTTCCCGTGCTTTCTGTTGTCCACATGGGGCTGACGAGGGCTTGAAGTGGCGCCCGGGCCACAGGGCAAACTGATAACGTTTTATGTTTAAAAAAAGAGTTGATTTCAAGTCTGTGCCCACTCCTGCAGGGGAGGGGACTGCTTGCCCAGGTTCCCTGTGATGGGGTTGCCACCCCTTTCTTCCGCAGCACCTCTGGGTGGGCCGGCACCTGCTGGTAAGAAGGTGAACTGTTTGCACCCCCAGGAGGATCACACACTGCAGGGGGACCTGCCCCCGGAGCCCTTGGGGTCTCCCCCGACTCAGTGGCGATCATGCGTGTGGTTTCTGGGGAGGGGGGTCACTGGAAACCCCTAACCCAGGGTGATTCTGCCCACCCGCCAGGGAGCACTGGGAGATATCTGAAAGTATTTGTGGGTCTAGTGACTGGCACGGAGTGGGTGGGGGACATGGGAAGCTTCTCAGTCCCCCACCTTGCACAGTCCCCACCCCACCCCACCCCAGAGGACCCGGCCCCCTGGTCAGGAATGCCGAGGGGGAAGGCCTTACACGAGTATTTCCGGAAGAAATTTTTTTAATCATTTCACCGGAAGGAGGGCTCTTACAGGTCGTCTAACCACCCATCCATCCACCGTGTCACCATATGTTGCCATCATCCTTTCCAAAACATTTTCTTTCTACTTGAGCGCATGGCATCAGCTCCCGGTTTCTTTTCCCTCCCTCCCTCCCTGACCATGTCCGAGAATAAACCCGCACTGGGCCAGTCCGCGTCAGGCAGGGGGACCCTCCAGCCCCCGTCTGCCCACCCACCCGCTCCTCCCCACTCAGTGTGTGGCTTTCAACATGAGCAGCAGGTCAGGTGCTCGTGAGACGCCGTGGAAGACCCGAGCCCAGGGCCCCTAACCTGGGCGTGGGGAGAGTCTGGGCACATAGGTGGGTGCCACCACTGGGGGGGGGCGTGCACCTGGCATGCAGCGAGTAGAGGCCAGGGGCGCCGCGCAGCACCCCGCAGTGCACGGATCGATCGATCGATGAGCAGAGGAACGGCCGGCGCAGAAACCCTGCCCCCCGTTCATCGCTTCCCAGCCTCGGGCGTGGAGTCCGGGAGAACTGGGCGACCTTGGGTTCCCGACAGCTCCCCGTC
>NW_022111359.1:3012793-3018017 GCF_000313985.2 Echinops telfairi | reverse complement strand
GTCCTCGGACTCCTGCACAGGTGATTGCCACATCTGCGCCCCCCCAGAGATCACGGGCTGGTCCCTGGCTCCCCCTCGCCTGAGGAGCTGCAGACCTGAGCCCCCCACCCCACCCCCAGCCCCGTGTGCCTATTGCTAAGAAATGCATGGCCCGTCAGCATCTGGCAGCAGTGTTGATGCACACAGATGTGGTCACAGGTGACTCAGAGCCTGTGGGGACAGTCACTCCTGGAAGGAGGCCAGCGGGGGACCTGAGCTTCAGGTGGTGGGGTCCCCATCGTCTCCGGGTTGGGGCAGGGGTTGGGGGAGGCCTTTCTCAGCTCTTGAAACTCACGCAGCTGATCCAGCTGAGATCATGGGCCTGGGTGGTGGGCATGTGGTGTGGGATTACCCAGTCAGCCAGGTGGGTGAGCACAGGCTGACCTGTGCTTTACCGTGAACAGGTTTCCCCATTCCCGCCCCTTCAAACAGTCTGCCTCTAGGGCTGGCTGGCATCTGTCTCTCCCAACCCACAGCCCCTTCCTTACAGAATCAGCGCCTCTCTTCAGGGGCGGAGAACCCAGAAAGCAAGGTAAGCAAGGGCTGACCTGTGCTTGCTTACAGCGCTGTCTTGAGCAGGTAAATCCCTGCTGGCCTGGCTTCCTGGTCCCCTGCCCCCGGAGGGTCCTTCTTTTGTGGCTCTGCTCTTTCCATCAGCAAACGGCCACCTGCAGGTCCCTGCTAGCCCTCTGGCTAGAACCCTTGCTCCAGTTGCAGCGTGTCCCAGATGATTAGCAAGAGGTGACCCCAGGCCAAGCTGCTAGTGTATGCTCGGGTGTGCTCCAAGTTGTGGTGCTCAAGGGATAGAGCCTCGAGTGTGGGACTCATGTGGGGGGTGCCTGACCCTCCAAACTTCAGAAGGAGAATCCCCATGAGAAGCCACCTGAGGTCAGACAGGCCTCCTCTGACACAGTGTCCCTCCCACGGTACACCCTTGGTCTCTGTTGGGTCCCCTGAATTGTGGCAATGGCCACACAGCACACCAGGACCACACACACTCGCTCACAGGGATGGGGTTGACGAGGGAAGTGACGGGTTACAAGTCAGGATCAGGAAACCCTCGGGAGACAGTTCTTCCGTCGGGACCGCCTCGCCTCGACTGTGTCCACAGGCAGGCCTCTTCCTGATTCTTTTGGGCTGGCCTGGCCTCTGCCCTGCTTGGGCAAATGTTACAGAGCTCATTAACTCCACGGAGAAGTGCCCAGAACACCCTGCTCTGCCAGGAACAAAGTGTCCTGCCCAAATGTGCCCAGCTCTCTTGCTCTGCGGGTCAGCTTGCCCACCATAGCTTGGCTTGGGGGACCTGGAAGCCCCCTGCACCTTCTCAATCCAGTCTCCTGGTCCTGATGCTGTTTCCCACAGTCTCACACCATGTCTGGCATTAACACACACACACACTTTCTTTCTCTGTGTGTGTGTCTGCTGGGTCTAGGAGGTTGTCAGCACAGAGACCCTGGAGCCAAAAGATGCATTCCTTCGGTAGCAGTGAGCAGTCCTCTTTCTTCCTCTGAAACGGCTCGTTTTGAGCCCAATGAGACGACAGAACGGAGCGGTCCCCTCACTAAAGGTCTCCACACCTTCTTTTCACGGTCCCATGAAAGTCGGATGTTGCATAAGGACGACCGAGAGAAGAATCCATGCATGGGAATTGTGCCGCTGGAGAAGGATATTGAAACTACCATGGACTGCTAACAGGACAAACACATCTGTCTTGGAAGAAGTACGCCCAGAGTGCTCCTTAGAGGCAAGGATGGTCAGACTCTGTCTTACATCCTGTGGACATGTCGGGAGAGACCCGTCCCTGGAGAAGGACATCACGCTTGGTCAGTGAGAGGGGTAGCATAGAGGAAGACCCTGGGGGAGATGGATGGACGCAGCGGCTGCCTCGATGGGCTCGGGCACAGGAACCACTGTGAGGGTGGTGCAGGCCCGGGTGGTGTTTTATTCTGCCTACGGTCACTATGGGTCAGAACGGACCCCACGGCACCTGAAAACAACAACTCCCTCAGGGTGCCATGTGCCTTATTTGCATTATTAGCAAGCTGTCCAATCCTCTTTGTGGTGGTAACATCATCTGGTGTCAATTTGAGAGGATTAAGAGTGAAGGGGTGGAGTCTAGTCTGTCAGTCGGGTCATAGCCAATGAGGCCTCTGTGTGGGCGTGGCTTCTCCTAAGAATTCTGGGAACTCCAGTGTCTCCTCTTTGGAGGTGGGAATCACTCTCTCTGCTCACTCCCCGGGAGACATTGCAGCTGACAAGACACATGGAACTACCTAGTGCCCTGAGCTGGAGAAGCCGCATGGACCTACCCTGATGTACCAGACTTCTGAAGCCGGAGAAGCCACGTAAAGACCCCTCCCAGCACTGAGATGCTTACAACGCCACTGGATCCAAAGACTTTCTACCCACTGGCCTGTGATCGTGTCATTGCATGTGTACCATGAGTCTGAAGAGAAAATTACACATTGGTATTGGACATATGGGCTAATATCAGACTTGGACTGGACTGGAACAGACTCTCGATTTTGATTTTCCATTGCTCTTGTAGATAGACCTCTTTTTACACACACATGAGCCTCTATGGATTTGTCTCTCTAGTTCACTCAGACCAACACACCCTTGGTGGGCCATGAGCACCTCATTCATATGCACAGCCCCGCCAGCCTTTGACTTTGAGCTCAGAGACCTTGGCGAGCAAGGCTGCGTGAAAGCCGCTGGCACCCTGTCCTGGCGTCTCCGGTCCCTGGGCTGCTGTCACACAATGTCCCATCTGGGCACCAGAGGCCGAATCCAGGGTGTGGACAGGGACACCCTTCTCCTGCGTCTCCGGAGGGAGGGTCCTTCCTAGTCTCTTCCTGCTTCAGTTGGCCTCCGATGTGCCTTGGCTTGGGGCTGCATGCTGCCAATCCCTGCCCCCCCCCTTGTCACATGGCGTCTTCCCCACCCCTCTGGGTGCATCTTCTCTTTTATCAGGATTAGGACCCACCCTAATACCGTCAGGTCTGTTCTGACCCACAGGGACCCTCTGCACAACAGAAGGAAACACTGCCCGTTCCGGCAGCACCCTCACAGTGGTTCCCGTGCCTGAGCCCATTGTGGCGGCCACTGTGTCCGTCCATCTGTCCATCTCGTCGACGGCCTTCCTCTTTTTCCTGCCCCTCCGCTGGACCAAGCACGATGTCCTTCTCCAGGGACTGGACCTTCCTCACGACGTGTCCAAAGTATGTGAGACGAAGCCCTGCCGCCTTTGCCTCTAAGGAGCGCCGTGGCTGTACTTCTTCCCAGACAGACGTCTTTCCTTGTCATTTGTGACCTTGACCCTGCCACACTTGAGGGTGGACTGGCCGGCATCCTGGAGAATATCCCCAATCCGGGTCTGTCACATAACGTTTCCTGGGATCAGACCAGGGCAGTGGCTTTGAAGACAGAGCAGGGGCAGGCCCCCTTCTCGTGGCATCCCATCAGAACACCTGATGCCCACCGACATCACCTGGCTCACCTGGCCAAGGTGGGACCACCAGGTTGCCCTACCCGTCAAGTCACCGCTTCCTGCTTTCTGCACTCCATTCTTTGAGACCAGCCCGCACTCAAGTGGAGTCCTTGGGTGCCGGCCGCCCAGCTCAGAGCAGAGAACACCACCCTGGTCCTGCGCCACCCGCACCACCGGGGCTGTGTCTGAGCCCCCGGTTGCAGCCACTGTGTCCATCGATCTCATCCGGGGTTGGGGTAGTCACGTAATCTCATGTCAACTTGAGGCTATGAAGAGGGAAGGGGTGGAGTCTAGCCTGTCAATCAGGTCACAGCCTGATGCCTCCTGTGGGCGGGGCCCTCTCATGAGGATTCTGGGAACCTCCTCTCTTCCTCCCTGGAGGCAGGCGGTGCTTTCTCTCCACCTTCGCCTTCCTGTTGACCAGCCACATGGAGCCATGCTGATGGCAGCCAGAGCCCTGGAGATACCTCCACTGCCACTGGATCCACAGGACTTTCCACCCACCAGCCTGCCAGCTTCCTGCATTCGGCATCATTGCCAGTAGCTACATGAGTCTGAAGAGGAATTTATGGACTAGGATTGGACTAGTACGGGCTAACCTCGGACTTGTGGACTTGATCTGGTCTGAGTCCCAGGATGTTTTCTTCATATACAAGTACTCTTTGATAGAAAGCTCTCTCTGATACACATCTGAGTGTCCCTGGATTTGTTTCTCTAGTCCACCCAGTCAAACACAAGGGTCTTCCTCTTGTTCGCTGCCCCTCCACGTTGCCAAGCAGGTCCTTCTCCAGGGACCGGTCTCTCCTGACCACACGTCCAAAGTACGTGAGACCGTCTCACCACCCTTGCCTCTATGGAGCGCTCTGGCCGGACTTCTTCCGAGCCAGGGAGAGGAGTTAAGGTCCAGGCTCTGGAGGGAGATATAACTCCACACACAAAGGGATCGCACCTGGTTGCAAATGCATGAAGGACACCCCGCTTCCACCTGCACCGTCTCCTCCAATCACACAAACCGTCTTCTGCACCCGCCACCTGTCACGTGGCCAAGTTTCCCGTCGCCATGAACAGAAATTCTCCCCGAAGAAGGAACTGTCTCCCCTCCTGATCTCTCCTGCCCCAAACCAAACCAAACCCACTGCCTTCGAGTGGGTGCTGACTCATCGCGACCCCACAGGGCGGGGCAGAAGTGACCCTGTGCGTGTCTGGGACTGTCACTCTTGACGGGAGGAGAAACGCCCGTCTCTCTCCCTGGCAGCTCCGGCCCCTAGTCACCACCACGCAAACGGTTTCCAAGGTCTCTCCTACTCTTGTGTATTTCCTGTCCAAAAATCCCACTGCCAGCGAGTTCATTCCGACTGCCAGCGACCCTGCAGGACAGCGCAGAACTGCCCCCTTGGGTTTCCAAGATTGCCACTCTTTATGGAAGTAGAAAGCCTCTCTTTCTCTCCCAGAGCAACCTGTGGTTTCGAACTGCTCACCTTGCAGCAAGTCGTCCAACATGTCACCCCCTCCTCCACCGAGGCTCCTTCTCTGACTCATGGCGACCCTGCGTCCGGTTCCCGAGGAAGCCAGTCTTTAGGAGAGCACACAGCCTCCCTCTCCTCCCCCAGAGCGGGTGGTGGGCATGAACCGCCGACCTGGCAGGAGCAGCCCAGCACTTGGGTGGAGTCAGGCAGGCTGCAGGCGGGAGGGGGG
>NW_022111359.1:3002750-3012530 GCF_000313985.2 Echinops telfairi | reverse complement strand
CCCCGCCCACCCTCACTAAGCGCTTCTGGAAGGTGCCCTGGTGCCGCTAGGGGTTAGGCAGCAGCCTGCTCCCCGCCAGGGTGGCAATTCCAGCGCCTGAGCCGTCTGGCGGCAGAGAAGGGAGCCCAGTGGTCTCCACCTTCCTCATGCCACGACCCTTTCATACAGCTCCTCATGTGGTGGTGACCCCCCAACCATAACATTATTTTCGTTGCTACTTCATCACTGTCGTTTTGCTACTGTGATGAGTCGGGCGACCCCTGTGAAAAGGACATTCGACCCCCAAAGGGGTCGCAAACCGCAGGTTGAGAGCCGCTGAAGTGGAGGTTGACAGTCCCATGGGGTCAGGGCTGCCCTGTCCAGCAGGGGGTGCTCCGAGTTGGAAGCCGCTGGGGTTTGCTTGAAACACCGTTACCATTTCTCCCGTATCTGTTACAAAGTCCTCCAACCCTGGAAGCCCTGCGTGAGGTTTGGAGAGCCCCGTTCCCCAGCAGCAGTTACGTAAAGCATCCCGGTCGGAGAGGTCTCCGGCTGTCCCAGGCTCTCTCCCACGCGAGTAAGATGCAGGGCAGGAACGTCGGCTGCAGGAGCTCCGGAGGGAATGCTTCCCTGGTCATTGCCCTCAGGTGCCATCAGCTGGTCCTGACTCAGCGACCCGGATGTCCAGCAGAACCCAACACCGCCGGTGCTGCGCCATCCTCCCAGCTGTTCTGTGCGCCAACCCGTTGTGGCGGCCACTGTGCCACCCTTGCCTTGCTCCGCTGTACTTCTTCCAAGACGGAGTTCTGTGTCCTTTGGGCAGCCCACACCATCTGCGATATTCTTTGCCAGCACGATAATCCCATTGCGATTCTCCTTCGGTCTTCTTGATTTGGTGTCCAAAAAAAAAAAAAAAAATCATTTTACTGGGGCCTCTGACAGCTCTTATCACAATCCATCCATCCACGCATTGCGTCAAGCACATTTATCATTGTCCAGCGTTTCACATGCGTAGGAGGCGATTGAAAATGCCGGGGCTTGGGGAGAGGAGGGGAGGAAGCGGGTAAACGATTGCAATGATGGACACATAGCCACACACACACACACACACACACACACTCCCCTCCAGGGGGATGAACAACAGAAACCTCGGGGGGAAGGGAAGCAGCAGTCGGTGTGAGGTACGAAAATAATTTATAATTTATCAAGGGGTCCCCAGGGGGCGGGGGGAAAGGAGCTAAATACCAAGGGCTCAACTGGAATGTAAATATCTAGCAAATAATGATGGCAGCACATGTACCAATGTGCTTCATACAATTGATGTGTGGGTCAACCTAAGAGCTGTAAGAGCTCCCCAGAAAATGATCTTTTAATCATTAAAAATATATACACCAGGGTTTGGTCAAGTGCATCTCCGCCCTCAAAGTGACAGCCTTGCTTTTCAGCAGTCTGGAGAAGCAGCCTGACCCGGTGTAATGCCTCGGGGGCAACATGTTCAAATCAAACAAACCCAGGGGGTTCCCACACCAGCAGGCTGCCCGTGTCCTCTCTCCCAGTTCATTCAAACCGAGTTCAGACCCCTCCGTGAGCAGCTCAGTGGGCCCACCTCTGGGCCACCGGGCGGCACCTTCCCCCCCGATCAGGGTTCTCAAACGCCATCCCTGGGGCCAACTGCAGCCCTGGCCTGTGCTTATCAAGAACACTGGATCAGCACGCAGCCCTGCCCATCTGGGGCAGCCTTGTGCTACTGTCGGAACCCAGTGGTTCAGAGTCCACTCTCTGACCCCGAGCAGGGCAGGCTGGCCAGGCCCTTCTCTGGAGGGCCACTTCTAGGGTGTGGAGGGGACCTGCCTACTATGTCACCCCTGCCCTGCTTCTCCTCCCCTACTTGCCCCAGAGCTCACCCTGAGCCCACCTGCCTGCTATATCCACATGACCTTAGCCTAGGGGGTCCTCAGCCCGGGCAATTCTGACCCCAAGGGATACCGGGCCATGACTGGGGACATTTGTAGGTATCCCAACTTGGTGGTGGTGGGGTCACTACTGGAATTGAGTGGGTGGAGGCTAAGGGTGTTGCTCAACACCTCACAGTGCACAGGACACCCCCCCACCCCAAGGATCTGGCCCCATGTTGACCATGGCCGGGGTGGGAGGTGGGGCACCTCTGCTCTTCGGTCCAGCAAAGCTCTTTGCCCTGCTTTGTAAGCATACCCGCAGGGGCTACTCTGGTGGAGCAGTGGTTACGAGTTGGGCTGCCATCGTCAAGGTCGACAGTTCGAAATCATCAGACGGGGCTTTTGAGCCCCATGAAGAGTCAGGGTCTCAGAAACCCGCGAGAGCAGTTGCACCCTGCCGTGCAGGGCCGCTCCGAGTCCCCAGACAGTTTGGTTTATAAGCATGTCCACCCTCCAGAGTCTGCGCTCCTCCTGGGAACCGGCTGGATTTCTGTCAGTCTTCCGGCAGAAGGAGTCAGCTGCCTTTTTCCTCTAGAGCAGTGGTCTCCACCTGCCTCGTGCCGTGGCCCTTTCAGACAGTTCCTCATGTGGTGGTGAACCCCCCAACCATCACATTAGTCTCGTTGCCATACATCACTGCCATTTTGCTACTGTCATGAATCCTCACGTAATTATCTGAGAGGCAGGATGTATTTTCATTGTTACACATTGAACATCATGAAAGCACAGTGATGAATCACAGAAACAATGTCATTATATATGGTGAAATATTTATTTCCAATGACAAATCCATGAAATTTTGTCTTGAAGCATGAGGTAGCATGGGTAACAGTCTTCACACCAGGTGCTTGTAGGTGGGCGTATCTGCATGTGGGTGGACCCACCTGGAGACAGATAGAGGAGCGGTGTTTCCGTTTCTAAGACCATCGGGAATAGGTGCTTTCCAATCGTCTTAGGTGACCCCTGTGAAAGGGGAGCAGGGAGTGGGTCCCCTGAGTGATGACACCTGGGCACACCTGGGCACACCTGGGCCAGGGCAGACTGTCGTCAGCATCCCCTGTTCCCGTGTACGGCCTGAGGCCTGGTGCTTTGTTGTGCTTGCTGTTCCGTGGCTGCGGTTGTCGGCGCCGGCGGCAGTTGAGTCACCGTGACTCGTGGCCGCCCTGGCACAGCGGCACCTGACACGGGGGTCGTCCCCACGGCCGTTGTGACCCAAGAGGTTTTCAGGGATTGATTTTCAAAGGCCAACCTCCAGGCCTTTCTTCCTGGTCTGGCTTGGCCTGGAGGCTCCGCTGGAACGGGTCCAGCCTCAGGGCCACACACCAGCCTCGTGGACCGACGGGTGGTGACTGCACCGTGGCTTTCACTGGCCGGAGACCAGCGTGGGGCTCTTGTGGGGAAGGCGTCTTTGCATCTTAGTGGCGTGACTACAGAACTATCACAAGGGGTTCTTTTATGAACAGAAATGCATTTTCTTGTTGTTTACGTAATGACATGTCGGGCTCTAGGGGAGGCGTTTGCTCACTCCCTCTGGCACTGGGGTGGGTGGGTCCTCATGCCTGCAGCTGCTCCTCCTCGTTCCTTGGCAAGTGCCGTATTGTGTGTGTCTTCCCCTTCACGGGAGGGTCAATAGCTGACCCGCTAACTGAAAGGTTGGCGGTTTGAATCCACTAGCTGCTCCTGCAGAGAAAGATCGACTGTCAGGCCCTACGGAGTGAGTCTGCTCTGTCCCAGACGGTCCCTGGGAGTCACACCCTTCGAGATGGTGTTGTTAGCATCACACAGAAGACCCTATTCCCAGATGGGGTCCCCTCCACTGGCACGGGGTCAGGACTTAACCCCCCCCACCCCGTTCTGGGGAGACACGAGTCAGCCTGTAATGGAAGGCCAGGGCTGTCCCCCTGAGTCACTGTCCCCACGAGGGAGCTGTTGCCAGGGCCTGTCCAGTGGGTTCTGACCCACCGTGACCCTGGACACAACAGAAGGAAACACCGCCCGGTCCTGCGCCGTGCTCACCATGGCTCCTGTGCCTCAGTGTCCATTGTGGCGGCCACGGTGCCCATCCATCTCGGCGAGGGCCTTCCTCTTTGTCACTGCCCCTCCACATGGCCAAGCACGGTGTCCTTCTCCAGGGGCCGGGCTCCCCTGACGACGTGTCTAAGGTACGTGAGACGAAGTCTCGCCATGCTGGCCGCTAAGGCAGCGGTTCTCAGCCTGTGGGTCATGACCCCTTTGCGGGGAGTCGACCGACCCTTTCACCGGAGTCGCCTAAGACCATCGGAAAACACCCAGGAAGGCAGACACCGCTCCTCTATCCGTCTCCAGGCGGGTCGGCCCGCATGCAGATACGCCCACCTACGAGTGCCCGGCCTGAAGACTGTTACCCATGCTGCACCCTGCTGCAAGACAACCTTTCATTCGTCATTAGAAAGAACTCTTTCACGATCTATAAAGACACCTTGTTTCTGCGATTCACCGCTCTGCTTTCATGATGTCCCATTTGCAACAATGAAAATACATCCTGCCTGTCCGTTATGTACATGGGTGATTCACGACAGTCGCAAGATGACCGTGATGAAGCAGCAACGAAAATAATGTGATGGTTGGGGGTCACCACCGCACGAGGAGCTGTATGAGGAAGGTTGAGAACCACTGCTCTAAGGAGCACTCTGGCCGGACTCCTCCTTCCAAGACAGATCCGTCTGTTGTTCTGGCCGTCCGGGGTGTCGTCCTGCTCCATCAGCTCCGCGGTGGAAGCAGCTCGTTCTTCTCTGCTCCTCCGTTCTTGGGCTTCCGCTTCACAGGCCTCAAGGCCTCACCGTGCTGCCCCTGCCCTTCTATGCTCCCCAGCGCCGGCTCCTGTGGCAGATCTGCCCGGGGGCAGTGTGTTGCTTGGTTTCCTGACCGCTGCGTCCACCATCACTGCTGGTGGATCGGCGTGAAAGAAGCTCCTCTTGATGCGGAGATGCCTGGTCCTGGGATTTTCTCCCAGGTCCGAGTTTCCTTGGGAGGGCCCAGCGTTGGCACACTCGGTCGGGGGTGGGTGAGGGGTTGCAAAAAGCAGACGCCTCCACTTTGTCCCGGGAGCCCTGGTGGCGCAGTGGGTGCCACTTGGGCTGCTAACGGCAAGTCAGCAGTTTGAAACCGCCAGCCGCTCTGAGGCCGGCAGCTCCCGTCAGGAGAACGGTCTTGGGAAAACAGTTCTGGCCCTCCCGCAGGGTCACTGCGAGTCAGCAGTGAGCGTTCTTTGAAGCCAAACAGGCGTGGGGCCCATGTTCTCCATGCTGTGTGTGGCCCTGCCCACAGGCCAGTGACCGCGCTGGTAGATTTCCTTGCCAAAGACGTAACCAGCCTTCCGCGCTGTGAGAGGTCAGCACGTGCTGGCACAGCACCCAGGCAGCCCCCCCGCAAGCCAAACTCTGTCCTCCCAAGTGTCTGGCCCTCGGTCCTGGTCAGTCTGAGAGGGTGGGGTTCAGGGAGCCTGCCAGAGTGCCCACAGGTGGCCCCGACCCCGGGAGAAGGCTGAGGCCGTGTCCAAACCAGCTTGGGTACCGCGTCCTTGGAGCCAGTCAGCCTCGAGTTAGAGAAGGACAGGCCGGGCCCGCAGCAGGTGGGGTGACCTTCAACAAGCTTTCAGACCCCCTTCTCCAGGAATGTTCTGGAACCTGCTTACTTTTCCCCAGTTTGGGGAATGGGACAGCATTCTGCCTCTGTGTCTGGTTTCTCTGGGGGAGGCGGGGGGGGGGGGTCCCTCCACATCCTACGAGGATCAGCGCCTCTCACCGTTAGTCGCATCTGCTGTGTGGGCAAGCCCTGCGGTGTCCGTCCACCGGCATGTGCCCCCATCCCAGGGGTCGGGTCGGGCTGCTGCCAGCACTCAGGCGCCTGACAGACGCTTTGCCACAGTTGAATTAGCCGTTCCTTCCCGGCTTGTGCCCACCCGGCGGGGCCAGAGGGCAGCCAGAGTGCTCCTTAGAGGCGAAGATGGGGAGACTTTGTCTCACGGACTCCCCCCACAGAAGGACACCTTGCTCAGTAAAGTGGAGGGGCAGCGAAGAGAGGAGGGCGGCCCTCGCGGAGAGGGGCGGACACCATGGCTGCAGCCATGGGCATGGGGCGATGGTGAGGCTGGTGCAGGACGGGGCGGCGTTTCCTTCTGTTGTGCGCAGGGTGGCTGTGGGCACCCAGCAATGACAAGCGGGGCACAGTTGGGAAAGGCCTGGCACTCTGAGTGGCATTGATAACAGCCCAGGGGGCCCCATGGGGCACAGCCTCACTGCCACAGGGCATCACCAGAAGCTGGTCCCTGGCTGGGGGTGTGGCTTCTGGCGACCTGGGTCAGACCATAGACTCCTGGAGGTCAGGGGTCCTGGTGCCCCCAGTCAGGTGGTGAGTGGCGGAGGGAGAGAGCGTGGACCCCAGGACGCGCCCTCACCTGTCCTCTTGTGACGCAGGCAGGTGACAGGCTAGGGACAGTGAGCCTCAGAAGCCCAGGACATGCGTGTCCTGTCAGCAGGGCCGCAGGCGGGGGCAGGAATGTGACACCGTGTTCCCTCAGACTCGGCCCAGGATCCACTGCTAGGCTGTGTGTGACACCAGGCCAGCCGTGGGCGCCCTGGCCCCAGGGCCCCAGGTGTGAGGAAGACTCACGGAGTGGGCGGGCAGAGAGGTGGCCATAGGGACACAGAGGGTGGTTGGGGGGCACCTGCCAGGGCTATATTGTCCTTCATCGGAAGCAAGTGGGGACAAAGGGCCGGATCCTTCACGGGGCCGGGGTGGGGGTGGGGGGTTCATGAGTACTATGGGGCATTGAGCAGTATGCCTGGCCTCCACCCACCCATTCATGACACCCACAAGTGTCCCCAGACATGGCCCAGTGTCCCCTGGGACACAATCACTCTTGGGTGAGGACCCCTGAGTTCAGGGATTCCACTACGTCCCACGATCGCCCGACGCCCGAGGGCACTGCCCACAGCAAAACCCACACCCTGAGAGTGGGGAGATCTCAGGGCCCAGGAGATCCCCTGCTTGAGGCTCTCTGACCCCAAACCAAACCACACCCCTGCCGTGAGCCTGTGCAGACTCCTGGGGCCCGATGGGACAGGACAGGCTCCCTTCTTCCTTTCCAGGTTCCTGGGGGTGGGGGTCCCCCTCCAGCCTCTTTGTTAGCAGTCAGGTGTGTTCACTGTTGGCACCACTAGGACACTCCCCGCCCTCCAGCCCAGTCTGACTCCCGGCAACCAAGCCGGACAGCGGGGAGCTGCCCCTGTGGGTTTCGGAGCCTGCGGCACTTTACAGGAGCAGAGAACCTCCTCCTCCTCCCATGCGGAAGCTGCTGGTTTCGAACTGCTGACCCTGCAGATAACAGCCCAGCATGTAACCATTGCTCCAACAGGGTTCCCCAGCGGGGTTTATCCTGGTGCACAGGGTGGTGGTGGTGTGTGTGTGTGTGTGTGTGTGTGGTCGGTGGTGGACCACGAACTGACTCAGTTTTCCCCCAGTTGTTACAACAGGGTCTTCTCCCCTCAGACCTGCAGACACGGCGTGGTGGGGCGCGCGCCCAGGGCAGGGGGGCTCCAGTGTTCTGTGACCACCACATGGCCTTATTCATAACCTCGCAGCTGTCCCAGGGTGCTGCCCCCGTCCCTGGGGTGGATCAGTCCACTGAGGGTGGGCCAGCTGGCCCCAGAGCCCAGGCTAAGAGCAGAGGGGTGAGCACCCACAAGCAGTCCCCAGTGTGTGTGTGGCTTCCAGGCCAGGACTGGGTGCATGTCCGGGACCCCCGGGTCACAGGCTTTCTCTACCAGAGGCCACGGCTTGCAGTCCTTGGGAGTCAGGGTGGGGAGCCCATTCCACAGGTCAGCAGACTGAGCCTCAGGGACTGTGACCCAGCCAGCAAGTGGAGGGGCTGGAGCTGGACCCTGTGACCCCGTGACCAGGGGGAGGGACGACCCTGGGCCATGTCTGAGGGCATTTGTGGGTATCACGACTGGGGGCTGGGTACTCCTGGCACAGAGTGGGTAGAGGTTTCGGGGATGCTGCTCAGGCCCCCACCGTGCAGCAGCCCCAGAGCAGGGCCTGTCCCCAGCCATCGGTGCCAGGGGAGAGGTAGCCCGATGCCCCGTCCTCCAACGGTGAAGAACGTGGACTGCCAAAGAGCAGCCAAGTCCGTCTCAGAGGAAGTCCAGCCAGAGCGCTCCTGAGAGGCCAGCAGGGAGGGAGAGACTCCGCCCCACGTCCTTTGGGCGTGTCGTCAGGAGAGACCCGTCCCTGAAGGACATCTGCTTGGTCGAGTGGACGGACGGCGAACGAGAGGCGGGCCCTTGGTGAGATGGGTAGACACAGAGGCGGCATCGAGGGGCTCAGGCCCGGGGACCACGGTGAGGCCAGTGTGGACTGGGCGGTGCTTCCTCCTGTGGTGCACGGGCCACTGTGGTCGGAGCCGACTCGAAGGTGCCTGAGGGCCACCACCTCCTCCCAAAGGTGTTGTGAAACTGACCCTGTTTGAGGCCGAGCTGCCGCTGCTCTGCACCCGGGACTGGACTGGGGCAGGGGCTGTCTGAGGCGGTCCCCTCTGGGCGCTAAGATGATCAGATTAAAGAAACGGGGGCGAGAGAGTTCCCAGGCCACTCGAAGCTTATCCAGGACAGAAGCTCAGAGGGGACAGGGACCTTCCTACAGACCCAACTGAGAGAGAGAGAGAGATACACAGAGAAACTGCAGAGTGAGAGAGACAGAGAGATAGGGCCTCTACCCTAGCCTGTACACGAGCCTTTAACCTACTGGTCAGAGGGAGAAGACATGGTGCCCGAGGGCTGCCAGGTGGGTCTCTGTGATGGCCCCCAGGTGCTTTTTTGAAGGGGCCTTGTGGGACCCCTGCTGGGCTCCCTGGGGGCAGTGACCTTGAGCTGCCTGGGGAAGAACCTTGGGCCCCTCCTCACCCCTAGTCTCAGGGCCTCCTGGTCACAGCGCTGTCCTTGGGCCTGGAGCCACTCTCTGCCGGCCTGCGGTGGACACCAGGCTCTGGCCCCACAGCCAGGACACCCGTGTTCCTGTTCCCTGGGTGGTGGGGGGAGACTGACTGTCCCGTGGGGTGGGGTGAGGCCCAAAGGTGCAGACTCCCTCCCCGCCCTTCTCGGGAATCGCTGGGTGACCGGTGGGCAGTGGGCTCCGCCTTTCCCGGAAGGCTCCTTCAGCTCAGCTTGGAGCCCTGCGGTGCAGGGGTTATGGGCTGGGCTGCTAACCACAAGGTCAGCCGTTTAAAACCACCAGCCAATCTGAGGGAGAAAGACAGGGCTTTCCTCCCCGGTAAAGAGTGACACTCTTGGAAACCCACAGGGGCGGTTCTGCCCTGCCCTACAGGGAGGCGGGCAGTCCGCATGGGCTCCCTGGGAGGCAGGTCTTGTTTTCTTCTTCTCCAGGGCAGGATCGGCAGGCACGGGAGGGGGTGGGGCTGGTGGACAAGGGCCAGCAGTGTCCCATCAGCTTGGGGTTGCTGACAGCCTGACGGCCAGGGCATCGAGCCCACCCGGTGGCACCACGGGAGAGAGGCCTGGCTACCTGCTCTCATACAAGGGCAGCAGCCCCCCACGACAGCCGCACACGAGCTCTGGGAGACAAGACCGATGACACACAGAGCCCCGGTGGTTCAAGGGTTAACACCAGGCTGCTCCTCGCAGACCCACCGGCCAGCTTTGCCCAGAGCAAGGGGAGGCAGTCTGCTCCCAGGGAGACCGACAGCCCCAGCCCCGGTGACCCATGGGGCAGCTCTGTTCTGACCTAGCTGCAGTTGGGTTTGGCTGTACTTTGCCAAAAGGTGAGCAGTGCAGATCCACCTGGCGCACCT
>NW_022111359.1:2994876-3000677 GCF_000313985.2 Echinops telfairi | reverse complement strand
GGCGGCAGGCCTGGACATCTGTCTGTCTACTTTGACACCTGGGGTGGCCCATGACATCGGTGGGGCCCCCAGTCCTACTGAGCTGGGGCTGTGTGATCACTGAGACCCCACCAAGCAAAGGGCCTGTCACACACACACCCCACCCCCAACCGGACTCCTGCCGCCCAGCCCATCCTGACTCTCAGCGACCCTCAAAGACAGAGGGGAGCTTTCCCCCACCCCCACCCCCAGGTGTCTCCAAGGCTGTCCATCTTCACGGGAGCGGGCAGCCTCGTCTTTCTGCTGAGGAACGGCTGGCGGTTTTGAGCCACTGACTGAGATGGGCGGCCCCACGCCTAATCCACTGAGCCACCAGGGCTCCTTAAAAGGGCCTGTATGTCACATGGTGATGGGGCGGGGCACCTGTAGACCAGCAGGGGGCAGGCTTTTCTATGACCAAGTCAGGTGGGTTGTATTTTCATCTTCACCTGCCAGGTGGTTTCTCGGAGTTGTAGCTCCTCGAAGCCATAGAACAAGTCTAATGGGCGCTAATGAGTGTGTCCGGGGGCCAATAAAGCTTTATTGTGAAAGGGCTCGTCTGTAATCGGCCGAAGGATGCAGACTCCCAGTCTAGAACACTGTCTGGCACATCCATTTGTTGGATGGGTGAGTGGGTGGGAGGGAGAATGGATAGACAACACATGGAGGGGTGGGGAAGTAAATGATGGATGGATGGACGAAAGGAAGGTTGGGTGAATAGAAAGGAGGGATGTGTGGATAAATGGGTGAATGAGAGCGTGGACGGATGGAAGGATGGATAGATGAATATAAAGAGCTAAGTAGAAAGCTGGATGGATGGATGGATGGATGGATGGATGGATGGATGGATGGATAAGAAGGAGGTAGAAGAATGGATAGAAGGAGGCAGATAGAAAGAGGGATGATGGATAGATGTGTGGGTAGATGGGTGAATGAGTGTGTAGGTGGGTGAGTGGGTTAATGAGTGGATAGCTGAATGGGAGGATGGAGAGAAGGAAAAGTGGGAAAGTTGATGGATGAATGGATGGGTGGAGGGATGAATAGAAGGAGTAGGTGGAAAGACATGACAGATGTGTGGAGAGATGGGTGAACAAGTGGATGGATGGATGGACGGGTGATGAGTGGATAGACGGATGGTTGAAGGAGGTAAGTGGAAAGATGAATAAGCAGATGGATAGATGAGTAGATGGTGAATGGACAGTTAGATGGATAAATAGAAGGAAGAATGGATGGATAGGAGGAGGTAGATGGATGGATGATGGATGCATGATAGATGGATGGATGATGGATGACGGATGGAGGATGGATGATGGATGAATGGATGATGGATGCATGATGCATGATAGATGGATGGATGGAGGATGGAGGATGGATGGATGGATGGATGACGGATGGATGGAGGATGGATGATGGATGATGGATGCATGATGGATGGATGAATGATGGAGGATGGAGGATGGATATGGATGATGGATGGATGCATGATAGATGGATGGATGGGGAGGATGGATGATGGATGGATGGATGGATGGATGGATGGATGGATGCATGATGCATGATGGAGGATGGATGATGGATGGATGGAGGATGGATGATGGTGGTCCCCTTCGTGTTCCGCTAAGACTCCGTCCTGCTGCCACTCGCTGAGCGAGGTGCCTGCCTGCTGTCTCTCCTGTGTAAAGACGTTTCAGAGCGATCACCCCCACCCCCCTGGAAGGAGCAGCGTGGCCCCACCGTGCAATCAGCGAGTCCCAGGTTCAAGCCTCCCCGTCTCCATTCCCTGACTGCGGGTCCCTCGGAGTCCCCCCACCTGCCCCCCGACTTCTCTGCGGAAATCTCAACCCCCCTCACAGGCATGGCCTCCCTCACGGCATGGCCCCCGGTGCAGACCCCCACGGGGTGTGCAGACTGGGCGCTGCTCCCGGCTGCCTGTCACGTTGTCTTTTCAGACTTCTCTGCAGAGGGCCAAACCCACAAAAACAAATCTGACTGCAAGGGCCACCGCCCCGGGTTTGTGGTCCTCACAGAAACAGACTGCCCCGTCTCCCTCCCTCAAGCGACTGGCGGGCTCAACGGCCGGCCGTTCTGTAGAGGGCTGCAGAGTCAGCCACCCTGGTTTTCCGGGCCTGGTGGTCTTAGAGACGGTAACAGGCAGCCAGGGTGCTTATTCTCCAATTAAACTTTTTTAATAAAGACAGTGGCCTGCTGCCAAAGTTCCAGACCCGCCTCAGAGGGCCCTCTCCAGCCGTCCACCACAAGCCCAGCTGATCACCACCCCTGGGTGCGTGTGTGACCCTCTCTCGAATCTGGGTCAGAGGATTCTGGGATAACGCCACCGTCCGCGAACGGCTAAAAGGACAAACCGATCTGTCTTGGGAGAAGGACAGCCAGAGTGCTCCTTAGAGGCAGGGATGCTGAGAGTAGGTCTCACATACTTTGGACATGTGGTCAGGAGAGACCAGTCCCTGGAGAAGGACATCATGCTTGGTGAAGTGGAGGAAGGCCCTCCAGGAGCCAGGTGGACACAGTGGCTGCCACCTGTGGGTGCTGCAGGACCAGGCAGTGTTTTGTTCTCTTGTGCATGGGGTCTCTGTGGGTTGGTACCCAGAAACAGCCCCCCAGTGTCTCGGGGATCAGTGAAAGCCCCCAATCCTGGGGTCCTCACCCAGGGGTGGTCCTGCCCTCGGAGGACTCTGGGCCATGTCTGAAGACATTGCAGGTGTCGTGACTGGGGGACGGGGGTGCTACTGGCATCGAGTGGGAGTAGACTAGAGATACTGCCCAGCACCCCACAGAGCACAGGATGCTGCCCGCCACCCCCAGAGAAGGCTGGAGCTCTCTGGCCTCAGTGTTAGGGGAGAGATCCTGCCCCATATAAATACTGGTTTTCTACCATCTCCCCCTCCCCCCAGTGCCCCCTGCACACATGAGGGTGTCATCCATGGCCCCACCCCAGCGCCCACCGGATATATGTAACTCTGACCCACCGGAGCTGAGGCTGGGTTTGGAAGGCCGAACCAGCACATTCTCCACCAGGACGCCCACCCAACACGCTCAGGGCAGTGACTGAGGAGCCCTGTTGACGCCATGGTTTGCCATGTTGGCCTGCCAACTATAAGGTCAGCAGTTCGAACCCCCTGCCCAGCTCCAAGAGAGAAGGATGAGGTTTTCTGCTCCCGTGAAGAGTGACCGTCTTGGTGGCCCACAAGGGGCAGTGCTCCCCCCCCACCCTGTGAGTCAGCACCGATCATTGCATGGCAGGGAGTGGAGCTGGTGAATTGCCATGATTGTTGCTATAATTGTTGTCAGGTCCTGTCCAGTCGGTTCCAACTCATAGCACTCTCCCCCCCGCCCCCAAGAGAATAAAATGCTGCTCCGTTCCGCGCCACCCTCCCCCCTTGTGGTGTGCAAGCCCTTGGCTGCAGCCACTGTGTTGATCCCTCTTGCCAAAACGCCTTCCTCTTTTTCCCTGCCCTCCCCTGGAGCCCGGGTGGCGAAGCAGCTGTGTCTTGGGCTGCGATCCACATGATCAGCAGTTCAAAACCACTGGCAGCTCCTTGGGAGAAAGACTGGGCTTTCTACTCCCGTGAACAATTACAGTCTCAGGAACCCCCAGCAGGGCCTCTATGAGTCAGTATTGGCTCACTGACTCCCTAGCGGGCGTGAGAGAGGACTCCACGTTACCAAGCACGATGTCCTTCTC
This sequence comes from Echinops telfairi, assembly GCF_000313985.2. NCBI lineage: Eukaryota > Metazoa > Chordata > Mammalia > Afrosoricida > Tenrecidae > Echinops > Echinops telfairi. Next base: position 2,996,956 of record NW_022111359.1, on the reverse strand, counting down.
CGGGGACTGGTCTCTCCTGACCACATGCCAAGAGTACATGAGATGCAGCCTCGCCACCTTTGCCTCTTAAAGAGCATTTTGCTTGCACTGCAAGACAGATCCGTTTGTTCTTTCGGCAGGTCACGAAGCAGTCAATGTTCTTGGCCAGTTGAGCTTCTGTCTTTATGCAGCGTCCAACTTTCACAGGCATCCGAGCCAACTGACAGCGCCGTGGCTCAGGTCAGGTGCACATCAGTCCTCAAAGTAACACCCTTGCTTTTCACCACTGGACAGAGGTCTTGGCGGCAGACAGTGCATCGTGTGATCTCTTGACCGCCGCTCCCACGAGCATTGATTGTGGGTCCAAGCACGGCGAAATAGTTGACAACTTCAAATCGTCTCTGCCCGTGTCCTGACGTGTCACCTAGGGACCCCGTTGCGAGGATTGGGGTCTTCCTGGCATGGGGCTGTCACCCACACCGAAGGCTGCCATCCTGATCTTCATCAGCAAGGCTGCTTCATCTGCTCGCTCCCAGCCTGGTGCCGCTCTCGTTCTCTCTCTCTGCCTTCAGAGCATGCAGCGTCTCGGGTTGCCCGCTCTGCACCCAGGTGCACCCAGGGCGGGCGGGCGAGGATGGCGATGGAGGCGTCTCCGCGCTGAGCCGCTATCCCAGCGCCGGCCACCGGGTTGCAGCGTGGCGCCCCGGCCGCGCCTCCCGCGCCGCCGTCTAGACGGATTCCTGGGCCCTGAAGTCAGGCTGCGCCCGCGCCGCCGCCGGACCTGGGTCATCGCGTCTCGCCAGCCGCTGGGAGCCCCGGCGAGGCGCTTACTCAGGGCTGTGGGGAGCCCCCGCCCCCACTTCTGGGAACGCCGCGCGGGAGCCGCCGGGAGGGACGCAGGCAAACTGGGCCTCCAGCAAAGGCTGCAGGTTCGAGCCCACTCCGGGGCGCCTTGGAAGAAAGGCCTGGCGATCTGTTTCCAGGAAGCGGGGAGGGGCGTGGGAAAGAACCCGGTCTGAGGGCGAGAGGGGGAGGTGGGGCAAGGCCTGGGGCCGCGCTTTCCCGGGACTCCTGATGGATTTCCCCTGGATGGGCTCTCAGCCTTCTCTTCCCACCAGCAGCTCCTTGGGAGAAAGGCCGGGCTTTCCGCGCCCACGCGGGTAGTTGCAGCCTCGGAAAGCCACGCCGGCCTGTAGGTTTGTAGTGCAGCTGGCCCAGGTGTGCAGGGCGGCGGGGGCGGGGCCGGCTCTCGGTTTCTCACCTTCTCCCCCAAGAACACCCCCGGAGACTCGGGTTTAGTAAGGGAGGGAGGGCCAGGTGTCTGTGCCCCCGCCAAAGTGACACCCAGCCCGGGCCAACGGGCGCCCTCGCCGCGCCTGGGCAGGGCTGGGCAAAGGGAAGGGTGGTCTTGGTTGGTGTCAGTTAGACCCCGTTGTTGGGACCCTGCCTCGCCTGCAGCAGTGAGCTGCAGCTGCGCTGCCCCGCCCCCCTGCTCCATATTTTTTTTTGGGGGGGGACCCTAGGAGCAGAATCCTCCGTGAGCTCTGGACAGAGTCCATGGCTGGGGTGTCAAGACAGGCCTGCAGTCTGACTTTCCTTTCTAAACATTTGTTTGCTAAGGAGCTTGGGTGCCCAAATTGAAATCCGGTCCGATTCCACTCTTCCTCCTTTTGTGATCACTGAGACCGTGGGGGGAAGGGGGCTGGAGGGTCTCAGAGGCCCCCTGACCCTCCTCTGTGTGTGTGTGTGTGTTCAATTTGCACGTTAACTCATTTTCAGTATCCGATTCCCTTTTATCGGTGGAATGTAACGCACAGACTTGCTCTACTACCTGCACAGCAATCTCACCCTAACAGCCCCGGGAGGCCATGAGCCGTGGCCCACCAGACACCACCTAGCTGCAGGCCACACCACCTGTTGCAGGCAAGCCAGGGACTGCAACACTCCCCCCTCCGTGGTTTCCTCTTCTCCTCTCCGCCCCCACTTCCCACATGCCCACCCTCCCTGTAGGGTTTTCGGTGGCTGGCTTTCTGGGTGCAGGGTGCCAGGCCTTTCTTCTGAGGCGTCTGTGGGTGGGCAGTTCACCCGGGTCCCCACCCAG
>NW_022111359.1:2978624-2993993 GCF_000313985.2 Echinops telfairi | reverse complement strand
GGAGGGGGACTGCCTCGACAGCCAGGGGAGGGCCCTGGGGTATCTCTAAAGCCAGTGATCTGAGAACATGCTGGAGGCTCCTATGTGCCTGGGGCAGCCCCCACGCTCCTGCCTCACCCCCAGCCGCTGCCCCGGGTGTTTCAGAAGCATCTATCCTCCAGCCGATCAGTGGCGTATCCGATGGCAGGTGTCAGGTGTCGTGTGCCCCCACCATGCCACCCAATTTGGGAAGCCCGCCACCAGGGCTTCTATGAATGTGGGGCCCTGACAGGGAGAGGGGGCCCTTGGGGGCCAGGGACCCAGGAACACAGGCGGCTGCTTCCCCTGGAGGTGGGGGCAGGGTAGAGGGCTGGCGTTTGCCGACAGCCTGCTGCTGTCTCCAGCAGGAAATCAAAGAGTCACGCCAGTTGCTGCCGCTCCCCCCCCTACCCCCGCCGCCCCCAGACCAGCAGTCAGGAACAATGATGCCCCAAATCAGCCGTCCTTGTGCTGTGCCGTGTGCCCTATCCGTGTCCCCAGGCAGTGCCCACGGTGCTGTGGGCACCAGACGACAGCCAAAAAGGCCGGTGGCTTCAGTCCCGCCCGGAGAGAAGCCGGGCAAGCTGTCTGGGTAGGTCCTCAGCCGGGACAGCCCCAGGGCAGGGGTCGAGGGCAGTGGAGATCGACTCCCTGCGGTGGTGACACACCGGAGCCCAGCCGGGACCCACTGACACACTTTGCATTCCGGAGGTTCCCAGTGTTTTACCCCCTTTGTGGGGGGGGGCGGCCTTGGGAACCCCACTTTGTGCCCAGGCTCTCACTAGTGCTGGGCTCTGTGGCCCCCCAGGGCCTGGCAGCTGTGGCTTAGCCCAGGCGATGTTGACAGGTGGGGACCCTGCCTCACCCCCACCAGACCCCGGCGCCCGCCCCCCTCCATCCTGCCAGCTGTTCTGCATAATTGGAATTCTGGAAACGAGCCAAACACTGTCCCCAGATGCCAGCCTGAGGGTCCCACAGCACAAAAGGGGTTCCACCCTGCTCCATCAGGACCCCAGGCCCAGAGCTGGTACCCTGTTGTGGGGTGTGGTGAGTGCTCTTCTGCAGAGCCGCCCAGTCCTGCGCTGTCCACTCAACGGCTCCCCTGTCTGAGCCCATGGTCGTTGCCGCCGCCGGCACCACTGTGTCCATCCATCTCGTTGAAGGCCTTCCTCTTTCATCGACCCCTCTAATCTACCAAGCAGGAAAAGTCCCCTCTCCAGTCTCTGGTCTCTCCTGACCTGTCTGGAGTGCTAGAGATCAAGTCTTGGCCCCCCTCCACCCCCAGTCACTTCTAACGAGCACCCTGGCTGTTCCTCTCAGACAGACAGACAGACAGACAGACGTGCGTGGGTTTCAGGCGCCCGCAGCACTGTCCGTGTTCCTCAGCGGCAGCAGCATTCAGATGCACCTTTTCTTCTGGAGGGGGCGTGGCTTGTGTCACAGCCCCCTCACAGGACAGAGCAGGGCGCATAGGCAGCCCTCGTTATGGGAGCAGACGCCAGGTCTTCCTTCCGCAGGACAGCTGGTGGGTGTGGACCACCCGCCTTTGTGATAGTACATGAGCCTGTGGTTGTGTGCAGCATCGACTGACTCCCAGTGGCCCCACGTGATGGGGTGGAACAGGCCCCACGGTGCTCCCGGCTGCCCTGTCTCTGGGAGCAGGTTCTGAGGCCTTCCTGCTAAAAAGCGTCATCTCCAGGGTCAGGCCATGCTACACATTTGGGTAAGTGCGCTCAGTAAATAAAACCCAGGCCAAGCAGTTCCTGTTTCAACTACCAAAAAAAAAAATCCATGAGTAAATAAAGATACTGTTTTCAACTGAAAAGCAAAGATAAGTTAGTTACACACTGTAACCAAGGCAGCCGGGCAAGCTGTTGATCTCGGGTTCCAGCCACAACCACCCCAACCTGACGGGGCAGGGCTGCCCCTGCCAGCAGGGTACCTCTTTGAGGGAGCAGAGTACAGGCGTTTCTTCCACAGGGCTGCTGGGTGGGTGGGAGCCACCAACCAACCGTTAGCTTAGGATGAGAGCTGCTTATCGGTGCCAGAGAGTCCAGTCTGATGCTTGGTGACCTCAAGGGGCACTGGAATGGCCCAATGGGATTTCTTAGGCTTTAGTCTTTAAGACACAAGGTAGCCAGGCCTTTCTCCCCCCTGGTGCCGAGGGGGAGCTTTACACCACTCGCCCTCTGGTTTGCAAATGGACAATTCAGCCCCCTTACACCTCCTGGCCCCTGGAGGCGTCCAGGTAAAAGGCAGGGCCCCTAAGGGGTGCCTGCCCCTGCCCAGGCAGACACACGTGAGCCACCTGCCTGTTCCTGATGATGGGCAGCCAGCTGGCATCACGGAGGTGGGGGCGGGGTTGGGAGTGTGGTGTGCTGCCCCCCTGCCAACAGAGGCGCTGGCCCCACCACCTGCCTCCTTTTCAGAACCCGGGTGTCAGAAAAGCCCACCTGGGTCTCCTGCACCTGCGTTTCTGCTGGCGGCTCGTGGTGTTCAGTGAGCGTGTGACAGCGTCACCTCGAGTGGGCGGGACCTTTGCTGACTCATACCCCTTTCCCTCCACCCCAGTTGCCAGGCGATGGTTCTCTTCCTGCTCCGCGCCTGCCCACCCACCCACTCCCCCGCCACCTGCAAGCCCTGACTCCTAGGTGGCGCAGTTCCCGCGCTTGGCCACCAGGTGGCAGCGCAAGGCTCTCCCTGCATCTCTGCTTTCTTAACCTGCCCCCAACCGACCTGACCTTTTGCATCAAATGCCAGGGCCTCTCATAGGTCCTGGCTGGTGGCCAGGGGCCAACCGGTTCCCGTGCGAGTTTTTGCACTAGACAGAGTCTCCAGGCCACTTTGGGGGAACTCCTGGTGCCTCCCCCAATGAAAGAAGAAAGGGCTGGCTGAGCCAGGGCGGGGGCATTCCACAGGGGGAAGGGACCCACACCGATTGACCCCACACACACACACAGAAAAAAGAAAAATGACTCATGCCAGCTGACCGACCTCGTGGTGTCAGAGGAGGGCCAGGTTCCGAGGCTTCTCTTCCAAGCCACCTGGGGTGGGCTTGGCCCACCCGTCTCAGTGAGCACTTAACTGCATGTGCCACTCAGGAACTTCATGCAAAACCCAAGCCCGCTGCCATGGAGGCGATCCGACAGGTTCTGAGGCTGTCCCTCCTGGAACCAGAGAGCCTCCTCTTTCTCCCGAGGAGCAGCTGGTGGGTTCGAACTGCCAATCTTGCCATGAGCAGCCGAGTGCCTAACCCACAGCGCCACCAGGGAATCCCTCTGGGGCTCCATCAAACCAAAACCCAAACCCTCAGAGACCCTACAAGACAGGGTAGAACTGCCTCGGTGGGCTTCCGAGGCTGTTAACTCTCTACAGCAGTAGAAGGCCTCCCAGCTTTCTCCCTTGGAGCGGATGGTGGTTTTGAACGGCTGACCTTGTGGTTAGCAGCCCAACATGTAACCCCTACACCACGTGGGCTCTCCAGGACTCTGTATTGATCCTAAGACCAAAGCCAAGCCTGTCACGGTAACATTGGCTCTGACTCCACGGAGTTTTCTTGGCTACCACCTTCATGGAAGCAGCTCGCCGGGCATTTCTTCCCTAGTAGTCGCTGAATTAAAACCACAAACCACCCTCGTGGGGCTGAGGACTGACCCCAGGCAGGGTTTACCTTCTAGGTCAGGTGTTTTTTAATTAAAATCTTAAGCATGGTTTTAATCTTATCAGCGTGTACGATTTGAAAGCCCTCGTGCCTCCCTGGGACGCAGTCTCACACACACACACACACACACACACACACACACACACACACCCCACATCGATGACAGAGACTCAGGTCTGAGCCCTAGCCAAGTTGGCAGACGAGGAAGAAAGGCCTGGTGACACTCAGAGAGCGGTCAGGCATGGGTGGCATCCCTGACTGGCCGGGGCCGTGCGGGTGGTGCACTGGCTGGGACTCGAACCCAGGCCTCTCATGGGAGCCCAGCTGGGATCTCGGAGGACTGACACAAAACGGACTGCCTGTTCTCTGGGCAGGCAGGACGGCCCCACCCGCTGCGAGGGCTGGCTTCTCTGAATAGTTGCTTTTCCGGATTCCCGCCACCTTGCCTAGCGAGAGAGCGCCAGCCCTGCATACTTCTGGTTGGTCCCTGGCCCGGGCGCAGGATGCCTGGCTCCCGGCTGCATTCCTGAGCCCCGACGGTTGGATGCCTCAGCCACGCCGCCTGGAATGCTGGGCTCAGAAGCCACAGTGCCCCTTCCCTGGACCACGCACCCGCCTGCACTCCCGCGGTGGCGCGCGGCCAGCAGGGTCGCCTAGCCCGGTAGGGTGGTGAGCCTCCCTCCTTACTGAGCAAGAGAACCGGACACAGCCACCCTGGCAGTGCCGTGGGGAGGGGTGACCCCAGGCCCCCACCCCTTCCTTCCTCCCTCGCCTGGGGGGCTCCCTGGCCTCTGTGGCTCCTCGCGTTTGCTGGCTGGCCCCAGGCACGCTGGGCAGCCTGCTGCCTGCTAGGGCCTCACCCACAGGCTTGGTGGTGGACGGAGCCCTGAGGGTGTTCACTACTTGATCTCCGGGCCTTTCTCCCTAGTCGCGCTCCGCATCTCAAACCTCCAAACTCTCCCAGCAACCCGGCGCTCAATGCACTGCGCCACCAGGGCTCCTTGGTCAGCGTCGCAGCAACACTCTAAGCCCCTGGGGTTAGACGGACGATGGCTGCATGTGCCCGGGAATCGAACCTGCGACTCCCAGGAGGATTCTGCGCCGAGCCACGCCTGCGGACAGGGGGTCAGGCAGGCTGGCCTCTTCCCGGGCACCAAGCGTTTCCCGCTCGTCCCTCTCTTGCCCCGTGACTATTCCAGCTCCTTAAACACCAGCCCTGCTGTCAGAGGTCAGACCGAGTCCAGCCAAAGTGCGGGGAAGGACTGGGGTTGGAGGTGTCCAGTCAGACTTCCGGTTGGGCTGTCCCGCCACACTTCCGGTTGGGGGCCCGGCCACACTTCCGGTTGGTGCTGACTGTGTGTGCGCGGTGCATTTGTGCCAGGACACAGGTTGAAGGCAGCGCCCGCTGTCACCATGGTGGGATGGGTGGGCTCATGCTCAGGGGCTCCAGGTCCCGGACCAGGCTTGGCTGCCCCCACCTGCCGCCCACTGTTCGCCCCGGGGTGGGGAGCGGCAGCCTGGACCGGGCCGCCCCCCATGGGCTGCAGGTGGAGGCGCCTTGCACCCTGCGCTTCTGACACACTGGGCCTTCGCCGTGGGCAGCGCCGCCTGTGGCCAGAAGGGAGATGGCTGAGAAGGCGGGGACCGGCAGGTGGAGCCCAGATGGACCTGCCTCCCAGGCTCCCCCCATGGCCGCTGCAGATGGAACGTCAGGAGGGTCATTGCTGATGTCTCTTTTTCGCCCGGATGGGTTTGATTTATTTCACAGGAACCGGGTAAATCTGCACAGACCTCTTTAAAGTGTTGGCAAGCACTTGGAGGACTGACGTGCACCTGGCGTTTTCAGTCGTCTGGTCTGCATGCATGGCGATCCCAGTAGGAGGCAAACACATGCACCTTCGTGGTATGTGTGTGTGTGTTAGGGGTCCACAGTCGGTTCCGACCCATCACAACCGTATGTACAGCGGAAGGAAACACCGCCGGGTCCTTGACAGCCTCGCAGTTCCTCTCACTTTCAAGCCCCGTGTTGCAACCACTTGCCAATCCATCCTGTCAAAGGTCTTCCTCCTGTTCACTGCCCCTCGACTTTACCGAGCATGATGCCCTTCTCCAGAGGTGGGTCTCTCAAAGTGTGTAAGACGAAGGCTCTCCATCCTCGCCTCCAAGGAGCTGTCTGGCTGGTTTCTTCCAAGACAGATCTGTTTGTTCTTTTGACAGTCTGTGGCCCTTTCACTATTCTTTACCAGCACAATCATTCAAATGCACTGATTCTTCATCTTCCTTATTCAGTGTTATGTTCATATTTCATATGCATACAAAGTGTACCCCCCCAAAAAAAATGGGGAAAAGCTCTGCTGGGCGGAGTTTTCATAGTACTCCCTTTCCCTGCTAGGTGAGCATCCAGCAACTCGCTCTGAGGTAGGGCACCCAGTGGCATCACCTGAGAAGGTTCTCGCTGGTCACAGTCAATTTGTTCGTAAAAAGTTTCGCTTTGACGGGGAGAGACCAGGTGAAGAAAAAACATGAGGGAGGTGCTGTTTAGCCATCCAAACAAATGCGTTTGAAAAGTGTTTCCAAGAATGGAATCCCAGATTCCACAAATGTATCAAGTGTAATGGAGAGTACTTTGAAGGTGACAAGGTTGTTGGTAAAAAAAAAAAAAAAGAAGAAGAAGAAACATACTTTGGAATAAAAATTCTGGTTTTGGGGGGCATTTTGAAAATGGCATGGCGTGGGTCAGGTGCTCCTTAGTCCTCAAAGCCCTCAAATCCTTGCTCTTAAATATTTTGAAGAGGTCCTGTCCGGCCGATTAGCCTAATGCCATGCACCCTTTGATTTCTCGACTGCTGCTTCCATGAGCATTGATTGTGGATCCAGGCAAGGTGGAATATTGCACAACTTCAGCCTTTTCACCCGTCTGCCCAGTTGTGAGGATTTTGGTCTTCTTTACGTTAAATTGTCATCCATCCAGAAGCCGGCAATCCTTGATCTTCATCGGCAAGGGCTTCTAGTCCTCCTCACGTTCAGCGAGCAAGGTCGTGTCCTCTGCAGATCCCAGTTGATAAGTAGCCTTCCTCCCACCCTGATGCCACGTTCTTCATAGAATCCAGCTCCTCACGCGATGTGCTCAGCACACGGCTCGAATGGGTATGGCGAGAGGGCACCACCTGCGGCACCTTTCCTGATTGTAGGCCATGCAGCATGCCCTTGTTCCGTTCGAAAGGCCTGGCCCATGTACCGATTCCTGATGAGCACAATCCAGTGTTCTGGAGTTCCCAGTGTTGCCACTGTTATCCATGTTGTTATGCTCCACACCATCGACGGCCTTGGAGGCGTCCGTGAAACACAGAGACGATGTCTTTCTGGTCTTCCCTGCTTTCCGCTCGGGTCCACCTGACAGCAGCAAAGCTGGCGGCTTCCGGAGCTGTGACTGACGCGTCACACCGTGCGCCGGTTTAGAGCGTTCGGCCTCATGGTCTCTCGGACATTCTCCGGAGTGACCAGTGGTCACCACTGTTTAGCACGTCATGCACTCCAGCTGAACGACATCCAGGCCCATCGGCAGTCGGTCCCCACCCACACACCTCCTACCACCCCTCCCCTTCCACTACTATCGGGTCCATTCCAACCCAAAAGGACCCTATAATGTAGGGAGACAAAGTCAACCACGTGCTCGCTTTAAGGCAGCACGGCCGTCAGGGGGAACCTGCGGGAACGATACTTAAAGCAGGATCATGTACTTGGACTTTATCTCTAACTTACCAACGTGGTGGCTTTCCTACCGTAGAACACCAGCTGTCCAGCTTCCCTCTGTTGTAAGTTAGGGAGGAATACAATCCTCGTCCTACGTCCGTCAGTGCTGGTTTCCCACAGGATAGAACTGCCCCTCTGGGTTTCCAAGACTGCACCTCTCTACGGGAGCCAAAAGCCTCCTCTTTCTCCCAAGGAGCGGCCGGTGGGTTCGAACCCACTAGTCTTGTGGTCAACAGCCCAGGGCGTAACCCTGGGCCACCAGGGCCCCTCCAGCAAGGGCTAGGTAACCGCTGACCTTCGTGTTCATGTCCTGTGTCTGCATCTCACCTTGGGCAGCCCGTCACGCTTGTCAATGGCTCCTGGGACCAAGCAGTCTGGGCGCCGCTGCCACCCAGGACAACTTCAGGTCTCGGCTCCGTCGGCCTCTCCAACCGGCGGCAGGCGCTGCTGGGCGCCCGTTGCACGGAGGGAGAAAGAGAGGCCGGCAGAGCCTCGGTGAGGTCCCTCCTCGCTCCTCAAGGAGGAGAGCTGCAGGGTAGGACTATGCCGCTCACCGCCTGGGCACAGTGGCTGCCACGGGGGCTCAAGGCGAAGAACAGCTGCGAGGAGGGTAGGGCCCAGGTGATGTTTCGTTCCCTTGTGTGTGGGGGGTCGGTGACCCCTCATGACCACAACCAAAGGAAAACAAGCCCGTGCCCCCCAGTTTGGGTAAAGCGGGGACTTAACTACAGCCTTGTAGGGAGACCCTCAGGCTGAGCAGCCCCAGCCCCCTGCCCTCGGCTCCTCCGAGAGCTCTCCCGAATCCCCAGATGGGGAGAGTGGCGTCCTTCTCCCCCCACCCCGCCCCCCAAAGTCCCTGGCGAGTTCCCCAGGGCCAGCTCAGTTTAGTTCGGCGCATCCATCCCTGTCTGGGGAAGGGTGGGCCACACTCGGAGTTATTTTGGGCGGCTTGAAACCTTAGATCGCCGCTCATACGCTCTAGCAGGCAAACACCCCCCACACGCCAGCAGAGAAAGTCCTGTGTTATTCGAGGGCCGGGTCAGCCGGGGACAGCAGGCACCCCTCAGCCGGCCAGCTGGCCACGTGGGGTTGGAGCCCTGCGGGCCAGAAGTGCACGTGCCTGCCGGCCTGCCTGGAGCCAGGCACCAGCGTAGTGAGTGGTAGTGAGTGGCCGGTCACCTGCTGGCCGAGGTGGCCCCTGGCTTCTGCACTTCCAGCCATGCTCGGGTGGGGGGTGGGGGGGACACGCCACCTTGTGGTTTACACTGTGTGCCCCCCTCCGCTTCCCAACCAGGACCTAGTGCGACTCCCCCCAGCCTGGGGCTTACACACACACACAGGTGGCCCTGAGGGTCTCCCTACAAGACTGTCCGTGGGCTACGCATCAGGTTGGCGGTTAAAATCCACCAGCCTCCCCCCAGGAGAAAGCTGAGGCTGCCTGCTCCTGGCCAAGATGCCCCATCGTAGGAGCCCCACGTCGGGTGCCTGTGCATCGAGGGGTGCGGGGTGGGCTTTGCGATGGTGGGCTTGCATTTGGTGACACGGGAGTGACTTGATGGCAGGGCCGTGAGGATAGGAATATTTCATGTCTCAACTGCAGAAACCGAGCCGGAGCGGGCAGACCCCCGGTGCCCCTGGGCAGAGCTGCCCAGCCCCGTAGAACAGTGGTTCCACCTTCCTCAGGCCGCGACCCTTTCATACAGCTCCTCATGTGCTGGAGACCCCCCCAACCATAGAATTATCTTCGTTGCTACTTCATCACTGTCATTTTGCTACTGTGACGAATCGGGCGACCCCTGGGAAAGGGTCGTTCGACCCCCAAAGGGGTCGCAACCGACAGGCTGAGAACCGCTGCTGCCAGGGCTCCAAGTGTGGGATCCTTCCGGACACGGACTGCCGGGACGTGGGACGTTCTGCCGCGGTGCCACTGCAGGGGGAGGAGTCGAATGGCCCGCCGTGCTTGGTGCTGCAGGCAAGGCATGCCCGGTCGCCCTGCACTGGCCCAGGTCTGGACAAGACCTCTGAGCGAGTTTGGCGGGCCTGTGCCTCACGGTCGGCAGTTTGAACCTGCCAGCCGCTCCAAGGGAAAGGGCAAGGCTTCAGGCTCCTGTAAAGAGCCCGTCTCGAAACTCAGGGGGGCCACTTCCACCCTGCTCTACAGGGTTGCCGTGAGTCGGCGTCCACTCGATGGCCATGGGCTTGTTTGTTTGTCGGTCGATACACTTGTGTCAGAGGAAAGATCGAAGTCCTCGGGGATTTCGTCTTGCGTGGCTCCACGGTCAGCGCTCATGGAAGCAGTAATCGAGATGAAAGGGCGCACTGCACTGGGCACTCGCTGCCCAAGACCCCCTTCCAGTGCTGAAAAGCAGAGGCCACTTTGAGGACTGACGGAGGTGCGCCTGCCCCCAGCCACGGTGTTTGCGGCGGCCTCCACTGCGTGTGAAAGTCGGACGCTGCATGGGAATAAGGAAGATCAACGGGAAATCCGTGCATTTGGATGGTGGTACCGGCAAAGAATGCGGACAGCGTCTCAGTCTTGGGAGTGCACGGCCAGTGTCCCCCTTCGAGGCGAGGACATAAGACTGCCTCGGGTACTTGGGATGTGTCGTCAGGTCAAGTGGAGGGTCGGCGAGAAAGAAGAAGGTCTTCGATGGGCAGGATGGCCACGTGGCTGCCATGCCGGCCTCAGACATAACACCGTGGTGCGGCCGGCGTGGGAGCGGGCAGTGGTTCTCGTTCTGCGGTGCACGGCGGGCTGACCGTGCGTCAGAGCTGACTGGACAGCACGTGACAGCAGCAGCAACAACAACAGGGCCAGGAGGGACGTCAGCAGGGACTTGGGAGGCGAGAGGTCAGGGCAGCGGGGAGGAGCCGCACAGCCCGGCCTCCTCGGCAAGGACGTCTCCACAGGGCCGGCATCCAGCCCCAGTGACCTCTGCCCCAGCCGGGAGAACAGGCCCTTTGACCCTCCACTGTGTGACTCCCCAGCTGTCGAACTGACAGAGGAAAACAGGCCATGTCCTAAGCCCCGAGGCCCCGCGGAGAGCCCTGTCGGGGCGCCCAGCCGCCGGATCTGCTGCCACTGTGAGAGGACAGCCCTTCGGGTGGTTCCCAGGGGGCCTGCCGCGGAGCGTAAAGGCCACGTGCAGCCCAGCAGGCCTGCCATCCCCCCTCAAACACACAGACGGTGCCCCCAGTCCCTGCCCCGCTGCTTCCCACCAACAAACTCCCAAAGCAAAGTCACAACCATCGAGACCACGACCCGTATCCTTGGGGTCGCCCGGTGCCGTCGGGTCGGCTCCGGCCCACAGCAAGCCTCTGCCCAACAGCGAGAAACCGCCGGTCTGCGCCACCCTCGCCATCGTTCCTGCGCCTGAGCCCGTGGTGGCAGCCACCGTGTCCAGCCGTCTCCTGAGGACCCTCCACTGTACCACGCGTGGCGGCCTTCTCCAGGCGCTGGCCTCTGCTGACATGTACGAAGTCCGTGAGACACAGTCTCACCATCCTCGCCTCTACGGGGCACTCTGGCTCTGCTTCTTCCAGGACAGAGCAGTTTGTCCATTTAGCCGTCCATCCATGGCGCTTTCAACCCTGCAGGATAGGGAAAGCCTGCCCCCGTGTGTTCCCGAGATTGCAATGCTGTGCGGCACTGGAAGACCCCATCCCTGTCCACTCTCGGGGCCGGGTCAGCATTACGGGGCTAAGCGCTAGGTGGTTCCAACCCACCAGGGGTGCCGCGGGAGAGAGGCCTGCCAAGACGTTTCCGTAAACCACCACAGGGTGCTGAGGGGGCCGGGGCAGGAGTCCTGGCCTTGCTGCTGGCCTAGAGGGAACCGTGGGAGCTGACGTGGGAGCTGATGCCCACTGCGGGGGCGCCGGGAGGCCTCGGGTGGGTTTGAGGGTACCCTCACGCCCCTCGCTGGCCAAGTGTTCCCATCATGAGTCACTTTTGCCTGTGCTGTGTTTGTTTGTCGAGATGGTGGCCCTGTCGTGTCCTGTGCTCAGGCACGTTACCCCAGCCAGCCTTGGGTAGTAGGGGGTGCCCCTCATCGTGGTGTCAGGAGCCCCGGTGGCACTCTGGGACAAGCAGCAGAAGGTCAGCAGTTCAAGCTCCCCGGCCACTCCGAAACAAAAACACAAGGCTGTGTGCTCCTGTGAAGAGTTACAGCCTCCAGAACCCACCGGCGCTGCCCTGCCCTGCCCTACAGGGTCGCTAGGAGTCAGAACCCACTTGGCGGTAGTGCCTTTAGTCCAGTCTTGGGATTCCTTTGACCCGGAAGACCCCATTCCTGGCCCGGTCACCTTCACGTGCTGCCGCCATCCCGCCCCGTCTGCCTATGGAGTTTGCATGTTGCTGTGATGGGCTGGTTACGAGTTGGATTTCAATCCACAAGGTCAGCCGTTCAAAATCACCAGCCGTCCTGCAGGAGAAAGATGAGGCTTGGAAACCCAGGACAGTCTTGGAAACCCAGGGGGCAGTTGCACCCAGCCCTGCAGGGTCCCTGGGAGCCCATCTCGTCTCGCTTCGACGGCAGGGGCTTGGTCTTCCTACCGGGGAGCTTGTCGCCACCCCCACCCCCACCCCCCGGCTGCCTGGTGTGCCGAGATGCGCTGGCCCAGGAGGACTGAGCGTCCAGCCTGTGAACAGCGGTGGTGGCCCCTGAGTCACCCCTGGGAGGGGGGAATGCGTTTGTCCGTTGCTGTGCTAAGTGATGGGGCTCGAGGTTCCCACGGCGGGGTGTCAGATCCGGCAGCTCCAGCCCTCACACACATACCCCGGGCTGTGCAGGCAGGCCCATCTCTGGCCTGGGCTTCTCATTAAAGATGGTGCCGGCCACTCGGCTCCCCGCTGTCCCCGGCAGGCGCCGGCAGGTGTTGGCCGTGTGAGCTTCCACAGCTGAGAGGAGACATGGGGGAGGGGGGCTGTACCAGGAGGGACCCTCCAGATCAGTGTTCTCCACCTTCCTAATGCTAAGACCCTTTCATACAGTTCCTCGTGTGGTGGTGACCCCCAACCATAACATGATTTTCGTTGCTACTTCATCACTGTCATTTTGCTACTGCTATGAATCGGGCGACCCCTGTGAAAGGGTTGTTCGACCCCCAGGTTGAGAACCGCTGCTCTAGATCTTATACAGACAAGCATTCTGAGTCCAAACGCTTCAGGGGTCGGACTGCTTCTTGGCAGCCGGTGCTTCCAGAACCTTCTGGGTGCTGCCAGTGAGCTGCAGTGAAGGCTCTGGGCCAGGAGCGCTCATCTGGGGGGATGCTGCCCTGAAAGGACATTGGGTGACATCCGGGGACACATGTGGGTGTTATGACAGGGGTGTCCCTGGCAATCGAGGGTGTAGACACCAGGTATGCTGCTCAGCCCCCCTCAGTGAACAGGCGGGTCTGGCTCCCAGGTCAGCAGTGCCAGGGAGGGACCCTGGCTCAGTACACCTGTCAGAGGTGACCTGCACCTGGTACTGATCAGTCTCACGGCCTCCCACCCACCTCTGGGCAGAGTGAAGTGACCAGTGTGCTTGTCCTCGCCTTAGAGACTTGTGGGCACTGCCCCGGGGACATCCAAGGGCCAAGTGACCAAGTTATCGAGCACACGTCTGTGTGTGTACATGTGTGCAGGGTGTGCATCTGTGCGTGTACCCCAGTCTGCGGGGGTACACATGTGCACAGGTGTATGAGTGAGTACGCACAGGTGTGTATGCATGTGCATGTGTGGGTATGTAGGTGGGGTTTGTGCATGTGAGTTGTGGTTATTTGCATGTGGGAGCACACACGTGTGTGTGCATGTGTGCATGCACATGTATGCAGGTGAGCTGAGCGTGTGCAGGCATGAGTTTGCAGGAGTATGAGTGTAATGTGTGCATGAGTTGTGAGTCTGCATGTGCCCTGTAGACTATTGCATGGAAGAGTGTGTAGATGTAGGTGCATGTGTGTCATGTGCACATGTGGCTTGTGTGTGTGTGTGCGAGTGTTCACAGGCACACAAGTGTAGTGTGTGGTGTGGATTGCGTCTGCGTGCATGAGTGGTTGTGCACACGTGTGGGTGTGCACAGATATGCAGTGAGCCGTGGTTGCGTGCATGTGTAGACACGTCAGTTCTGACTACTTCCCACCCTGGAGCAGGGTGGGTCCGATGGCACCCGGCCCCTGCCGTCAATGTCAGGACAGCCTGTGTGTCCAGAGCCTGTGTGGTCTCCCCACCTCCACCAGGCCTGGTCTGTCCCAGCTCTCCCGCTGGTGGCCCCGCTGCGGGTTTACAGGCCTGTGGGCGGGCAGAGAGCTTGTCAGGAGAAGGGTGGGGGCAGCCACAGGGGGTGGGAATGCCACAGCCCTGCCAGCTGGAGCAACACGGGCCGTGGGAGACCCCTGGCCCTAGGTCGCAGCCTGCGCAGGGCCCCAGCTCTCCGCCCGCCCTCTCCCCGTCACCGGCCCCGGTCTGCGCCTCACTGCCTGCTCCTCCCACCCTCCCTCCTGCCAGTTCCCAGAGAGAAGAAAGGTCGTTAAAAAATAGAAACCGCTGTTTGGTCTTGTTTCTTTCGGTTTGCAAATGTAAGACATGCGCGTTGTTTATCAAAGGTTTTCAGCACAGAAAAGTTCCAGGAAAAAGGAACAAAACGTTGAGTGCTGTCAAGGGGGTGGTTTTAGGGAATTGAATCTCGACTTTTAAGAAATGAAGAACCCTACAATCCCAGGAACCCTGGTGGTAACCAGGAACCCTGGTGGTAACCAAGAACCCTGGTGGTAACCACAAGGGCAGCAGTTTGAATCAGCCAGCCGCTGTGCCAGAGAAGGCGAGACTGTCCGCTCCCTCCCCGGAACCCCGAGGGGACGGTTCAACTCAGTCCTCTCTGGTCGGGTTGCTGCCAGTAGTGAGTGGCGCCTCATGCTCCCCGACTAGCTGATACATTGTTACACTCCTCCTGTAACTCTTCCGCGAGACTGTTTCAAACGGACCTAGAAGTTGCAAGAAGAAGCCTCACCTTTGCAACAACATGACAGACAGGGGAGACAGCACTCGGTCCTGCTCCGTCCTCCCTCCCAATCCTTACTATGTTCGCAGCCCCCTTGTCCCGGCATCTCGAGACAGGCCTTCCTCCTTTGACGCTGCCCCGCCACTGTACCAAACCCGACGTCCTGCCCCACTGGGCACATCTGCTGCGGAACACGCACGCACACGCACACACACCTCGGCACAGATACCGCGACCGTCACCATTTCTCCACGTGTGTTGTTTTCATTCAGCGGGCATCCATCTCCGCCGGGAGCCTGGATGGCTGCTCAGCACAAGGGCAGCAGTTCGAATCCGCCAACCCAGCAGTTCTCAACCTGTGGGTCACGACCCCTTTGGGGGTTGAACGATCCTTTCCCAGGTGTCACCTAAGCCCATTGGAAAACACCTGTTGCCCGATGGTCTTAGACACGGCTCCTCTCGTCTCCAGGTGGGTCCGCCCACATGCAGCTACGCCCACCTACGAGTATCCGGCGTGAAGACTGCTACCCGGGCTACGCCATGCTGCAAGACAACATTGCATTGACTTGTCGATAGAAAGAAATCTTTCGCAATACAGAACGACATACTGTTTTGTGATTCGTCACTCTGTCTTCATCATGTCCAATTTGTAACAATGAAAATACATCCTGCCTATCAGATATTTACACGATGATTCATCGCAGTAGCAAAGTGATGAAGTAGCCACAAAGATCATTTTAGGGTTGGGGGATCACCACCACATGAGGAACTGTAAGAAAGGGTCACAGCATGAGTAGGTGGAGAACCGCTGACCTAGCCGCTTGCTCTTGGGAGAGACAGGGGCTCTCTACTCCCAGAAAAAGTCCCAGGCTCGGAAGCCCCCAGGGGCGGCCCCGCTGCCCGGTGGGCTCACTGTGAGTGGGCACTGACTCGGTGGCAGTGAGCCTGGCTTTGGTGTGGG
>NW_022111359.1:2976241-2978524 GCF_000313985.2 Echinops telfairi | reverse complement strand
TAGATTCTTGTAATCGGTTCCCCTTCCTACACCACATTCCCTCCACCCTTCAGGCCTCGCCCCTCTCACCACTGGCCCTGAAGGAGCCATCTGTCCTGGATGCCCTGTGTTACCACTTGCTATCTGTACAAGAAGATCTTAAGGGAGCCCAATGGCACAGCGGTTAAGCAGCAGCAGCTAACAAAAAAGGCTGGGGGTTGGACCCCAGCCCCTGGTGCACAGGAGGAAAGACCTGGCGATTTGCTTCCCTGAAGGTGACGTGAAAGGGGCGTGAAGGTGGCGCCTCCCTCAGGTGTCACCCTGTGCCCCGTTGCACCCCGGGGCTGCTGCAAGCGAGAGTCGACATGACCACGGATGTCTAAGTTATCTGGGGGTGGGGGGGGTCTCCTCCAGAAGCAGGCTCTTCCTACAGCTCAGGAGGCAGGCAGTGCAGCTGGGGGGGAAGGCTCTCTCCCTCTGTGGAGGAGGCAGGTGCTTGTCCCGCTTGAGACAAGCCCTCTCCTCTCCCCTCCCCTCCCCCTTCCTTCATTTGCTGTGCCATCTCTTCCATAGCTCGGAGGCCGCCTCAGGCCCAGCCCTGTTCTCCTCCCGCCTGTTCGCCTGGCAAAGGCAGCCCATGCCCAAGGACGGAGGGGACCCCAGCACAGGGGTCAAGATTGAGGGGAGGCACCGTTTCATCCATAACGGTGATGTCCCTGGCTGGGAACCCGGGGTGACGGAGACGGTGAGCTTCCTGGCAGCCAGTCAGAGGAACGTCTTGGCTGCTGCCTGTGAGGTGCCCCTGTCCTCCCCCTCCCAGGGGCGGCCCCGCTGCCCGGTGGGCTCACTGTGAGTGGGCACTGACTCGGTGGCAGTGAGCCTGGCTTTGGTGTGGGTCGAGCCTAACCCAGCCACCATCCCTGTAGCTATGCAGTCAGCCCTCCCTGCCACGCACGTGTGCAAAGAGGGCTTGCTGAACCAGGGGAGGTGAAGCCCACCGGGTTGCTAAGAACAGGGCGCTCTGCTACAGAACGTCCGTCGTTGTCTCCCGCTCACAGCCACCCCCGCACAACGGGGAGGTGGAGAACCGCTGCTCAGGATGGCTGATGCCTTCCGGGAGATGAGTCTCGCAGCGTGCTGCGGTCACACACCGGGTGTTCCAGGCAGCGTCCTAGGTCTGACATGTATTTGGGGGAGACAACCTGGGGAAAAGCCTTTTTGGATCCCACAGCGTTCCACGGCCTCCCCGCACCCTCCCTACTGCCCCCCGCCCCCGCCCCCTCTAACCATGTGTGCTAGCTACAGATCAGGGTCAGCCCAACAGAACCGCCAGCACCAGCAACATGGTAGAGCAGGGCGAGCCTGGCCTGTCCTCTCCAGACGGGCTTACTCTGCTCCGCCTTACGCTCCCAAGGCTGCGTGCTGCTTTGGGTCGGGGCTTCAGCCCACTTTCCGGCTGGGCAGCGGTCTGCTGTGTGGCTGGACACCATCTGTTGGCGGGCACCTGGGTGACGTCCACCTTCCTGCTGTTGTGGACAGTGGTGCTGGGGGTTGTGGCCAGCATTCTACGCACCCTGGGGGTGGGGGGCATCTCTAGGCTGGGGATGCTGGGTCACCCCAAAGGGTTTTCAGCGGCTGACTTTTCACAAGTGGATCTCCAGGACTTTCTTCCGACGACGACGTGCAGGGGTGGACGAAAACCTCCCCCTGGCAGCTGAACAGCCAAAGGCTTTCTCTGTTTGCAGGGGACACGCAAAGTCCTCAAGGACGAGGCAGTCAAACAACGATGACAACAGAGCGCGCACACATACACACACACACACACACACACACACAGCCAGGCTGTCAGCTCAGCACCTGCACACGCCCCTGGAGGTCTCTCTCACAGGGACCTCCGAGCCTGAACCCTCCAGCCCCAGGGCAGTGAGAACAGACTGCAGCCAGGGGGTGGGGCAGCCCCATCACCCCCGGGGCCCCATTTCAAACATGGGGGACAGTTGCACCCACCGACCACCCTCCCTGCTCACTCCGATTCCTTGGTGCGTGCGTCCTTTGAGGGACCTCCTCTGGCTGGAAGGGGTCCTGGTGGCCCCATGGTTCAACACCTGGCTGCCGACGGAGAGGTTGGCAGTTCAAACCCACCCAGCGGCCTGGCAATCTGCTCCATATGGGGCCCCCATGAGGCAGCTCTCCCATCACTCAGGGTCACCACATCAATTCTACGGTACCCCACACCACCACACTGACCACAAGATCTTTTTTATTTTTTTTAAATTTATTTTATTAGGGGCTCGTACAATTCTT
>NW_022111359.1:2967625-2974517 GCF_000313985.2 Echinops telfairi | reverse complement strand
CCCAGAGGCAGGGAGCAGGCCCACCCCTGTGGAGGGATGAGACAGCAGTCTGGCAACTGATTCCCTGGGGGGGGGATGCCTGCGCATCTGACCTCCCCCCACAGGACACATTTCACAGGTCGCATGCTCACCTCAGCCCCGCTTGGTGGTCCACGTGGAGGGAGAGAGAGGGGAAGGAGGACGGGAAAGGGAAACAGAACGGGAGAGGAGAGGGGAAGAGAGGAGCGAGAGATCGCTATTGCTAGCCCAGGCCTATATACCTTTTGGGGGCATGCATGCAAGCCCCCTAATTACAGGTAGACATGCGTCAAAGGAAGGGGTTGCACTACAGGTTATACAGCAATGAGAGGGGGTGGTCTAGGGACATGCACCCGATAGGAAGAGGAGGGATTGGGGGTATCCATGTGACAAGATGGGTGCGTCCTAGATTTAGGATGGCACCTTAACTTTAACCTGCTCTCTGGGCCTCCATAGGAGCCATTATCAGTAGAGTGTACACCCCACCTACAGGAACCAAATAGAGGACTGCAGGCCTGTGCATTGTCTTTAACAGCAGGGAGCGGGGCCCACTGCAGTCTGGCAACTGATGGCCCTCAGGGAGGATCCCTGTGACCATCTGACCTCCCCCCACACCAGGGCAGGCTGGTACCACCCTGGCCACAGGTCAGTCCCTGATCGGCGGGACAGGGTGACCGGGCTGGGCTGAGAGCCCAGTGTAGCTGGGAGTAGCCTCCATGCCCAGAACTAGTCCATCAGCAGTGGCCTGCGCCAGAAGTGCCACCCTGCCCTCCTGCCGGCCCGGCCCTGCCCGGACGCCTAGCTGCCCAGCCCACTGCCGCCTGCAGCCCTGGGCGCTGGCCACAGGCCCTGTCCAGGCTCCTGCTGGCGGGTGGCCACCCTGCAATTTGCATTCCTGGGATGTTTTTCCATTCAGGTCCTCCTTTTCCTCCCTCACCCAGCATTTCCCCCCAAACACTGGGCGCTGGCACCGGGCCAGTGTTTCCATGTGGGGAGGGGACTTGTGAAACCACATCCCATGACCAGGGTTCAAGGCCCTGATCGTCACCTCCCAGCCATAACCTTGAAAGCTTTTACCTGGGGTACCGTCTTTACCCCCACCCAGTACTGCAGACACGGAGCAGATCCTCTGGGGGGCACGAGGTGCCCTGGGCACTGGGGCAGGTTGAGCAGCATCTCTGGTCTCCACCCACTCCTTGCCAGCAGCACCCCCCAGTCAGGACACCCACACACATCTCCAGAAATGTGCAGTGTCCCCAGGGGCGCCGGAGCACCCTGGGGGAGGGGCTTCCACTGGCCACCACGTTGGCATCCACAGGCTGAGAGGGGACAAGAGGGGGCTAGATCACAGAGGCTGGAGGGTACCCTAGTCGATGCCATCTGACCCTGCGGGGGTGCATTCTGGTGTGTCTGTGTGCTGGGCTTGGGGTCTGCTAGGAGGCTGTTAGGAGGCTGTGAGGTCCTGCGGCCTGTTTTCCGTCTTCCTTGCACAGCCTCCTTGGGGGCCGTCTTGGAGAGCTGTTGGGAAAAGTTGGGAAAGGCAAGGGGCCGGGGAGGGCGGGAGGCCACACTGCAGTGGCACACGCTCACACACGCACACATGCATGTCCCCTGCACCGAGCTGCCACCCGCTGGTCGCCTTGGCCGACGTGAAAGGGAAACGAACCCTGACCGATCCCCGTGAGCGGGTGGGCAGCCATCCAGCCATGGACAGAGCCCAGGGCGGCAGGACCACTGCTGGGGGGCCGTGGGCTGCGTCTAGCAGGCGGCACCCACGTCTGGAGGCTGGGATTCTCGGGACAGAATCTGGGTGAATTTTCAGGCCCTGGTGGGCCTACCTCTGGGGCGGGTGCAGTCGGCGGACAGATCCCTCTAGATTCTGGGCCCAGTCTTCTATGCTTGTGTGTGCGTTAGCTTGTGGCTGTGAGGTTGTGCCGGGTCGGCGCCTTCTCATAGCGACCCTGGGCGCAGCAGAATAAACACTGCCCGGTCCAGCGCCGACCTCATGGTTGTTAGGTTTGAGCGCAGGTGCAGCTTGCTCTCGAGCGCCCCCTATGGGCTGGGTTCCACTAGCCTTTGGGTGGCCAATTTTCAGGAGACAGCCAGGCCTTCCCTCCAAGGTGCCTGACCGGACTTGAACCTCCCACCATTGGTGTTAGTCATTGGCCTCACCCAGGAGTCCCTGCTGACCCTGCCCACCGGACAAACTCCGGGTCTGCTAGGAGGCTGTGGAGGGCACGCCTGTGTGTGCGTGTGCGTGTGCCCGCTACCCCACCAGCTTTTCAACAGCTGAGTTTTCAGAAGTAGGGGCCAGGCTTTCCTTCTGAGGTGCCCACCCCTGGCTGGACTCAGCCCTCCAACCTTTCTGTTAGCCGCTGAGCGAGCACTTTCGCCCCGTGGCGGGGCGGGGTTGCTCCGGCTCCATCCTGGAGGTGGAAGTCTGAATCCAGGGTGTGGGCGGGGCCTCGCTGACCCCACCCCGTGCATCGCCCCAGTCTTGGGCCTCCATCCACGTGGCCCGCATCTCCCGCGGTTGTGTGTCTGCGCCGTGCCTGTTCTGACCAGCCCCACCTCCGCCTGGCTGACCTCATGTTCACAGCTGAAGCCAACAAACCCGTTTGCCTTGGCGGCTCCGCGTGTTAGCAGAGCTGACCGGAGCTCGTAGGCCTGTTTCCTGCCCGGATTCGGAACCACCTCCTCAGGCCTTTCTTGCGTGGCATCTCCGGGTGGGTTGGAACACCAACCTCAGTGGGGAAAACTTTCGGAGCAGCCCAGAGGCCTTATCTCAACTGACAAACTGATGACGCCTTCAAAGGCTTTATTTCCAAATGGGGTCACGTTCATGGAGCCGGGGTGGGAGATAGGGGTGTTTACAACTTCAGTCTGCCCTTTTGGGGCGCACAGGTCAACCTCGAATGTTAGAGGTGATCTTTGAACATGAAGACTATCTGTGGTGCCTCCCCCCCTTCCCCAGGAGCTCCATCATTGTCTCTGTCTATTTCAGTCACCAACCACACACACACACACAAGAAAGCGTGTACCCGTGTCTCTCACTGCCATCAGTAGATGCTGACTCACAGTGACCTTACAGGACAGGGCAGAACTGCCCCTGTGAGTGTTCAAGACTAACTGTTCACTGGAGTAGAAAGCCCTGAGCGGCTGGTGGGTTCAAACTGTCAGCCTTGCAGTGAGGAGCCCAGTGCATAACCATTACACCACCAGGGCTTCTCTGCGCACATCTAGTTAGGTGACAATATGACATTTAGCACTGGTCCCTTGGGACCCACTTTTAATGTGTTTTCATTTCTGCTTTCTCTCGGATGGAGGCTTTTCTGTTTTAGGGGTTGGCCTGTTGGTCTTTGTATGAACTCCAGGGTCGGTTAATCCATCGAGAGAGTAACTAGGAGTTACTTAGGACTGCGACTGAGCGGTCCTGGGGAGCTTGTAGTGGTGGGCACAAGAAAGAAGAGAATGTTCTAAAATTGATCGTGTTGACGATTGCACAACTCTTTACTAGAGTCAGAGCATTGAAGTATAGGGTCCGTGAATCATATGCCAATAAAACTGTTTAAAAAGAAGGAAAAATAGAAAGAAAGCCTCCCCTCCTGCAGCCTCCAAGCCCCAGGCAACCACTAATCCCCTCTCTGTCTCTGTGGCTCTGCCTGCCCTGGGCGGTTCACATGAGCGAAGTGAGTGAGACACTGGGTGGCCTTCCAGGCCTGGCTTATTCAACCCAGCATCCTGCTTCCACTTGGCCCATGGCCAGAGCTCCGTCACTGTTTGCAGCTGAGCGGTAGCCCCTGTGTGGACGGACCACGGGGTGCTCATTGTGCTCCAGGATGGGCATGTGGGTGCTGCTCTGGTCGAGACGAACAGCTATCACGAAGGTGTGCGTTTCCTTTCTGGCTCGCCTGCTCCTTCATCCCGAGCCACGTGGTGACTCCACGCTCCACGTCTTACGGAGTTCCCATTCCTCAGAGAAACAGCCTGTTATCAGCTCAGACCTGGCCCCCTCTGTCTGAGTTTGTAAATAAAGCTTTATTGGCACCCGGCCTCACCCTTGATTCCGGCTGCTGTCCCCACTTACCTCGGCCCGTGTGTTGAAGTCGAAGGCCTCTCACGGGGTTTGCTAAGCTGACATCTTTGAGAGAACAGGTCACCAGGCCTTTCTCCTGCAGGACTGCAAACCCACCAGCTGGCTGCCCAGTGCTTAACCCGTCGGGCCACTGGCGCACCTTTGTGCTCACCCTCAGCAGGGCAGAGCGGAGCGACTGCAACACACGCCATCCAGCCTGCAAAGCTGAAGGCTGCGCGCCCGGCGTTTCATGGCGTGTCTTTGTACGCCTCGCCGCACGAGAGATGGACGTGGTCAAGGATCCCATCTTGCGAGGGGCCCTGGTGGCAGAGTGGTTACACGTTGGGCTGTGAGCCTCCAGGTCAGCAGTTTGAAACTGCCAGCCGCTCCGAGGGGGGAGAACAGGGCTCTCTACTCCCGGAAAGACCCACAGGAGCGGCTCCAGCCTGTCCTGTGGGGTCGATGTGAGTCGAGGGCAGTGAGTGTGGTTTTGTGGTTTCTTTGGATCGGGAGTCAACGCTCACGGAAGCAGCAGTCGGGAAATCAAACGATGCGCCGCCTTGGGCACATCTGCTGCACAAGGCCTCTTTGAAGGGCTGCAGAACAAGGATGTCACTTTGAGGACCAAGGGGTGCCTGGCCCTGGCCACGGCCTTCAAGTGATCGCCTCACGGGCACGTGCGAGTTGGACCATGCAGAAGGCCCGATGCCTCTGCATGATGGACGGTGAATGAGACAGAAAGCTCGGCGGAAAGCAAACAGGGCTGCGTGCGAAGAAGTGCAGCCGATGCCCCTTACAGGCAAGGATGGCCAGGCCTGGTCTCAGGGGGGACCAGCCCTTGGAGAAGGACATCACACTGAGAAGAGTAGAGAGGGAGCGGCCAAAGAGGACGGCCCTCCAGGAGATGGACGGGCACCGTGGCTGGGACCGTGGCCTCCAACCGGACAGTGGACTGGGTGGCGTTTCCTCCGGTCGTACCTCAGTCTGCCACGAGTCAAGACCGACCCAATAGCACCTCACAAAACCCCCAAACCTTCACCCCGAGCCCAACACAGAAAAGCTTCGCAGGGCAGGAGTCTGCTCCTTCCCGTCCCCTAACCCGGCCTCGCCCCCGCCCTGCCCCAGCACTGGAGTGTGCAGGACACGGCACATCGCCCCCCTGGACCTCCGGCCTCCGTCTGCTATAGAAGGCCAGCCGGCCTTGCCCAGGGGGGCTCTCCTTCCTCTGCCCCCCTGCTTTTGCTGTGGTCCCCTGCCCCCTCGATTCGTGGGGCCCCTAGGCACAACAGGATCAAAGGCTGCTGCTGCCTGGCCCTGCGCCATCCCTGGCCATCCCCGGGGTCAGCGGCCAGGCAGACTGTAGGATCCCTGGGGTGCTCGTGGGCCAATCTCAGGGGATCACCAGACCTGGCTTTCTGAATCTGTCCCGCGTCCCTCAAAAAACTCACTGCCATCCAGTTGATGACGACTCGCCGTGATGCCCCCCGCGGGTTTCTGAGACTGTCACTCTTGATGGGAGCAGACAGCCTCGTCTTTCTCCAGAGGAGCGGCTGGGGGTTTCAAACAGCCGACCCTGCGGTGAGCAGCCCAGCGCATAACCACTGTGACACCAGGACAGCACAGCAACATGCAAACCTCCAGGGGTGATGGCTCCTGGGTGAAGGTCTCCTGGGTGGAAGGCAAGCATTCCAGCACCCACCACAGAGAACGGGTGCCCCCCCACCCCCACCCAGTGTCAGCTATGCTGCAGGGGAGAGACCCAGGAGTGGTAAACTGAGGCAGAGCGGGCTGGAGGTGGGGCTTTCTGGGTTCTCCATGTGTGCCCTCGTCTGAACCCCAACTCCTTCCTTCCGGGGACTGTCTTGTCTGCTCTAAGTGCCTGCCTGGGCCTCTCCTGGATGCACTTAAAAATAGGTCGTTTACTTTTTAAAGAAACAACTCTGAGAAGCAGCGGTGAGAAAGCTGCTGCAGACAGACAGACACACACACACACACACACACACACACAGCGCGAGGCCTCCTGGGGCCGGAAAGGAAGCCCAAGTGGGTCAATGCTGCGCTGCTGGGGGTGGAGGAGGGTAACCTCCTCCTTGGGCAGTTCACTGGACAGCGCTATCCCAGAATACCAATGGGCTCCGACAGCCTCCCTCTTGCCTCCGTCCCTGGGCTGCTCACCCCCTTCTGCCCGTGTCCCACCCTGAGGGGTTCCCTCTAACACAGACCCCTGGCCTTCCGGCACAAGTCTGTGCATTTTCATTGTTAGGAGCCAGGCTCACTGCCTTCAGGTGGTTCTGACTGCTCTCGGCCCCAAAGGACAGAGAAGAACAGCCCGTGTGGGTTTCTGAGCCTGGAACCCTTGATGGGAATCAAAAACCTCTCCTTTCTCCCTCAGGGCAGCTGATGGATTTGAACCGCCGTGTCTGCCATTAGCAACCCAATGCGTAACCCACTACAGCACCAACCAAAGGAGTGGATTGACACACAGCGGTCATGTGGGACAGGGTGGAAGTGCCCCTGTGGGTTCCCGAGACCGTCTTACCTTTTGGTCAGCAGCCCTGCACTTAGCCCTGGTCCACCCGGTCTCTGTCCTGCTCCACCACCAGTGAGCGCGATTAGCCGCGGTCCACTGACAGCTCTGCCCTCCCCATCACGGCTGAGACTCGGGGTCCTGCTCTGGGGTGGGATGTCCCAGATACTGTGGAGAATGGAGGTGGGGCATCCCAGGTACTGTGGATATGGAAGTGGGGCATCCCAGGTACTGTGGATATGGAAGTGGGGCATCCCAGGTACTGTGGATAT
>NW_022111359.1:2964911-2967037 GCF_000313985.2 Echinops telfairi | reverse complement strand
TCAATGCCAGTAGCATCCACCTCACGGGTGACAACCACATGTGTCCCCAGACTTCACCCAGCATCCTCCTGAAGCACTGGACTAGGGGCTTCCCCTGTCCCCCAAGAGACTCTGCTCCCCATGATCACCTGACCTCCAACACCGGAGGCCTGTGCCCACATCGGCAGCCACACACTGAGAGGGGGAGATCACAGGGGCGGGAGACAACTGTCTGGCCCAGCAGGAGTCGAGTCAGCTGCACGGTGTGAGGTAGCAATCAAGGTCAATTACGGTATTTTGTTTTTCTGAACAATCTCACTTTTGCTACTGCTGTCAGTGAGGTGGAGGCCAAGGCTGCTTCTCACCCACTCATGGGATGCAGGACAGACCCCACAGCAGAAATGTATTGGGCCCCAAATGTCAGCAGTGCCAAGTGGCAGAAGCCCTGCCCCTCAGCCACCTCCTGCCTGCTGACAAGCCTTGGGACCTGCAGCTCCCGAAAGGCTGGGTCAAATCTGAGAGGCTCCCTGGAGCGAGGGACTCCTGCAGGACCTGGGACTCTTGAGCTGGGGCTGACGATGCGAGGGGGCCCCTCAGCCCCTGAGTGGCAGCAGAGAGCAGACCCCTATGTCGGTGGAAAAAGCCTGCTTGGAAAGGAAGAGGGGACTGGGCGAACTCTGGTGACCACGAGACTGATGCCTGGGGACACCCGTCCCTCGTGAGCCCCGGGCTGGGCCTGGCCAGCTCCGGAAGGCAGACAGGGCGCTGGGCTGCAGGTTTCCCGTCCTCTCACCAGGCCAGCTGCTGTGGAAGGAGAGGACGCACCCCCAGCTTCTCGGAGTGTGGTCGTCACCCCTGGGTGTGGGTGGGAGAGGGCTCTCTGAATTAGCAGAACTGGTCACTTTGTTCCCCCGGACCGTCCGGAGCCCACCTGGCATGGCCCAGGGCAGAGGGACCCGGGAGCTCACTCAGGGTGCTCACCTGGGGACATTAGGCAGTGATTGGGGCCATGTGTGGGTGTCGTAACTTGGGGGTGCTCCTGGCATCGAGAGGGTGGAGACCGGGGATACTGCTCAACACCCCACAGTGCCTAGGCTGGTGTGACCCAGGGAAGGGCCCGGCCTGTGTCAGACGGGGAGAGACCCCGTGCTACGTATTTGGAAAACAGTTCACTGCGACGCCAGTTCTCGCCGCCCACGAGGCCCCGGCCAGTGCCCGGGCAGTGCCCCGGCCAGTGCCCCGGGCAGGGCCTTCCCAAGAGCTTGCCAGGCCTTCCTTCAGAGGGGCCCCAAGCCTCACGGACACAACAACAGACACCCCGAGGTCCCAAGCACAGCTCTGGGGAGGCACACGATGGCTTGCAGGGGCTGGGGGAGGTGTGCCCGGGGTCAGCAGATACAGCGGGGGCAGTGGGGTGAGGGCTGCCGTCCAGGCCCAGGGGCCCCCATGTCACCCACAGATACTGGTGCCAGAGGGGTTTCCGGTCCTGGTCTGTGCAGGGTCCTCACCCCTGAGTGGCCCTCATGTAGCCCCAATCCAGCACCAGGGGGCCAGCACCAGCCCCCCACCCAGAGCCCTCATCATCAGCCCAGCCTGCCCCTCCCCACCAGGGCTCCATCACCGGCCCCCCAGGGGCCCATCACTGGCTCTTCTCCCCATGGACTCCCACCGCCAGCCCAGTACATACCCCCCAAGGTCCCCATCACCAGCCCTCCTCATGGGGCCTTATTTCCTGTTCCGCTGACCTCCGGCCCAGGGCGGCCAGCATCCAATTCCCTCTCCTTCCTGTCCCCATATACCTGTCACTGCTTCCATCCGGGGTTAATTGGATTGCCCCCGAGCCTGCATGTTCCACCACACGCCCCTCACTCCCTGCCCTGGCACGAGGTTCACACAAAAGTAGAAACGGAGATGGAAAAACACCCTGAGCAGGCCGCTTTCCAGCATCTCCCCCTCCGCTCGGGGCTCACCCTCCCCTCCCCTGGGACAGTCATGAGTTGAGGGGTGGGGGCCTTTTTCCTACCCAACACCTGGCCATCCCCCTGGGAACTGGAGCAAGAGGAGTGAGCCCATGTCTCGGGGAGCCCGCGGCCACTTCTAACTCACCTGCTGCTTTCTTTGGGGGTGCAGCATCTTCCCCTGAGAAA
>NW_022111359.1:2962806-2964794 GCF_000313985.2 Echinops telfairi | reverse complement strand
GTTTGTAACCTTGCTTTTCCTTCTTGCTCAGCAGGTGTGTGCAGGGCGGTGCCTTGTGGGAAAACTCAGAAAGGTACGTGCCTCGGGGCGCTGTCTTGGGGATCACTTGTTTTCTAGAGAAGGAGCCTGGGGGGCGGCCCTGGGGAGGGGGGTGGCTTGTGCCACAGGGAAAAGAGCACTGGACTCAGAGCTGAGAACCCCGAGCTCAGGGGCCAGGCCTCCCCCGGCCCCCACCCACCTTACCACCTTGGGCCGCCCTGCAGCCCACACCCGGGATGCCCGGTGTCAGCCCTCGGAGTGGCTGTTGGTCCGGTTCCTCCCTCTGTACCCCCACACTCACAGTGATGCCCCTCCCCGCCTGATCAGCCCAGGGCTGCCTGATCCTGTACCCACACCCACCCCGCTCCCCGGGGTCGACTTTTCACTGGCTAAGTTCTCACCCGTCCGCGGCCAGGCCTTCCTTCCAAGTCTGAGTCTGGCAGCATCAAGCGGGGTCCCTCTCAGCATCCCTGCAGCAGGAAGTGCTGACAGGACGCGAGGAGGGTGGGGAGGGGGGGCTGGACCTGAGCTGCTGGCCGGGCATTGGGACGGGAAGGTGGTGGTGGTTCTGGGTGCCGTCAGGGGACCTGGTGCACAGGCATGGGACCACGTGCCACCCGTCCTCATCTGTTCCATCTCCTCCGAGCCCGTGGTTGGGGCTGTGGTGCTCACAGCTGCCTCACTGGGGCTGCCTGAGTCCCCACCGGGCGGCGCCTGACTCACTACTTGGAAGGCTGGAGGGGTGAACCCGCTCAGCAGTGCCACGGAAGAAAGTTCTGGTGATCTGCGGCCATAACCGGGTGGTTAGAAGCCATCTAGTCGGTTCCAACTCACCAGCAACCAGACGTGCAACAGAACAACAGAACGCAATAGCGCCCGGCCCTGCGCCAGCCTCTCCTTCGTTCTGTTCGAGATGACCGGCGGCAGCCACGATGTCCACCTCCAGTCAAGAGACCAAAAGGCCAGGGGGTGGGGGAGACAGGAGTTGATAGTCTTGACGGTTGTCTGACCCTGCCCGATAGGACTGACCATCAGCACTGTGTGGGAAGGGAGGGAGAGCAGAAGGCATTCCGCAAATCAACTGCACAAGGACACTTGGCGGACGAAGGCGCGCCTGACCCAAGCCATGGTATTCTCCATTGCCTCACGCGTGTGAAGGTTGGACGCTGAATCAGGAAGAAGCCTCGATGCCTGTGGACGGCCGGCGGCGGCGCTGGAGAAGGACTGGCCAAAGGCCAAACCAGTCTGTGCGGAAGAAGTACGGCCAGAGCGATCCTTAGAGGCAAGGGTGGCGAGACTCCGTCTTACAACGTTGTACATGTCGTCAGGAGAGAGCAGTCCCGTGGAGGGGCATCCAAGAAGGCCCTCCACCAGGTGGACAGGCACCGTGGCCGCATCTCTGGGGGAGGACGGGGCCGAGCCAGTTTTGTTCCCTGTCTCAGAGGTCCCCATGGGTCGGAGCCCACTTGCCGGCACCCACCAACTACTCCCACCACAGCCAGGGACGGCTCTAGGTGGGGGTGGGAGCCAGAGAACCTGAGAAGGCACCTGGGCACCCTCCCAAGTGCCATGAGGACGGAGACCCACATCTGCCGGAGACCCACACAACTCCTTCCAGTGCCTTCTGACCACTGTCCGCAGGCCTCTCTCCACACAAGATTCTTTTCCTCAACCCAGAGCAGGGCCCCCGCCCTCCTGAGATGGCCCCCTCCCCTTCCCAGCATGACCTCAGGAAGCTCCTCGCCCCCACCCCCACCCCCCAGCCTCGGCTGCATTTCTGCCTGAGGAAGCCCAGGCGCCAGGGAATTGGGGCGGCCAGATCGGAGCTGTGGCTGCCTCAGCAGGACCACACACTCGCCTCATTGTTCGGCATTCCGGGAGGGTCATCCAAACCTCATCTCACCAGGGGCCCAGGGGAAAGCCAGATGAACTCACTGTCACAAGCCCCC
>NW_022111359.1:2953857-2962689 GCF_000313985.2 Echinops telfairi | reverse complement strand
ACCCCCACCCCCCTCGATGGGGTCACCGTCGCTGGGTGTGCTGTGGATGCCCCTCTCTGGAAAGTTCTAGAAGAGGCGCCGAGACTCTACGCCTGTTTGGCAGTTCCACAGAGGCTGTCGTTGCTGGGTACCGACCCGCAGTGACCCAGAGGTACAACAGAATGAAACACCGCCCGGTCCTGCGCCAGCCTCACCCCTGGCCCCTCGGCAGCCAGCGTGTCCGTCCAGTTCTCTGTCACCGCCCCTCCATTTTACCAAGCGTGATGTCCTTGGCCAAGGACCAAGCTCTCCAGAGAACGCCCAAAGCACCGGAGACGATGTCTCCCCGTCCTCGCTTCTAAGGAGCATAACTTCCCCTAAGATCTGTTCAGTCTTGGCCCACACCATATTCACTCGTCTTCTACCAACGCCACAATTCACGTGACCCAGCAGCCTCGGTCCTAGGAACATTGCACACACACACACACACACACACACACCCTGGGGGGCAGAACAGAATCCTGGAGCCCCACGCTCACTGTTCAAAAGAGCCGGAAGGTGGCAGTCACCCAGATGCCCACCACAGATGGTGTGCACCCACACGATGGGTGGCTCCCCAGCCAGAAAGAGGCCTGATCCACGCCACCACCTGGCCGAGCAGCCTTGAAAGCATCGGGCTGGGGGGGATTAGCCAGCACCCAGAGGACAAACACCGCCTCCTCTCCCGTCTGCATTGTCCCTGCCATCTGCCGAGTGAGTCGGTGACAGAGCACCGTCCTGCAGAATGTCCCCAGGTTGTCCTCTACGGGAGCAGGTCACCAGGCCTGTCTCCAGAAGAGATAATGAGTGGGTTTGAATTTGCCGTCGAGCCAAACCACGGGCCCCACATCGCAACGGTCTCGGGGCTGGTGCGGGACCGGCGGTGCACCCTTCTGTTGTACTACAGGTTGCTGGGCACTGGCGCCCACTCGAGGGCACCGAACTACAGCTACTGTCTAGCGGATTCTGACCCACAGGGATCCTGTAGGGCAGGGACTGTATGAAAGGGTGGCAGCGTGAGGCAGGTGGAGAACCGCTGTGTAGAGGGGGTGTGAGGCTAGACTGTACGGGAACAGACAGGGAACCCTGTCTACGGAGAGTATCACAGGATAGTGTTGATTTCATTGCTTGAGATGGGCTATGCAATTATATATATATCTATATCTATATCTATATATCTATATATCCCTCTGATTCCTTATCCCTCAAACCTCAACACCGGTCTCAGTGGCTGACAAAAAGGGAGCAAAAGTAAAACTGAGGTGGACATGGAGCTTTTAATGACAAACATGTTCATCGAAGATCAAACAGAAACCCCACCTGTACAGGAGAAGGAGAGCAGGCAGCCTCATCCCTCTCCCAAGGAGCAGCTGGTGGGTTTGAACTGCCGACCTTGTGTGTAGCAGCTCAACACTCACCAGACAGCACCACCAGGCCTCTTGAAATAAAGAGGTCTCTCAAAACCAGGTGAAGCCCTGGTGGCATAGTGGTTATACGCTGCACTGCCAACCGCAAGGTCAGCAGTTCGGAATCACCAGCTGCTCCCAGGAAGCAAGATGGGGCTTTCTGCTCCTGTAAAGAGTTACGTCACGGAAGCCCACGGGCCAGTTCCACCTTGTCCCGTAGGGTCCACGACGACGTGTGCAGGCATCAACTCAGTAGCAGTGAGCTCTGCTTTCTGGGGTTTTTTGTTTGTTCACAGAAACCAGAGGTTGTTAGTGGTGACCAGAGGTGGGAGGGGAGACGAGGAGCTTGTGCTGGAAGCCCCTGAGTGTGTGTTGGGGGTGGATTGATGTGGAGGAGGGCCCTGCCGCTGTCACGAGGGGTCAGGGTGGCTGGGACGTTCTTGGGGAACCTCGCAAACAGGAGGTGTTCGCTCACTAGGTGAATGAATCTCCATTCAAATGAGAAGGCTCTGAAACCAGCACCCCACCGGGCTTGGGGACCCTTCCCCGAAACCCGCCCCCATCCTGCACTGAAGCCCACCTCACCCGTTACCCCCTCCTCCTCTTCTAGGTCCTCATCCCCCAGTCCCAGGACGCCCAGAAAAACCCTCCCTGCACCCCTTGGGTGTGCCTAACACTGTGCAGTGTGACAGGGTGCTGGCAGCTTGACCTTGTGCTCCAAACCCTGGTGTCTGCACCCGGCACCCCGTGAGCCCTCACGTCTCAACCTGCCCGTGCCATGCAGGGGTCGGGTGCCAGGAGCCCCATGGCGGCCTTGGCCTGCACAGGCCTCCACACCAGGTGGTACTCACACCACAGGACCCGGACACTTCTCAGGAAGGACAGCTTTGAGACTGGGACATCCCTTAGATCCGGCTCCCTCTTCCCTGGCCCTGAGGACACAGAGGCAGGGCCTTCTCTGGGCTGGGGAGTCCACCCAAGGAGTCTGTGGCCGCTGCTGCCTCTGAGGATGCAAAAAAGGCCGTCTTTGGGGGTAGAGGTGGGGGCCAGACCTGGGAGAGACAGGCCAGGGACTCCCCCTGGAGCCTCCAGAGGAAACCAGCCCCCTACGGGCCAGAGAAGATGCTGAACCAGAGCAAACCTATGGGACAGGGTGGACCGGCCCCTGCCTGGGGGTTTCTGAGACTGTTGCTCGCACTCCATGGCAGTAGAAAAAGCCTCCTCTTTCTCCCTAGGAGCGGCCTGACCCCACCTGGCCCCCTCCCCCGTCCAGACCTGTGAAAGGCCAACACCCTGCCCCTGCCCATCTGATGCCAACATTCTGTGTTGTTTTAAAACACCCCGTTTGTGGTGCTCAATTATGGAGCAACAAGAAGCCCCCCACCCCCATGTGCGCCCCCTCCGCCCCCTCCCCGGGAGTGTGTGTGTGGTTGTCCCGCCCCAGCTGCTGCCCGGTTGGTGGGCTGGGGCTGCACGGAAGGGATTTTTCAGGATGGGCAGGAGTTTCAGAAGGGGAGGGTGGGAGTTGGGGGCTGGGGTGTTCTCACAGTCTTCTTTCCCTGCAGCCCGGTGCCCCGAGCTGCACCCCCACAGCTTTGTCTGGGCACAGGGCCAGGATGACCCTGCTTCCGTGGTGCTGGGAATCGGGCGTGAGCGGAGCCCAGCCGAGTCACCCAGCCTGCACACACGCTCATGTGAGCCGCCCCAGTCAGCGGGGACAGACGGCAGCCTTTCATGCCACAATGCCGGGCCCTGAGCCCGGGGAGGGTGGTCGACGCCCCCTGCTCTATTTCTGTCTCCACGTGGCACCTGACTCACGGCTTCTAAACAGGGCTGAGCCCACGCCCTGTGGTCCAAAGGGAGGGGGCGTTGGGGCAGTCACGAGGAGGCTCTGTTTTCTGGGCTCGGGGGGTGGGGGGAGCTGCTCTTTCTCTTTTGAAATGTGTGCACAGCACAGAACTTTCTAGAACTGATTGCCCACAGGCTCCACCCAAAGGTCACCAGGTCACTAGAGAGCGGAGTCCACACAGAGGCCCCAGGGCTTGCTTGGGGAGGCCCTATGCTGGGGTGGGGGGTACCCAGAGGGTGCCATGCACGGTGGCCCCAGCACCCAGGTGGGCCCCTCGAAGGGGGCTCTGCATGGAGTCTGGGTCTTGGTAGATCATTCCTGGGGTCTTCCCTCATGGGCCAGGGGGCCTGCAGGTGCCCTCCAGCCTCCTCGTGGTAAGCTCATTCCCAGTGGACAGTCCAAAGCAGCCCCCACCCCGGCCCGGCCCCTACACTGCCCATGTGGGTGCAGTCCTTCTCTGTGTAGGACAGCGTGTGCCCTGCAGAGTATTGAGTAGCATCCCCTCATCTCCACCCACTCAATGTTAGTAGCACCCCCAAGCATGACACCCACAGATACCCCAGACCTCAACCTGTCCTCTGGGATCAGAATGGGGGGTGGGGGGAGAAGACACCAGAGTTGGACAACGATCCCCTCCCAAGAGACCCTTCCTCCCCATCGCCAGACCTCCTGACATCCCAGGACACTGCCCTCGTTGACATCCTCCCACTGAGTGGGGACGAGGGAGAGGGAGATCCCAGGGGCTGGAGGGTCCCCTTGGTGGACGCTGTTCTTCCCAGTGGGAGGTGGGCAGTGCGGACCCACCTCGCAGTGCCCCGGAAGAAAGGCCTGGCCGCCCGCTTCCGTAAGAAAACACAACACAGGTGCAGTTCTGCTCGGCAACCTGCGGGGATGCCAGGAATCGAAATCCCCCCAACAGCCACTGAGATCAGACTGTGTTTTTCTGGACCGTTGACGCAGACAGGGTCCCTTCCCCACCCCCACCCCAGTTCCCCTGCGCTGCTGCCCCGGCCTGGGTCCTTCTCTGGGGGTGGGAGGTGGCGTCCTGGGCACTGTAGGGAGGGAAGCGCACCCCTAGTCTCCACCCACTCGATGTCAGTTCTGACAGCCACAGATGTCCCCAGAAGCGGCCCAGGGTTCGGGGTGGCGAAGGGGGGCTGGCGGGAAGCCTTGCCCTCAGGACTTCCACAGACTGGTCTGTGGTCCCCATCGCCGTCCCCGCCCCCGCCCCAGGCAGGCCTCCTGCAGGCCAGTGCCTTCAGCAGGTGCTCATGCTGCTCCCAGGACCCAGAGGCATGCACGTGGCCACCTGGCTCAGTCCTCCCCTACGCCCGCCAACGGGCTGCATCCCAGAGCCTCCCCCACCCACCCCCACCCCACCCGCACACTGCCCCCGACAACCCCAACTTGGTTTTGTTTTGCTTTGAGATTTTTTTTTACCCCCCCTCTTTCAACCAAACATCCCGCCTCCTCTCCCTGAACATCATGTACTCAAAGCAAACCCATCCCTCCGCCGGAGAAGCAATTTGCTTTCTGCCTTTGCACTGTTTGTCCTACAGAGAAAGGCGCTGGCTCAGGGTTTCATTTTTCTGTCTTTCTTTCTTTCCCTAAGGGCTGCAAGGGATAGGGGCTCTGCAGAGGGAGGACACCCACACTGCAGGAGCTCGGCCAGCCGGAATTATGGCTGCTGGGCCGGGGAGGTTGGACAGCAAGAAGCAGGCTGTTGTTGCCTGCTGCCCAGGCTTCTCCCAGGACAAGGCGTCACAGCCGCCGGCCTGCTGCCGCCGCTCCGGAGAACATCCAGGAAGCCTGAGCCGGAGGCTGTGCAGCTCTGGGTGCAGGCTCCTGCCGCCAGCTGACTCACAGCTCCGGCCACCCCACCCCTTACTGATGTAGGGCTGGATGCATGCCCCTGCCCGCATCCAGGGGGCACTGTCTGCACCCCACGGGAGCCTCAGAGCTGGAATTACGTCGTTGCTGGTTCCCGGGCTTGGGGGGCAGGGAAAGGGGGGTGATTCTGTCTGCAGGAAGCTCCAGGAAAAGGCTTGGCCAGTCCAAGCTGACAATGTTGCCAGAGTGCTCCTGGCAGCCAGGCGATAAAACTGGCCTTGAAAGGAGTAAGAAATTCTTGAGAAGGGAATACAGGGAATTGTAGGCGGGCTGCGGGGCGGGCACACGGGGACAGAGGGAAGGTGCTGGGAGGATGCCAGCTTGTGGGACACAGTGGGGTCCCCTAGGCCTGAAGACCTTACCAGTGATTGCCCCTGGGACACCCTCCCCTCCACCCCCCCAAGCACAGAGCAGTGCCTGGGGGCATTTGTGGCTGTCACCACTTACAGAAGTTCAGACTGACATGGATTGGCTGGAGACAGGGGGGCGGGGGTGAGGGGTGGGGGTGGGAGTGCTGCTCAACACCCCACACTGCTGAGGATTCCCCCCATGCTCACCCTGTTTCTGCAGTGCCAGGGTTGGGGAGTAAAGGCTGCCCTACTTGTGGCCATGGGTCAGGGCTGGGATCACCTGCCCTCTTGCTTGTTTGCTGTTTGGACAGGGACATGGCCCTGGGACCAGAGAGGTCAGGCAGCAGGCTCGTGGGGGGCCTGAACCCCGACATGGTATTCCACAGCTAGTGTTTGCTGCCCCGAGCTGCTCAAGGTGGGGTCACCAGCTCAGGGTGCCTCCAGCCTCACTGGGCTGTGGCCTTCCTGTGGGGCCGCTGCATGGCTACAGGACAGGGGACTGCACAGACAGCCAGGGCCGAGGAGCCCTGGTGGCACAGTGGTTAAAGCGCCCAGCCACCAGCCAAAAAGTCAGTGGTTCAAACCCACCAATGGCTGAGAGAGAGAGAGAGAGATTCCCATCTCTTTAACCCACGGGGGCAGTTCTGCCCCGTCCTGCAGGGTCGCTGTGCATGTTTCTGGGTTTTGAGGTTTGGTGGACTCCTCAGGAGGGCCTCTGGGCAGCTGACTGAACGGCTGGAGCATCACAGAGTAAAGGCCTGGCAGCTTGCTCCACCAGCAATCAGCTGGCTGGCTCAGACTTGGCATTCCTGCCAGTCACGCTTTTAAAATCATGAAACAAAAGCCCACGGCCCCACGCTGCCTCCCCAGATTCCAGCCATGCCCGGCGTCTGCTTCAGAGAACATGCTAGAAGCAGCTTTTCTTCAGATCTCGAAAAACAAAGACGCGGACCACCTGCAGCCCCACGGCACAAGGCACCCTGCCCCTGTGGGTTTCCCAGACTGTAACTCCTCATGGAAGGAGAAAGCCTTGTCTTTCTGCCTCAGAGAAATGGTGGTTTCGAACTGCTGACCTTGAGGTTTAACAGTACAACGGCCAATCGGCCAATCGTTAATGTCACCCCACCCGGGGCTCCTCTTAAAAACTCATTGTGGAGCAGGGGGGGAGCGTGGAAATGTGAAGAGGGGATCCCCGTGGCGGCTCCCCCACCCACCTTCTGTCTTTGTGTGGAGTGCCAGCCCCCCTCCGCCACGCCCCTCGCAGGGCACATTATTCACATTCCCGGCCTTTGACGCGCACAGAGCGGTGGCTTCCAGCAGCATCCCTGAGCTCACATTCCGGCCCTTCCGGGAAGACGGGAAGACGCAGCGGCGGGCCGGCCAGACAACAGCGTGGCAGGGCCCCAACTAGGACAGCTATGACTGGAATTCCGGGGATCTGGGTCTCCTGGCTTCCTGCTCCCAAAAGCACCTACACGGGAGGGGGAGGGGAGCCATCGAGTCTGCACACATGTGTGCCTGAGCTCCTTCACCATCTGCTCCCCACCCCAGGATCCCAGGGGGTGGCGAGGCCGCAGCAGAACCCCCTGTGCTCTGGGAAAGGACCGCCCACTGCTTCTGTTCAGACCCTCAGCGCCCGTCTCCTTGGTGACCCCAGGCGTGCAGGGAAGCTCCCTCGGGCTGACCTGCGAGCAGTGGGTTCAGCGCTTAACCGTGAGCCCCAACCAGGGACCGGGACCCACTGGAATGACTCTTAGTAAAATTAATAAAATAAAAAGTACACATTGGGCTGCGATCCGCAAGGTCAGCAGTTCGAAACCACCGGGAGCTTCTCAGGGGAGAAAGACTGGGGCGTTTAATCCCTCTAAAGAGTTAGTCTCCACAGCGCCTCTCTGCTCATGAGATGTTCCTGAAACTCGGATGTTGGCTCTCCCGGGCTTGTCGAAGTTTTCTCCCCTTTCAACCTGAACTTACGTAATGGACAATTGTCGGCTCCTGGTCTGGTTTTGGCGGCTGAAATTGAGCTTCTCCGTGTGTCTTCCACAGAGGTAGTCGGTTCGAGCCCTGTGTGCGCCCCTGGAGAAGTGCTTGTGTAGTGTCCCGTTGGTGTGTGTTGGAAGACAAGGTATTTGCTGTGAAAGAGTCACTGGTCTGGCAAAGCTTTATCATGCAGGGTCCCCGGCCTTGTCTCTGTCACCAAGTCCATGTCTTCCAACTACTGTGCCTCCCTCTTTGTTTCCAACTGTTGCATCCCAGTCACCAATACCAGTCGATGCATCCTGATTACATTCTGACCCGTTTCAGACGGGAGCCACGGGTGAACGTGCTCAGTGTCTCCATCGCTGGCATGCCCGGAGGAACCCTCGTGGTGTGGTGGTTATGCATCGAGCTGCTCACTGCAAGGTCAGCGGTTCAAAACCACCAGCTGCTCTGTGTGAGAAAGAGGAGACTTTCTGCTCCCTCCAAGGGTCCCTCCAGGGGCCGTTCTACCCCGTCCTGTCTGGCTGTGTGTGCGCTTTGGTACGGAGCCTCCGTGGTTGGTGCAGACGTGTGAACAATAGCTGAATGGACGGGATCTCACGGACAGCCTTGGACTTCACCCTAGATCTTCAAACGTCCGTGTTGACGATGAATAGGATGCCATTCCTCTGGAATCCGTCCTTCCTGTCTCAGTCAACCGTATGACCGCCTAATTCAGAATGCCACTTTCAGCCCAAGTCAGCTCCGCGACCCACACCCAGGATATCGATCTGTGTGTTCCCGGTCATTGTTGACACCTTCCAGTTTTCCTAGGTGCCCGTTGGGTTCCAAGTTCTGATGATGGGGAATGTTCGCAGCTGTTTCTTCCCATTGTGAGTCTTGCCCCATCCACAGATGAAGGTTCGAAGGGTTTATTCTCAAAGGCTTTTCTCTATCCACCCACCCACATCATCCTGGCGCATGCGGCTTTGAGAGGCTTTGGCAACACCCTGCGGCCGTGCAGGAGGTTTTCCCTGTGTGGTGACTTTGATGCTGTATCAGTGAGTTTGTAGTGGTGATTTGTCAGAGGTTGACAGCCAGTTCCTTCTCTGTCGTCTGCTCTTTATCCAGAAGCTCTGGTGAAACCTGCCCCCTTTGGGGGATCCTGCTGTGTTTGAAATACCAGTAACAGAGCCTCCAGGGTCACAGCAACACATGGGCCACCCCCGCAGGACACACTGGCAGATTTGCCATCATTATCAGCCCAACTCACTGCCAGCAAATCATGCTGACTTATAGCGACCCCCTGTGGGCTTCTGAGACCTTCACTCGTCACGGGAGTAGAAAGCCCAGTCTTTCT
>NW_022111359.1:2944725-2952970 GCF_000313985.2 Echinops telfairi | reverse complement strand
GATAGATAGATAGATAGAAAACATTACCCCAGTTATCAGGAGAGACCAGCCCCTGGAGAAGGACATCGTGTTCGGTCAAGCAGAGGGGCAGGGACAAAGAGGAAGGCCCTCAAGGAGATGAGTGGACACGGTGGCTGCACCAATGGGCTCAGACAAGAACAGCTGTGAGTGGGGTGCAGGACCGGGCAGTGTTTCCTTCTGTTGTGCACGGGGTGGCTATGGGTCAGATCGACTCCACAGCACCAAACAACAAGTAAGTTATACAAGCGTCGTGTGCCGAAACACTTGTCTCCAGAGATCATAAGTGATGTAATACGTATTCAACA
Source organism: Echinops telfairi (assembly GCF_000313985.2). Taxonomy (NCBI): domain Eukaryota; kingdom Metazoa; phylum Chordata; class Mammalia; order Afrosoricida; family Tenrecidae; genus Echinops; species Echinops telfairi. The sequence continues at coordinate 2,952,644 of NW_022111359.1, read as the reverse complement.
GGTACTTAACCCTAACTGAAACCTGCGATGTGGAGCCTGGTGGCATAGTGGTTGCGCGTTGGGCTGCTTCCTGGAAGGCCAGCAGTTCAAAACCACTAGCTCCGCGGCAGGAGAAAGACGAGGCTGTCTGGCCCCGTCCAGCATGACCATCTTGGAAACCCACAGGGGCAGTCCGGCCCTGTCCCGTGGGGCCAGTCTGAGTCAGAACCGACCCTGCTGTGCACGGGGTCCCTGTGGGTCAGAACTGCCGCCCCCAACAGCAACAGCATGAGAGAGAGAGGAATGCTGGTGGTACCATGGTTAAGTGCTAGGCTGCCAACTAAAAGGTGGCCCAGGGAACCCTCCGGGGCAGCCTGCCTGATGGGGGGAAGCCTGGCGTCCTCCCTTGTACGGTGACACAGCCTGTAAACCCTGACCCTGCAGGGGGGCTCTGCTCTGTCGCGTGGGGTCCCTCACAGTCAGCTCTGGCTCCAGTGCAGCCAGCAGCACCGACCAACTTGGACCCGAGTCCCTCGTGAACAGAGAGCTGAGCACCCTGGTCTGTGGGCGAATCCTACAGCCTCCCCAGGCCTCTCCGTTGTTTCCTAGTTGTTCAGAGTCCCGAGCTTCCAGACAGGCCCAAGGGCCTTTGAAGGCTGCAGGGGAAATCCCGTTATCTTTGAACTTCGTTCCCCACCCACATCCTCAAAGCCCCTGCAGTGGCTGGATCGTGGGGGTCCAAAGGCCCCAGGCCTTTGGAAGGGTACCTGGCCCTTTTTTAGGAAGTGAGCCATAAACCTGCCCTGTGAGTCAGCGGGCCCACACCCCGGGGCTGACGTAGGCGCACTGGAATCTGGGCTCCATAGCCAAACCAGCACAGGATGGGCCGAGCAGCACGGCCCTCGGCCACCACAACACAGGACGACCCCGTGTCCCCACCACCCACCACCCACCCCCGCAATAGGCTCCGGGCTGGCCGCCTGGGAGGGACACTGCCCAGCGAGCAGAAGGAATAAACGGTTGATCTGTGTGGAGGTCCTAGTGGGCGCAGGCGGCTCACGGGTCGGATGCTAAACTAAACTAGAAAGGCGGGGGTCTACCCAGAGGCACCGCGGAAGTAAGGCCTGGCTGTCTGCTCCCGGAAAGCCCATCCACTGGGATCCCGGGTCCCCCTAGCACGTACGGGGTGGGCCTCTCATGGAGAAACCAGGAACTCGTTTTGCCGCATGACTTTGTTTGACGGGGTTTCTGGAACAGCCCGAACCCCAGGGGCAGAGGATAGATGGGGGTGCGGGGTCTGTGCCGAGTGACAGGCCGTCCAAGATCTTGATTCTGGTGATGGTTACCCAACGGCGCGGGATTGTAGGACCCGGCAGTGTTTGGATCTGTTGGTCGTGGGGATGGGGGCAGGGGGTTGAGGGGGGTCACTAGGAGTCAGAAGGGACGGGAGGGCCCCTAGCTGCAACACAACAAACACAATGTTTGAAGGTCATCGTCCGCAGCATCAGGGAACAGAGCAAACTCACCAGCGTCCAGCCAATTCCGACACACAGCGGCAGACTCACTGTGAATCGGGAGCAGACGTGCCGCATCGTGCCTCCTCTGGAGCGGCTGACGGTTTCAAACCGCTGGCCTTGAAGTTAGCTGTGCCATGTGTGACCCCCCTGCTCCACCAGGCTCCCCAGGGGACAAGAGGAACCTTCAAGTGTAGGTGACACCAAGGCTTCTTATCTGGGCATTCCTGCGCTGACATGGACTGGTGCCCGCCACTGAGAATGGGCCGGTGCTGTGGCCTCCTGAAGCTTCAAGAGCAACAGCATTGCCTTCCTGGCTGGAAAGAGCCTGTGGCCCGCAGGGCAGCCCCATCCCTGGGAGGGTCAGAGCCACACCTGGCTGGAAGGCCATCCCCAGTAACACACCCACCCCACCAGAAACAGTGTTCCAATCCGCTTCCGCAGCCCGCGATTGATCCAACTGCCCCGGTGGCGGCTGCCCATTGGGACTCGAACGTTGGAAAGGAGAGGAGCCTCTGCCGATGGAGGAGGTCCGGCCTCAGTAATCAGAACGCCCCCCTCCCCCCCCAGGACAGCATGGTCAGGTTCAGCAAAGACAGTGACCACTGGCCGTTGGCAATACCACCGCGAGGACAGCTCAGCTCAGACTTCCCCGGATGGAACGCGTAGGCGCCCCATCCGCCACCTCTGTGGGAGGAGGCCTTGGAGAAGTTCGCAGTCAGAGCCAGGCCAGGCACTGGCGGCCGCAGGGACCGTCAGTTTCCGACTCGTGCGCCCATGCGCATTGGAGCTGAAGAAGATGGGAACACGTCCCCGAGGTCTGTCGTCAGGCCCCGCGTCTATCCCCACCTGGATAGCAGACCATGCTTTTTCCAAGACGGATCTGCACGTCCTCTTGGCAGCCCCCCCACCCCCATTTCCAAAGTCCTTCACCAGCACCAAGGTCAAAGTGCAGCGGCTCTTCTTGAGCCTACCTTGTGCAACTTCTCCCAGCATCCAGCTCCCACCTGCACAGGAGGTGGCCGAGAATACCGTGGCCTCCCCGCCCTTCAACGCTGTGTGCACAGAGGCCTGGGGTGGTGGGTTTTCCTCGTGCAGTGCACCCTTGGATCTGAAACGGACGGAAGACGGGAGGAAGAAAGAGAACAGAGCAGGAGAGTCCCAAGTCAGCCCCCGAAGACAAAGTCAAGCCTGACCGGGGACCGTGCAAGGACCTGGTGTCCGACTGCCCACAGGGAAGGACTCGCTGAGCCTTTCTGAGGCCGAAGAAAAAGCTGGGAGCCTCAAGTTATCCGGGGAGACCAGGCCCCGGAGACGGATAGGAAGACCCTCAGCACAGCGGGGGCCACAGCGGGCTCAGACACAGCAGGAACTGTGAAGATGGCCGTGTTTCCCTCTGTAGTGCTCGGGGCGCACTCAGGGCCCCGGACAGCAAGGGCAGTAAGAGTGAACTTCCCCATGCGTGTGGGCTGCAGCCCGGCACCCCCAGGTTCCCGCCTGCCTTCCAGGAGGCTGTGGGTAGAACCACATCAGAAAGGTCATCAGCGCCTCCAGGCATCACACGTGGAAGGGGTGCCGGCCGGGGTGGGGAGGGTGGGGTGGCCTGCTGGGGTCCTGGTGGACAGCGCTGAGTCAGGGTTTCAGGTCAGGCTCTGCCTTTCCAAGGAACATGTGCCTGGGGCCGCCTGCCTGTTCTCCAAGGGCCTATATTTAGCCCATGAGTCATGTGGGCATTTTTCAGGCGAACCCAGGGTCCTTTTCCCTGACAGGGCGTCTGGTGGTGGCTTTGAAGCCAGCTGTTGAGCCGGCCGCCTGTCTCAGCCGCAGGGTTCTCTCCTTGGGGCGGGGCCCGAGCGGGCAGGCAGGAAGAATGGCTTCTTCAGGGACACGCTGGGGGACCGTGAGTGGGTCACAGTGACCGCTGGAGGTGGGGGGCACCAGGATGCAGACCATGGCACCGACCCACCTCCCCCATTTCACATGTTCTTACAGTGTGTGTGTGTATGTGCATGTAGGTGTGTACGAGCATATGAGAATTGCATGTGAATGCATTGTACATTGTGAGGGCGTACATGTATGTGTGTGTATTGGTGCATGAATGTGTGTGCTGTTATAAACATGTGCTTATATGCTCAAGCACATATATTTCTGTGTGCAAGCACATCTATGTGAGTGTGGATGTACATGTGGGGGAGTGTGCATGGAGCCCTGGTGGTGTAGTGGTTACACACGCGGCTATTAACCTCAAGTTCAGCAGTTCAAAACCACCAGCTGCTCCCTGGGAGGAAAACAGGGATTTCTATTCCCATAAGGAGGGACAGTCTCTCCAACCCCAGCCAGTCCTGGGGCTCTGGGGCTCGGCTCAAGGGGAGTCCCTCTGGGACATGGGGGTACAGTGAATGGTGTGACCCTTTGCTGGGCCTGCCTACACAGTAGGGGATGCTGGGCCCCTCTAGGGTTTCCCGTACAGGCTCCAATCAATTTCTTCCCTTTTGCTTTAAATAAATAAGAGGGACAGGCTCAGAAACCCACACGGGAAGCTCCATGCTGCCCTGTAGGGCCACTGCATCAGCATGGGCTCGACGGCAGTGAGCGTGGTTTCTGGAGGTGTGTGCGTATGTTTGTACGTGTGACGATGTTTATCTCTGTGAGAGTGTGTGAATGTGGGTGTGCATCAGTGTGAATGTGTGTGTGTGAACGTGGATATGCGTGTATTTGTGAGAGGCTGCGTGTGTGTGTATATGGGTCTGTGCATGTATTTGTAACATATGCGCATGAGTGTGGTTGTGTGTATTTGTGAGTATATGTTCAATAATGTAGGAGTGTATTTGTGAGTGTGCATGCATAGGTTCATCAATGTGTGTATTTTTAGTGAGTATATGTTTATGAATGTGTGTTTGTATTTGTGGGTGTGCGCATGTATGTATCTCTTGAGTGTGAAGATACGTTCATGAATGTGAGTGTGTGAGTATGTGTACATGAGTGGGGGGGTTGTGTGAGTGTGTCTATGTGTGTGCATGTGTGTGTATATGAACATGTGAGGGTATCTGTGAGTGTGTATGTGTACATGAGTGGGGCGGTTATGTGAGTGTGTCTATGTGCGTGTGCATGTGTGTGTATATGAATGTGTGAGTGTATCTGTATGTGAGTATGTGTACATGAGTGTGCCTATCTTTATGTGTGTGCATGTGCATGTACATGAATGTGTGAGGCATGTGTTCGCATGCATAGATGTATGTACACCTTTATCACTTATGATGGCTGGTGTGTCCACGCCATGAGTCCTGAGCCCCCTTGCCACAAAAATGTGTGTGTCACCTGGCTCAGCTCCCTCTGCCTCCCGGCCCCTCCTCTGCCCCTACATTTCCGCTCCCTGGCTCAGCCCCCACCTTGCCCCACCTCACCCCTCTTTCTGCCCACCCCACCCCCCAAATGGATCTTATTTTCAAACCTGTGTAGTCTCCCAGATGTTACAGAAGTCGGACCCTCCACCAGGTGACCCTGGGTGGGGAGCTGGCCCACCCAAGGACTCCGGGGGGGGGGGGGTCCCTGCTCTCAGTGGCACGCTATGCACAGTTCATGTGGCCTGATTATCCCTTTGTGGGGTAAGTTTTTCAGTTTGAAACCTGACATCTCTTTTACTCTTCTTTTCAAAGTAGCTTTAGTTGTCTATACTTCACATATACTAAAATTGTATCGTTCCATCGTCGAAGTAAGATGGTTTGTGCAATCGTCACCCGCAATCCATTTCAGAATATTCTCTTCCTATACTCCCTGTTGTTAGTTATCCATACCCCCCTCTCCCACCCCACCGTCCCCTGCCTTGCCCGATCCAGTCTCTAGATCTACTGTGGTTAAGACACAGAAAATGCTACAAAACACAACCAGGAAGCAACAAAACAACAACGACGATTAGACAAAACACAGAAAAATCTCAAGCCGAGAGAAAGCAGAAAATATTAAAATCGGAAACAACTTTAAAATGGGTCAAAAGGGAGCTCAAATGATAAAGATGTTACGTTTCAACCTAACTGCACCTGCCGTCGTCGACTTCACGGTGCTGTTGGTCTGATAACAAGGCTAGTCACCGCCCTCAGCTGTGGCTTGATCCTGTGGGGACCCTGCAAATGGATCTGGGGCTTTCATTGTCACCCAAAGCCTCTGTAAGCCAGGTGTTCCTAATTTAAGCTCTGATACCTCCTTTGGGTTTGAATTTTATTCTTTACAATCCTTGGATCGCGCCGGCTTGTGTGCTGCTTCCGTGTGGACTTAGTTAACGCCTCTCCTTGACTTTTTAAGAACTGCTTGACCCTGCTCACGACAGAACCAGAATTCAAACTCACCGAGGCGACCTGGGCTTACAGCAGCCGTTTCCCAAGCTGCAGGCCCGGCAGGGAATATTGAAAGCACCCCGGACCGCCAAAAGAACCAGCAGGTCTGTCTTGGAAGAAGTACAACCAGAGTGCTCCTTAGAGGCAAGGATGGGCATGTAGTCAAGAGAGACCAGTCCTTTGAGAAGGACATCACGCTCGCGGTCAAGTAGAAAGCAGAAACGCATCGTGTCCACGCCGACCCATAGCAACCCGACCGAACAGGGTAGAACTGCCGCCATGGGTTTCTGAGACGGTTAGCTCTTTACAGGAGTAGAAAGCCCCATCTCTCTCCAGAGGAGCAGCTGGTGGTTTGAACAGCTGACCTTGCAGGTCACAGCCCAGCACATAACCACTGAGCCACTAGGGCTTGGTAAAGTAGAGGGGCCATGAGAAAGAAGATGCTCAACAAGATGGATGGACCCAGGGCTGTGCCACTCAGTGGGCTCAAGCAGAGGAGCCACTGTGAGGGTGGCACAGCGCCGGGCAGGGCTTCTTTCTGTTGTGCATCGGGTCGCGAGGAGCCGGAACCGACCCGACAGGACGACACACAACGACAACAACACGGGTATGAAAGGTGGACACTGGATCATGAAGACGGGAGCAGATGTATAGCATTGGAATGACGGTGCAGGAGAGGAATAGGGAAAGGTCTCAGACGAACAGACACATCTGTCTTGGAAATACAGCCAGCGTGCTCCTTAGAGGCAAGGATGGCGGGACTCCATCTCACGTACTTTGGACACGCTGTCAAGGGAGACCGGTCCTTCGAGAAGGACATCATGCTCGGTCAAGTCGAGGGGCAGCGACAAAGAGGAAGGCATTCAAGAGAGGGATGGACACAGTGGCTACATCCATGGGCTCAGGCTTAGGGACCATTGTGAGGAGGTGCAGGAGGGAGCTTCAGCCTGCACCCCTCCCTTCCCACAGCTTGCCCTCCCCCACTCCACCCCCCAGCAGGACCAAAAGGTAAACTGTCCACCCGGCCATGGGGGGAAACCCAGGCCAGGCCACTTGGCCTCGGCTCCAAATTCCTGCAGGAAGCCAAGGTTGGCACCTGGCCTGGGTGGGGACCGCAGCTGTCCCTGGGACTGTGTCACCCTTAGAGCCTGCACATGGTGAGATCCCAGGCCCTCCAGAGCATACACACGCACAGACACAAACAGACACGTTAGTTCAGAGGACAAGATGCTGCTCGGAGGGGACCCTGGGCAATTGCCTGGGGACATCTGTGGGTGTCACTGGCATTGAGTGGGTGGAGGCCAGGTTACTGCTAAACGCCTCACAGCGAGGAGACAGCAGTGCTGTGGGGAGATGCCCAGCATTCATTCACTCAGAATAAAAATTGAGTTTGATCCCTGCCCCACCCCCCTACACACACACACCAGAATAAACTCCCACTGGTCAGACAGCCTGGTGGTGGAGGGGGTGACACATTGAGTTGGTAACCCCGAGGTCAGTGGTTCAAAGCCAGTCTGTGGGGGAAAGATGAGGCTGTCTGCTTTCTAAAGATTTAGAATCTCAGAAGCCCAAAGAGACCATTCTACTGTGTCCTATAGAGTCACTTTGAGTTAGAATTGACTCAAAGGCAGCGAGTTTGGGTTTGGGGTCAGATGTTATCAATCGGGGGACCCCCACCCCCAGCCCCTGTGGTCTTCCTCCTCCTCCTCTCCCCACTCAGTGTCGGCATGCCAACATCCTGGGACATGAGGAGGCCAGGTGATCGTGGGACACAGAGTCTTCTGGGGGTCCATGGAAGCCCCCTAACCCAGGAGTCCTTACGAGGCAACACTGGGCAATATATGAGGACGTGTAAGTGCCATGATTGTGGGAACTGGGTGCTACTGGCATCGACTGGATGCTGCTCCACGCCCCACAGTGCACAGGACCCCAGTCCCGTGTCTGCAGTGCCTGGGGACGGGGTGCAGCCACAGCACAGCCTACAGTCCACCCCCTTCCTTCTGAGCCAAAGAGGCCACGTTGCCGGTTGGACTGCCCTCTGGAGATGTTCCCTCCAGGGAATGGCGACCACCTCCCCTCGGCCCCACCGCTGACC
>NW_022111359.1:2942217-2944160 GCF_000313985.2 Echinops telfairi | reverse complement strand
GAGGTGGACTGGGGGCGGGGCCAAAACGCTGGGAGGTGGTGGGTGGGGCCAGAACACTGGGAGGTGGGCAGGGGCGGAGCCAGAACTCTGGGATGTGGGATGGGCGGGGCCATAACACTGGGAGGTGGGCAGGGGCGGGGCCAGAACTCTGGGAGGTGGGATGGGCGGGGCCAAAACACTGGGAGGCGGGCTGGGGGCGGGGCCAATACGCTGGGAGGGGGGCTGGGGGCAGGGCTGGTGGACACCGGGAGGGAGCTGGGGGAAGGCCAGGGAGCCCTGGAGAAGGACTAGAGCATTGCTTGGGGGCTCCCAGAGGGGGCTGGAGGCGGATCCGGGGACCCCTGTGAGCAGCAGGCTCTCTAGGATGGAGACCAGTGAGGAAGGGCGTCCCCCAGAGAACAGGGTGTGGCCCTGGCTGTGGGGCCTCCAGCCCCTCCCTAGGCCTGTCTGAGCCCGAACTTGACCACGGCGGGACAGCCCTGCCTTGGGTCTTTGCTGCTCCCCGCCAGGTCGGCGGTTTGAACCCAGCAGCGCATGCACGGCCGTGCGGGAGAACCATGCACCGCTCTGCTGCGGTCCAGATGGGACAGCCCAGGAAACCCACCGGGGCAGTTCGACGGCGTCCGTAGGGGTCGTCAAGGATTGGGAATCCGCTCGGGCAGTAGTTTTGGTTTGGGGGTTGATGACCAAGGAAAGGCGGCAGGGTGGCGCTGCAAACCGGCAGGTTGTTGCTGGGAGCCCACCTGCTGATGCGCAGGCAGCCGTCCAAAACGCCCTGGGGGCGGTCTCGCTGTCACGTGGGGCCACTCGGGTTTGAACGGACTCCAGGACATTGAGACTTCTCTGCTCACATAGGACAACAGTGAACTGCCCCGTGGGTTTCCCAGACTGTAACTCATCCGTAGAAAGCCTCATCTTCCTCCCTCCCAGCGAGCAGCCTGTGGCTTCGAACTGCTGACCTTGCAGTTAGCCCCCTGATGCATGACCACTGCACCAGGGGGCGCATAATGGCTCTGAGCAACCCTTCGGGCCATGGCTCCCAGGCTAGGGCCAGCCTAGGCAGTCTGCCCTCAGACCCTGGATGTCCCGTAAAGTCACAGAACCCTGCCTGCGCGCAGAGCCCCAGGCCCTGAAGTGGTTCCTTCTGCCGGCTGGGCCAAGGAGAGGGCCTGGTTGAAGTGGTTTTGCCTCCCAAGCTGGGCCAGCTGAGCAGTCCTTCATCCTAATGTTTGATGTCAGGGCGGGGCTGGACCGAGGTCGCCCCCATGCTGTGCCTGAGGTTTGGGCCCCCCACAGTGTGACCAGAGCCATGGCATATGGACAAATGGTGGGGGTCCCCACAGGTGGCCTGGTATTCCACTGGACAGTGGCTGACGGGATCCACACAGGGTGCCCAGCTCCGGGTGAGGCTCTGATGGGAACAGACTTTGTGGCAGAGCAGGGCCCCAGGGCCAGATGGTCCCTCTCTGACCGACCGACAGGCAGCGGCCAGTGATGGGTGTGTCCGGGTGCAGGCCGTGTCCTGGGGCCGGCTGGGTTTCTCGCCAACTGTTTCCTCGTTGCTGTTAGAAGTGTGACACGGAGGGACAGAGCCAGTTCTGCGGTGACCGGGCCCAGGGCCGGGGCCGGGTGACCGCCTTTGCAGCCTCAGCCCTTCTCTGTCACCTGGACCCCTCAGCTTCCCGTCTGACCTTTCTCCTTGCCCTTGGGGCTCTCCGAGTGCCCCCATCCGGTTCCTAAGGGTGGTTTCCGAAGTGGACGGCCAGGCCTTTCTTCCGAGACGCCCCTGCCCCAGCAGACCTCGTCCACCGGGTCTACCACCACACTCCCTGTCATTGAGGCCACCGACTCGTAGCGCCCGGATAGGACCGGGTAGAACGGCCCCTGTGGGTTTCCAAGACTGTAACTCTTTACCGGAGTGGAAAAACCGAAGCAAACTCACG